>NC_135715.1:15992639-16343215 GCF_964656455.1 Halichoerus grypus | reverse complement strand
TCATTTAATTTTATCCTTAAACACATGGTAGCTTTTTATTGCTTTGACATTGTGCATAGTCTCAATCAAGAGATTCTAAAAGTATAGCCATGGGGTCCGATGTTTTGTTTTGTTTTGTTTTTCCATTTGAAAAGATCTCCATATACCAGAAGATTGAGAACCACTGCAATGTACAGAATTTGGACCCAGCCTCCAGGTGGTATGGCAGGGTACCCTGACTCCCAGAAGGAGGGTTTCCCTGGAAGCAGCCTCTTCTTTTAGTTGAAGGGCTTTGCAGGCACTTCTATTAGGTCATCATGGTCCTCGAGGCAGAAAGGCATCATTTTTGCCCCCTGTAAAAGACACGATCAGGTATTTCTTCTCAGGTAGGAATGCGGAATAAGTCAATATGGATTATGTGGTAAGAATTTCAGAGCTCTGGAAAGGCCCTAGTGTCATTGGAAATCATTCTCACTCCCTGAAATTCACTTTAGCTTAAGAATTTGATCTTTGTTGGAACAGATGCCCTGGGGTAAGGCTGATACTTCACACTTCTATCATTGTTTATTTCTCGATGGCCACAGTGGGTTTTAGAACCTTGTGCATTTGAAATGGAGGCATATCTGCTAAAAGGGGGAAAAATAAGGGACTCCCAAACCTCTGAACAGTTCATTTCCTCTGAATTTTGGCTTCACATCCTGCTCCTCCCAAAGTTAAGCCATTGTAGTGAACAGCACTGCCTTTCAGCATTCCCAAAGAAACATTCAATTGTATGTGACTTAGTGTTTGTGATGCACATACGATGTGCAGCAGTGTGCTTTGGAAAACATGATGTTGTGGGTTTTTTTAAGATTTTATTTTATTTATTTATTTGAGAGAGAGAGAGCCAGTGAGAGAGAGAGCATGAGCATGGGGATGGGTGGAGGGAGAGAGAGAAGCAGACTCCCCGCCAAGCAGGGAGCCCAATGTGGGGCTGGATCCCAGGACCCTGGGATCATGACTTGAGCCGAAGGCAGACGCTTAACCGACTGAGCCACCCAGGTGCCCCATGATATTCTTTTTCTAGAAGGCTCTCATTTTGTGGCATCAGAGGATTTTTGTGAAGAAAGATGTGCTGGAGTACTTCTCTACTGTTATTTCTTCTGTTCCACCAATAACTTTATCTCAGAAATTGATTTCCTCCTTGGTAGAGAAAAATTGCTTACATTTCCAGTGGAAGATGTGTACATGTTTACCAGCATTCTCTCTCTCTCTATTTTTCATCACCAGTAAGTTTTGAGGAAGTTATACTTTGCATCAGTATTCATGGGAACGGTCCCTGGTGGTCCGCCTGGGCTGCACACTGGCCGGGGACAGTGTTCACTGGAAGGTGCTCTTAGCATTTGGGACAAGGCAATACTTCATTGTGCAGGACCAAACCACACACTTCAGGATGTTTGGTGCCCTGGCCTCTAAATTCTAGAAGCATCTTGTAGTCATCAACACAACCAAAGGAAAACAAAACCCCAAAAACACCCTGACCTGCTTCCCTACACCTCAGCGAAGAGTTCCATCCCTGGTGGAAAACCACAGGGCAGCCCCTTCCCCAAGGCAGAATCATTCCTCAAGACATCTGGCAGGTGGCCATCACAAAGTGGACCACCTTCTTATGGTGATTACCAGTGGGCCCTCTCTAACTCTCGTCCTGTATGCCTCAGGTCTCTGTTCATCGACTACTTTTAGCTTCAGAACATGTGCATATGCTAGATGATGCTGGAGTGTTTTGTTTCCCCTTTAATGAGGATTCACCAAATGCCGAGGCAGTGGAATGGGAATGCTGTGTCATTTTGCCCTGCTTGTGTTCGGCTTGGTGGTGATGTGTGTGCAAAATTGGCTTTTCCCACCATCAAGGGCGTACGAGATAGTGCAGTGAGGAACAGATCGCTTTTCTTTTCCCTTATTCAGCCTTCCTGATCTTTCCAGCTGTACTTGGGCTTTCAAAGTGCCACTGATAAGCTGATGATTTTGTTTTAGGGGCTCGATAGGGAGAGGGAGATTAAATACTGCCAACTGTGAGCACTAACACTGTTCCCTAGGCAAATAAACAAGACCCCTTCGGAAGGGATGTAAAATTGCTTTTCCAGGCTTAACTTCCACAACTGTTTTAATAGAGCCTGTAAAAATATACTCAAATTGCTCTGTGGCACTTTTTCCATTGCGAAGATTCTACTTCAAACCCTTTATGACTCCCTTGTTCTACAGGTAGATGTTTATATTATGACAGATACCTCTAATTAGCTAAACAAGAAAAACCTACCAAATAATTCCCCACGTGCAAATTAAACCTTCTGGACCAAGCTCTCAGTGCCAGCACTCTGTTTCCACATTGTTTCCGATTCTCCGTGTAAGTCCATGTACCTTCTTAAATACACATAAACCGCAACTGTCTGAAAACCTGGTTCATGAAGACGCTGGGGGTTGCGACTCTGTGAATCTGCCCTGGGAATAAGGGATTAGAGATTCAAGGGTGCAAGGAATGAGCCTACAGAATCTCTAAGCGGATTGTAAAGGGGGCACCCAGGACTCTGCATCTTCTCTGAGACACCCACAGAAGGTCACGGCTTGGAAGAGCACAGGGAGTCAGGCGTGGACAACTCAGGTGTTGGGAAGCATTATTGTTGGTTGCCTGGAGCTGTCTGCTACCTACGTCTCTATGAGTGGAGTGAGAGGCTGCAGACACCCCTCTTCTTGTTCAGATCCCGAGGCTCAGAGCGTAATAACCTCCCTTGGTCTGAAGTTCAGCAAACATTTCTCGGTCACCTCTTCTTTCTAAGCTTTCAGGGCTTACTTCTCTGTCTTCCTGTGTTGATCTCTTTCTAGGTGACAGTAATTCTATGTCACATTCCCTGAGTCCTACAGGGCAACTCCTCAACTTCTAGACCATTCTGTGTCCAGTGGAAGTTATTGGAAGCTTTGCTGTGGAGAGTTTCCGTTGGAATTCGGGTGCCACAGATTCCGCCATTTCTGCAGCTCACACACAGGTCACTTTGGGCTAGAAAGGCTGGCTTTAGCCCGGCACAATGTGTAATTTTGTATAGGAAAAAGAAAAAAGGAAGTGGACGATTAAGATTTATATTTGAATTAGGAATATTTTCAGGGGCTTAGGCTGGACTATTTCCCAGGCCCCCTTCAGGGCTAAAGTTCTGTGGATCTAAAGCAGATCCTGTCTCTGGTCTTATAAGAAGTGATTTCATAGACTGTTTTCTCATTCCGCCACCCCCATTTCTGGGCATTCATCCCCTGGTTCCTAAAAACCGGGTCCATGAACATAGTAGCTCCACACCAACTGAATTTGTTTCTCAAATGGCCCATCTGCTCACATTGCATTTTTGGGTTCAATGGTCAGAACTTTCCATAAGCTGACTTTGAGATGACTTTGATTCTCAGACTCAAAAACTCACAAAAAGAGGCAACAGGGCAGCTAATGGAGGTACAAGGCTTCTGAGTACAACGAGCAGGATGTAAAAAGTCCCTGAGCAGGAAATGTCATATTTGACGTATGGAGGAAGAGCCAATGTATTAAGGCTGATTTTTTCCCCAGTTCAGCTTCTTTTCTGAGTACATACTTCTCTCTCTCTCACCCTTTATACACACACCCACACACACATATGTAAATACTTTTATAAAACTAGATGATACATGGATAGGAATTTGTTCTATGATTTATAGGAATTTCTTCAATGATTTACTGTATATTTGATTCTATATATAAATAGAATACATATGTGTATATATATATATACATACTTAGTATTCTGTATAAAATATGCATGTTATTGTGAATATTCTGATAGTAATGCATGTAGAGAATTAATATGTCTCAAAACCGTGACTGTATATGTGTAGATATGTATTAACTTTTATATGTAAATAGAACAGCCCATATCATTAGGTATGTTTACCTACAGTCATAGGTCTTCTCATCTTAAGAATGCCAAGGGTTGTATTTTCTTCCTTCACACCCCCCACCCCCCCGCAGCATGAAAGGGTCTCCCTGAATACCTACCTGCCTTTGATCTTCAAATCTGTGCAAGGTGAGCACTGAGTCAGCTGTTGTTAAAAAGTCAGCTTTTTAACCTACTGGCATTTCCTAACTGTGTCATCATTTACTCATTTCCTGTGTTCTTCTGTGTGTCTTTAATTTTTAATGCAGGTCACTCTATGATCTGACTCCTGTGTTTCTTTCCAATCCCAGACTCCCTTCTACCTCTTTCCTTCTCTATCTCTGAGCCCTAAAATCTTGCCTTTTTGAAAGATGTAGTGTTTTTCTTCTGTTGTCACATTTTCTTTCTCTTTTATTTCTCCAGTCCAGAGTGACCACCAGCCTGAATTTACCTGGCCTCCTCCCACTGGTCTGCAGGATCCAGATCAAGTATCTCCTCCTCTGGGAGATGAGTTAGAGGTTTTCCTTACCTCCCAGGGAAATGATCTTGCCCTTCTCTGTACTAATGTTGTCTATTGTACACATGTCCAAAGTAACACTTCACAAGCTACTTCATCGCTCCATTTTTAAGCTTGTCACCCTTTCTAGACTGAGCAAGCTTTAATCACTATTGTCCCCATAGGTATCTCTGCTTGGGTCACATGTAGCACATAGTAGCTGTGTTGTGAAGCAAAGCGGCTAGTGAAGAGCATTTCATGGTAGTTCCAGTGTCGCTGATAAAGGACGTATTATTTAATGCTTACGGAAAACCTCATTAATAACTGTTACTCTCAGTTAACATGGAAAGAATGCTTAAAGTTTGCATCAGAATAAATTATTATGTTGATAGACAGGTAGGATATGCTGTGGACTTACAAGAAGTACTTTATATCTGTGCTACAAAATCAATGTGACTTCTTGCTTTCCTATGGCTATAACTTACCTGACGTCAGATTTTGTAATTTAGCAAGAATAGCTTTGACTTTTAGTCTCAATAGTAGATCTACAAAGAAAATCCTGGTTTGAAGTGAACCTGATATTTTCCTAAAAGTCTCATTTCTGGAATTTCCTTCTATTGAACTGAGGGTATTAAAAAAAAGAAGTCTTAATTTTTAGTTACCATTTAGATACAGACTAACTCACTCCAAGTCAACTGTAAATTCCACTGTGGCAGGCAAGTCAGCTGCTATTGCAGAGGCAAGTCTAGAACTCCCATATTTTCCGATTCTGGGATCATTTCCCCACTAATAAAATACTGACTCTATCATCAAAGAATATGCCATCAAGTACAGAAGTAAAACATGACAAGTGTTGCAGGTGATGAATACCCTTTTCAAGCATGAATACCCTTTTCAAGCATCAATCCCTCCTCCAGCTTAACAGAGAGATGCAAGGGAAAAGATGCTAGGACAGAATTTACTAACAGCTGATATCTATTGAGTTCCTTTATGTGCCAGGCAGTGTAATAACTATCGTACAGGTATTAATTAAACTGATTTTACAAACCCTAAGAAATAGCTGGTATCATTTCCATTTGATTCATGAAATGCTGAGGCTTAGAGATATTAAGTAACAAATAGCCAGAAGCAGCATGGTCAAAAATGGGGCCAAGTCAATGAATGCAAAGTTCGTGCTCTTGACCACCATATTATGCTTCCTCTTGGGATTGGAGGATTCTCAAAGGGCATCTAGTCCATGTTAATTATATCCTAAGCATACCTGGAGATAACAAGAGGCTGATGGAAGTTCCCTTGCTCCTTGAGTGAGGGAAGACTTATCTTAGTGAAGGACTAGAAAAAAAACAAAAACAACAAAACTTTATGAGAATTCACCCTCTGTGGTGAATCTGGCTTGATCTCAGGCAACTTGTAACTTCAGAGTTCTGAAAGGTCATCCTGAGCATGAGCTGCATAGAGCACAGAGGGTGGACTGTGGGCAGGGAAAGGCCAGGCCTAGACCTCAATTCCTAAAAAGGGCATGCCATTTTTTTTTTTTTTTTATTCTACATATAATTTAGAACATGATGACCACACTTAATACTATTGTATTGTATAATTGAAATCTGCTAAGAGAGTAGAACATAAGTGTTCTAACCAAAAAAACCCCAAAAAAACAACAAAAAAAGTTAAGTATATGAGGTTGTAGATGGGTTAATTAACTCGAGGGTGGGAAGTCCTTTTACAAAGGATATGTATATCAAATCATCACATTGTACACTTTAAATATCTTACAATTTTATTTGTCCAGTATATCTCAGTAAAGCTGAGGGTGGGGGGAGTGGAAAGGCCACATCGATCATATTTTAAACAAGGGCCCAGGCCACTACCCCAAAGACTCAACCCTCAGTAAAATATACTGTATATATGGATGCTGAAATAAATTAATATGCCAACCTTTGATATGCCTTTCTCCTGCATTCACCTCAAAATTCCAGCAAATGATTGCATGTTCATTTCCTCACTGGATTTAAGACCTGCTTTTTTGTTCCTCTAGTTACATATGCTTTTGAGTTTAAATTGCTTGGCATCCTTTAAAGTTTGCAAAGCACCATGAAAAATCACTGAAATGAAAAGCACTAAAATATGTAAATTGTTGCTATTGTTCTTAAGTGCTCCTTCACATAGGATATGATCATTTCAAAGACAAAGTAAGATTTCTTTCATGTCAACAGCGATTATGTTTACAGCATGGGATCAGTCTTCAATATAGGAGTCTTACTACTTCTATAAAGTTAAAAAAAAGTTGTTTTAAACTTTTGAAATTTATATTTCAAATTCATTAACCTCTTTTTCTTTCTTCCTGCCTGCTTTTTTTCTTCCCTCTATTTTTTTTTTTTTCTTCCCTCTATTTTTGATGAAAATTATGAGTTTGGAGGCAGTCACAAAGCATGCAGCAGTAAAACTGTCAGTTAAGTAATTTTATATTAGACACTGGTTTAGAGACTCTGATTTTAAAAACAGTTTAATTTTCTTTTAGTGTAAAATATAACAAATATTGATTTAGGGGGACATGCACTCTGCTATGTAGTATGTGAGCAAAGAGCTTAAAAGTTAATTCTTTAATATAGACAGATTATAAACTAGCACTCGGAGGCACATCATCAATTTGCCGGGAGGTTAGTTTTCTGGCCTGTGGGTCATGCCTAAGACAGTTCAGTCTTCTTTTCCCTACCCTCTCCCCCGCTATACTTATTAAAGACGAAAGTATATTCCTATAGTGGCCAAACAGTGACAAATTTGAGATTTTTTCCCCTTTGTCTTCAGAAATTAGAAAGAGTCTGATGCACTTCTGAAATCCTACAGCCTTCAAAGCCAGGGAATTTTGTTGATCTCGTATTTCCTGGTGTCTGCTTTTGGAAGCAAAACGACTACTCTCTCAGGAATCCTTCAGTCAGAGTTACGACTGATGATGTGAGTCGATAAATGCTTCTTGACCTGTGGTCAGTGTAACAGCCAGGCTCTAGGGACATGAGGCATCTGCCCAGAATGAAGCTGTAAGCGTGGATGCAGAAGGGCCTGGAATACCATGCAGGCAAAGGAGAAGAAAGCTACCAAGAGGAGAGTGAAATTTATGGACTGGCAGGGAATTTTAAAACAAAAGGCTATGCTTAACTTAGCTGTCACCTTTAAGGAAAGAAAATGAGATTTTTCAAAAATATTATGCAAATGTAAAAGTGACCTAACCAGCATTTGTGGATAAATCCATATTATTGTTGTAAGTCAGGTCCTGATGTGCTGGTGTACAGATAAAATGCAGATCAATTTACTCGTTGCATGATTGGCGACCACACTAATTGTGATTCATAACTGTCACCCACCATTTGTGCTATTTGAGAGCAATTCTGAGCATGGGTAATTATGGTAGATTGCCCCAGTGCCAAGCAGATATTGCGTAAATCCTTCAGCTGAGGTGAGCCTGACAAGCTGTGAGTAATAGACTGCACCTTGGAACAGATTTATATTTGAGGCCCTGTTAGCTGGAGTGCTTCATACTTTTCATTTCTCAATAACTTGACTGGAACTGAGGCAGTCAGTTATTTCCCAAATTCTCCATTTTCATGATAGGATAATCAATAAAGAGCAACTATTAATTTAGAGTCACTCTGATATACTAGGACTAGACAGTTTTACTATGATATTGATTACTTCTGTAATTTACCGCTGGTCCTAAATGCCAACACGATCCAGACACTTTTAAGGTCATTAGAAATAGGTTGCTTTCTAGTCATGCAAGTTCACTTATTGGTAAGCACAAAGGCTTTGAGGTCATGAGAGTTGGGACTCCTTGATTCTTCAAAAAGTAGTGTAATATTCACCAATCACGCATTACACCACACAGCGGAAAATAGAGGAGCAAAGTTAAGAGGTGTTTTTTCTTTATAGATGCAGTTCTCCAAATGAGGTCCAGGAATGATTCTAGGCCACTGTCCTCCCATACGGCAGGACCTTGGGTAGCCCCCCCCCTCCAGTTGTTATCTTGCTCCTGATCTTTTGTGGAGGAGTTTCCCACCACAATCAGATGTCATGCGAGGAGTTCTCAATAAACTTGCTAGCTCTAAACGCTGTATAGTATCTGGTTCATATCTACTAGTGATAAATTAGCACCACTGATGAACCAACAAAATTTGAGACTCTCTGAGGTGTTGGTTGTAGCATTTTTTGAGCATTTTTTTTACACGTTAGAACTGTTTGTGAGAATACACACACACACACACACACACACACACACACACACACTAGAGTACTCTATTACCAAATTAATGAAAAGTGTATATTAACAAAAATTGTGTAGGGTTAATGTAGGAGTAGTAGCTGTTCAAGACCAATGTTGAAAGAGTAAAAGACTATATGTAATTTGTACATACATATAATCCTAGAAGATTAGTGAAAAGTTAGTTGGAGATAAACAATGAGTGATTAGTGTATGTTTCATAAGTCTCATAAGATGTATCTAGATGGAATAGATGCATATTTTTATAGGCCATTGGCCATTATCTGTTTTATGAAGCTATATAAAAATAAATAAATAACATCGTATCTTTTTTATCATAAAGTCCATTATGTTCTGTGGAAGGACAACTTACTTAATTTTAAGTATTAGAAATCTCCATGTTTACAAATACATGTAACCGTATATCACTGTTGATGAAGATGCATTGAAAAATGGTTGAACATATTTAGGAATTTTTCAAGTAGGTTATACAAGGATGTCAGTTTTATTTCCCTTACCTTAATGTGTGTTATTTAGAATCTAAACTTTAAAAAAAAAATAAGATGAGAGGCACCTGGGTGGCTCAATCATTAAGCGTCTACCTTTGGCTCAGGTCATGATCCCAGGGTCCTGGGATCGAGTCCTGCATCGGGCTCCCTACTCAGAGGGAAGCCTGCTTCTCCCTCTCCCACCCCCCTGCTTCTGTTCCTTCTCTCACTGTGTCTCTCTCAAATAAATAAATAAAATCTTTAAAAAAAAAAAACATTAAATAAATAAATGAGTATCATCTACATTTCCACCCATATATATTCAAGAATATAGAATCATATTGAGAAGGCTAAGCTTAACCACTAAATTAATATATGCCTCAGATTATATGCATTACTCTTAGTGCAGGTTAATCTTCTGGGGGTAATTATGGTCCTGTTTAACAAAAATTCACAATGGTGAATTATAAGGTACCCTAGAGAAGCAGAGATACAGAACAATTAATGAGTCCCAAAGGTGTCGTATCTGATTTTAGTGCTGACATCTTAGATGTAAGATCATCACTGTTATCCCTGTTGAGAGAATTTTTAGTTCATGTAATGGGCCCATGCCTCCAAGAATAACACAGTGCTGTTCTTAAATTGTATCACTTTTCCTAAAAGTTTAACTCTTTGATACGATGAAAAAAAGTCAACATTTGTGAAACTCAGCTGCTTAGCCAAAATGCAAGCCTGTCACCTATGTGAGTACAGCACAGCTCAGTGACAGATGAGCCGTAAATGACTCAATATGACACCTGATGCGGACTTATGGTATCCCACTCAAATCAGACTGTGGGTGTTGTAAGGTTTTGGTAGGGTCCAAGGTCGATTTGCAAGAGTGAAAAAGCTGTGCTCTAAGTTGTTTAGGTTCCATTATAGGATTTCTGTTGTTATCAGCTCTTGAGTTTGTAACAACTGCTTGTAGACCATCCTTCAACAAAAGGAGTGGATCATTAGAATCAAGGTATTTTGGCTTTTTTCTTTTTCAATGAAAATTTAAAAAAATTGAAGGAAATTTGTGAAAGTCTGCTGAGTATTTGGACATATGACCAGGGCATAGTGCTACTGATTGGGGATTTTGCATGGGTACTTGGAGAGGGGGTCTGAAATGTTCCTTTGTGAAAAAAGTCAAGTTGATCAATTTTATTAAATAAATTTTATTAAAGTTGATCAATTATAAAGTTAATCAATTTTATGAAGTTAAAAGATTATTTTATAGTGTATTACATTACATCCAAAGAAAATTATTTTAAATGAACTTGCATTTGGGGAAGGAGAAGGAAAGATGATGTAAGGAGATACTATAAACATTCTCATCATCAAATCACCATTAAAAATATTGAGGTATTTGTCATAAGAATTTTTACAAAAGAAATACTGTTTTCGGACAGTTTGCTAACACAATCTTGTAAAATAATGTTTCACCTGACTGACTTCATTCTCATGAAGTAAAACACATGTATTTAATTATCTTCTTAAGCTTGGCTTAAGACCAAATAAATACAGTTGTTACTAGTGGCAAAAAGGATCAGCTTACTTTGGATCCCTCATTTTAGCTCAGTGGACACCCTTGATGGATTCAAAAATAAGATGCCATTCTGCAGGATGCACTATTTTTAACTCAGTGTTGGTGACATTGGGCTCGTTGGGCAGTGTTTGGGTTGAGCTCCCTAGAACTAGTGCTGATATCTTTTCTTGAACATTAAGCCTCAGGGACATAATTGTTACTTTTTTTAATAATCAGTATGCTGAGCGTTATATGACTGAGAAGCTACTGCCTGAAAAGAGATGTGCCATAATGAAGGTATTCCTTTCTGAGATAATTTTAGCTGCTTATCAGGGCAGCAGCTGCTGTTTTTTGGACTTAGGGTTTCTCTTTAATGCACCATGAAAAAGCAACAAGTACCAGAAAATCATATTTTGTTGACAGAAGTAAAGCAAAATGAGCTGCAGTTCTATACCGTGGAATCTTAAAACAGGGAAAATTTAACTTGGTAGTGTATTTTTTTCAGTGTTTTGAGTCACTTTTTTTATTATTTTTTTTTAGTTTGTACTTGTATATTGCTTCAGAGTAAAAATATTTTTGGAATCCTTATCAGTCAGAAAAACATCTTCTTCAATCAAAATTAGTTGGACTCTGTAGCTAAAATAATCCCATTTTACTCGTTTGTGGAATGGCTGTTGAGGCTTTATTTTTATAAGCAAATGGCAAATGCTTGCTCCAACGTATAGCTGATGCAAATTAAGTGTATCCTCTATTTCACAAATGAAGGGAGAATTATTGGAAACACTCTTCCCCTGATCAGTAAAAACTGATTACCATCAAAGAAGGGCCTGATTACTAACCACCAGCTTAGTGGTTAGCCGGAACATCTGGCCAACTCAGAGAGGAAAATTTGCTGAGCTTAAAAAATGTTTATTCCAACTTTCAGCTCATGCATGTATAGAACACAGATGAGGAAACATCTGATGTCCTTCGGATTTCTGTTGTTAAACAAATGTAACTCATCTTCAAGCAAAAATCGAGTAAGCTTTTTTCCTCATTGATTTGGCTCCTTAAGCTCTTAAGTAACAAGGACTAGAAAAGAAAGCGTAAGAAAACCCAGAGTGATTAGAGCCCTTAAAAATATCTGAAGGATAATTTTGACTTTACATCTCTTCACATACACTTTGATCTGGGTAGACTTTTATTATTTTAATTCAACTTACATTGTTGAGTGCATGCCACATTCAAGGCACGAACTGAGTGCTTCCTGAAGACCATGAGCTCAGGATCTACCCATGGCTTGACCGCCACCCTGTTGCTCTGATTTACACCCTGTGGCTGGCACAGATCTTCCCACCCCTTAGTGCTTGGTTAACTATTACTAACCTGCAGAGCAAAGGACTCTGAGTAGTGCTGTTTGCCCTGATGATCCTTCCTTGACCATTTAAGATTAGGGCCATGGAGTCGTGAAGGTTATCTGTTCCTTGGCATGTATAGTTGGCATCAAGATTTCTTGTTCGCCTCCTAATCCTCTCCCCCCAGCCTGTAAATTTAATTCAGTGACTATGGCCCCAGAACTGAGCCTGACATATACCAGGTACTCAGTAAATATTGGTTGAATGAATGAATAAATGAATGAATGAAATGAATGAATGAATGAATGAAACACCGTCTGTATCCTCAGTGCGGTTTCTTCTAGGGAAGAAGGTGTGTATAAAAATGACAAGAAGACAAAGCAGAGTAAGGGAAATGCTAAAAGAGAAATATGGAAAGATTGGGTATGGACATGGTCATGGCCACCAGGACATTCTTCATAGAGAAATCGATTTTGGGGAGAAATGCTGGGCTATGTAGGCTACTAATAAGAATTGTATTTTTTTAACCATTCTTATTTTAACTTAATTTTGAAAAAATACATATTCATGGTAAAGTACTCAGTCTTCAGCCCTCTTTAGGTTGTTCTCTGCAATGTTTTTTTCAGTGTCTTTCAAGAAAGGATGATGCTCTTTTATCAGATTCTGACCAGGCAGCTTCATGGGATTACTTTTTCCCACTACAAAAGTGGGATTTAAACCCTAATTTCCAAAACATAGTAGCTAGCTAAAATTAGCATGGATTTAATGCTCTGGGTCAACTTAAAGTGACATGTGAACATCAGCTAAAAAAAAAAAAAGAAGTTTCTAAATCCTGTAAATCTCAGTGGGAACTTTTCATTGGCTCATTCTGTTACAATCTTTTTCTCAGGGATAAGGTTTTCTAAGTCAATATTTTCCTAAAAGCCTGCCCTTTTGTCTTCCACTAAATATGGTAGTCTTTGTTTCTACAATGACCACGTGAGAACCGAAGGAAAATCTCTTCTCAGAGAAGACCGAGCAAAGGAATATATACTTCTTGCCAAAGGTTATCACAGCATAATAGTATGAAGGAATGTCCACTTCTCTAAACAGAGTGTGCTATGCTTTCTAAAGTTGACGCCGTTTACTTAGGCTCATTAAATAGCTGGTAAAATGATGCAGGTTTGAGAGAAACGCGAGCTGTGAGAGCCTGCTGCAGATGGCCAATGAGGAGTCGAGGAGGACAGCAGTGGCCTCTGGGAGAAGTGCTCAGGGTCAGAGGGGATCCCTTCTCTGCCACTCCCAGCTCCCCCGCCTCAGGACACTGCTCTCTTCTCCCACTCACCTCATCGGCTTGCCTGCCTTATTCCTCCACACTGACCCCTTCCGTACTTATTAATTAGCATTTTTCTCTTGTACTTATTCACTTACTTTTATTTTTTTGCGCCTATGCTCTAGTTCTTTTGGGCGTGGCTTGGCACCTCCATCAGATGGGAATACAGTTGAAGGCAGAGAGGTTGGCATGCACGCACAAGCTCTGAATAAGGGCAGGCCTAGGAAGGCTGATTTATACTTCGTCGCTCCCCTCTAGGTTGAAGTCCATACTTTCTGGCTTTGCTGTGCATCAGCATGGGAAACCTGTCACAACAAAAGATGCTTCATCTCTACCCCAGACCTTCTGGGGCTTAGATGTCTGTATTGATTGAGCAAGTAGCTGAGAGCTACTTAGCTTTAGGGGGTGGGGCAACCTACCAGGACTGAGGGATATCCTGGGCTGCAGGCTGAAACCAGGACACTCCTGAGCAAATTGGGACAGTTGGTCGCCCTATGTAGCGACAAAGAGCAGAGCCAAAACCAAGTCCACCTATCCACCTTCTTTCAACCCTAATTATTCTTAAAAATAAATCCTCATATGGATGTAAAATAGACATAGAACTTGTTATTTTTCAGATATCCCTCAGTTATTCCATGGGTGTGTGTGTATATATATATCTGCAACATCACGTAATACTGATTTTAGAATTAGAGATAAAGTTAGAATTAGATTAGATTTTAGAATTAGAGATAAAATATGTAAGGTGCTTAATATAGTGCCTAATTCTAAGTGCTTGATAAATATTAGCTATTAATTCTCTCTCTGAATGCCCAAAGATACTTCCTTTTTGCCCGCTTGAAATACTCATCTCTGGTGCAGGAGGATTCTCACTGGTCTTCCAAGCCGACAACCGGTCCAACACATGCCGCCATTTCTTCCGGCTGAGGAGCTGAGCCATCTCCTTCAGAGCTTGGCCATCTGGCTCATGGGCCAACTGCATTCACTCCCTCTCCACTCAGTGGCTGCTCCTGGCGAGACTTGCCTCCTCTGTACCTTCATCAGGTTTAGGGGCTTCTCCACACTCACCGCATCAGGAGAGGGAGTCTTCTCACTTCTTTCTGGATTCTTCTCTGGATGCTGATGATTTTTTGTCAGTGTCTATCTGTTCCAAGGCGCAGTGATTGCTGTTTGAAATGTGCTTGCAGAAGTCAACTTGCCAACTTCTCTACCTAGTTCTCAGCACTTCAGCTTAAGGTTAATAGTAAACCAAGACCCACTTCTAGAAAATACGTCTTTTCTGTCCACATTCTTTCTTGGTCAAAGAAGGTTACAGACTTATATGGCCCTTACTTAAGCAGCGTTCATCATTAGGACAGTTTATAATTTGCTGACCAGTTAAAACACAAAAGACAACCCTCTAGGTAGAAGAGGATGCACATTAGAACCTCGACCCCCACCCCCCCACCCCTGCCCCATGCTCCTTGCCCTCTAGTCCTCAGTGTCAGCCGCCTATGTTGGTCTCAAACACCATGGTCTTTGCCCATCCTGTCTGTTTTATGTTCAACCTAATGTGTCTGCCAAAGGACCGCTGGCCGTCCCCATCCCTGGAATAACCAAACATGTCATCTGTACCAGCAAGTTGTTTCAGTCACTTTGAGAGAAATTAAGTAGCATACAAGGTCAGGAAGTAAGACCGTGAACTCACTGGAAACAGAACCCAAGATGACAGACGCCCAGCCCTGAGCACTGCACTAGATCATGCTTCCTCCCTCCGCACAAGGCTGCCCATGGCAGGAAGAACCAGAGAGCAAGCCTCTAAATTATATATGACTGTTTGTCTCATTTTTCCTCCATGGCTAATTGAAGATGCAGGGGAGTGCTGCTTTTCTGGCTTCATCTCTCCTGTCGTGTCTTCTGTCTCATCATCAGTGATGGGGAGGACACTCGGCAATTTCGTTTCATCAGGGGTCCAGAGGAACTTAATGGGCTTTGAGGAGTCCCAGAATTACAGGTTCTGTGTCTTGGTTCACACTGAGGTCTGCAGTTCATTCTCGGTTCGTTTACCCTTTTCAACTGAAAGAAATAAACAACTTTTAAAAGTCAACCCCAGGAGATTTAGAGTTGATAGGAGAGGATCGTGGATGATGGAGAAGAAACCATCACAATATGCAACCAGCAGCCAAGGAAAATGGTGAAAGCTCCCCACCCTTTTGAATTTTTTAAGTGTGGAGGAATCAAACTTGGATTAGGTTTGACAATAAAAGTTGGGAGTTTGTTGTACCTTGTTTAGTCTGATGAAGATTAGGACTCTGGAGGGTCGAGCCAAGTTGCCAAAACCAAGGTTCTGCTTGGGGAAGTGACTCACAAATCATATTTTTAAAAGAGAATTCATCCATATCTAATATGTTTTTTGCATAGAACCTTCGTGGTATTTCCTTATCTACGGTATTTGTCCAGGGTTCTTTGAGAACAAAGCACCTAAACTATTAATAAAATTCACTAATGATAAAGAAAAGAAATGACGTCAACTCACACTGGATAACTGTAGGATGACTCATTACTTCTGGATACTTTTTGCTCTATTTACAAAAATACCAGCATCGCTTAGGTTTAGGGCTGTCTGTGAAAAACACATTTTATCGCCCTCTTCCAAAAGAGTCATGGATTATTAGGTTGCACAATAGACTTAAAAATGCTCATTCAGATTTGCAACGGCTAAAGCCCTATGCCTCCTGCCTGTTCACGCCTATCTTTCATATAATATAGAGTGTATGCATAGTACAGAATTGTATGGATAGAAATGAAGGGCTTCAATTGGAGAGTCTTAACCTTGGACGGTTGGGCGGTGAGACACCATTTGAGAGGGCAGTGATGTAACAGGTGTGTTTTGGGGATAGTAAAAAGCAGTCTGTGCAGAAGGAAGAGAAACAAGGAGAAAGAAGTCTGGGTCAACACTTCTGTAATTCTTTATGTGGGGAAAAACAAAACAAAACAAAAGCAAAGATAAAACAAAATGTTGTCATGCTAGATGCTGGGTAATAGTAATAGAATTCCAGAATGCCAGTCCTGCATGGGCTCTGCCGGTCCCATCCTTCTCCTCATTCTTCAGATGAGGATCTGTCTCCTGAAAGGCTAAGAGGTCGGTGCGCCTCCACAGTGTCATTCTGATGAGCTGTCTGCTGGCCCAGAGTCTGGAGTTCTGGACTCCCTCCCTCATCCTTTTTTCTGATGACATGCTGCCTTTAGGAATGAATGGAGCACTAGGGAAAGTTGGAGTCATGTCAAATGTACGAATTCCTTCTTCTCAGGGATTATATTCTCTATCGCCTACATCGTGAGACATTTTTTCTTCCATTTCTTCCAATATATAGTAAGTCATCATAGAGCACTGCTTATCCTTGCCAAGAAAGCTCTTGTATGACGAATTTAGCTAAAAAACAAGGAGAGAATAAGAAGTGGAGATAGTTTTAAGATAAAGTAGTAAAGTGCCACTCTAGTTAGTATATTTACTTAGCTCATGTATACAGTTCAGCTCCTTTATTTAGCTTTTATGCACCAAGAACTGCTCAAACAATATTTAAAATAGTCCATGTCTCCTTTACTTCTGTAGAATTGAAGGGTTCCCAGGGACCCTTAAAGTGCCTCTCTGACAAATTCCTTATCGCATCAGAAGCTGAGCCGCTTCTCTCTCATGGTTTTCTCACCTCCTTTTCATTGGCTCAGTCTACGGCCTTTGACTGGGCAACCCATTTGCAGAATATTATCTCTCCTGTCCAGAACCATCAGACCATTACCTGTCCTGTTTCCCCCACCAGCGTGTCTTCTTATTAGGCTTTACTAAGCATGGTGTCTCTAAAGATTGCTCTTAGCTCTGGCTGCCATAACAAAGTACCAAAGACGGGGGCGGCTTAAACCACAGGAATATATTTCTTACGGTTCTGGAGGCTGGGAAATCCAAGGTCAAGTTGCCATAGATTTGATTCCTGGTGAGTGTCCTCTTCCGTGGCCTCCAGATGGCTATCTTCTCAGGGTTTTCTCTCAAGATAAGGGGAGTCCCTTCCTATCTCTTCCTCTTCTTACAAGGACACCAATCCCATCAAGGAGGCCCCACCTTCATGATCTCAATTTAACTACCTCGCAAAGGCCCCACCCGCAAATATTTTCGAATTGGGGGTTAAGGTTTCCACGTAGGAATTTGAGGGGGTGTCACATATTTAGTACATAACAAAATGCCCCTGGCCGTGCTAGCATTAGATTCATTAGAAAAGGTATAGAGTGGGAAGCCCAGCTTGCTAGCCAGGCAGCTTCAAGACTGTTTTTCAGGCAGAGGCCTTGCAGCAAACAGTTCATAGCGCTGAACAGATTTCTTCTGCCCCGTGGCTGACAGCTCAGCTACAAGGAGTTAAGTCCAAAGCAGGCTTTCAGCAGAGCTGCCTTGGCTTAGATGCCTCAATCCCCCTAGCAGCCCATGTTTCCGACAGATGTATGGGCATGGCTGCCGTTGTGTGTGATAAGGGGCATGAAAGAAAAGTCACCACGCTCGGGGACCCCCCAAAACTCAGAAGACCACCCTGGAATATTTACAGTTGAATTTCTAGTTCCTCCAGGACTAGACCCAACTTGCCAATCAGGGTCATTTTTCCTGTAGGTATTATTCCTAAGGAACATAGTTGGTATATACCAAGTGACCAGGGGAACAGAGCTTCAACTTTCACTGAAGGTCAAGTTCTCATGAGGAAGGAAAAAAGACTTCTCGTAACCAGTTGCCAACACTCCTGGATGCGTGGACACCATTTCTTCTATCTTACTTCTTCTCAGAGCCATTGCTAAGAGCACTGGATTATTTTGGGAAGTTATCACAAAGTGTTTTATACTTTTAACTTGATCAGGAGATAAGTTATGCTAATAGTATACACTTTTCTCCCAGCTCTCCTTAGCATATTACTTTTACCAGAATCCCAGACGCTAATGACACACTTGATGCTATATTTAGTAAAAATCATTTATAATACCTGCATGATGGATTAACTTTTACAGGAACTCTTTTTAATAATATAATGTTGTATTCTGACTAACAGCCTAATGCATAAATTAAATAAGTTAATACAGAGGTGTACTCATCATAATCATAATAAGGGTTGGTTCATCAATAAGCATCTATTTAGAACGCCCAGTGAATCATGTCTTGTTCTGGGCTCTGGGAATTTATGGTGAAAAAGGCAGAAAACAGTTTCTTTGAGGAGCTTGCACTGGACTGGGGAGAGATCGTCAACAGGTTTAAGAAGTAATATGATTTCAGTTATAGGAGATGCAGTAGACAGGGGACAAGGTGGGGTGGGGTGGCTAGGTGTGGCAGAGGAGTGAGGAAGGGCTGCTTTAACCAGAAAGATCCAGACCAGCCAAGGCCCGCGGGAGGAGATGTAGCAGGAAGGGTTGAGAAAGAGACACCCATGTCAAGTCCAAGGGAGGGGCATCCCAAGAGAAAAAGGAGCAAATGCCCAGAGAAAGAAATGTACTTGACATGCACCGTTAATTGTGATAGCAACACTTATTGTAGTTATGGCCAATAATTACTGAGCTCACTATGTGCCTGGCACTGTGCTAAGTACTTAATGCTCATTATCTCATTTCTTTTTCAAACCAGGCACAAGACTTTACAGATGAGAAAACTGAGCCTACAGAGGTGGGGTGACATGCTTCAAGTCACATAGGTTTTAGGTTTCATATCTGAGACTTGAGCCCAGGTCCAAGGCCTAGATTCTAAAGCATTCTCCTCGAGCCAGAGAGTTTTCTAAAATCAGATTGTCATCACTGCCTTCAGCCTTGCTCTGCTTCTGAAAAGCTGAGTGAGGCTACAAAAAAGAAGATGCCAAGAGTGATCAGGGAAAAATAAAAAGCACATGTATTTGGCCAAGCAAACGTTACTTTGCAGTCTATTAGCTACAGTTAAATATTTAACACCTTTGAAAGCTCTGGGTCGATGACATTTTCAAATTGCCAATTTCTGTTTACTTTGGGGCAGACTGCAACATTACTATATTCTAGATCAGTCAGCCTAGACTTGCTCTGCTGAAACAGAGCGCTTCACTCTTAACACCCAAGGCAGAAGTTGGCTAACATTGTCTAAACAAACCGGTTTCAGCAGAATTTTAAAGTTACTCAGAAATATATTGCTGTCAGAAAATATTTCTCTGAAAAGGCACAAAATTCTGCAGCATGACTCATTATTTGCTGACTGTTTTTGTAGGCAAATAAAGGGCTTTTTCAAATGGAGGGCTACAGCCAGAAACAATAAACCCCCTTTGGAAAACACACAATTCAGTTTCATTTGCCTTTAAACCACCCCCCCCCCTTTTTTTCCATTTTAATGAGCACTGGCCTGGAGAAACAACCCAAACATCTATTCACAGATAACTATTTTAAAAGAACATAATCTAGGTAATCTGTCAAAGCTATACTTTACAGATTTGGGGGATTTCTTATATTAATAACAATAACAGCTCATATGTGTTGGACCCTCACTATGTGCAGACACAGGCCAAAGCACTGTGTCAGCAAGCTGAAATAGACACTGAGAACATTCCATTTTACAGAAGAAGAAGCTGAGACCAAGAGACTCTCTTTCATCCCCTTACGAAACTATCTCCAGAAGAATGTACATAGTATCTCCTCTTGAACCCCAATGTCACAATGGGGATAATGAACTAATACTGTCTGGATCCATTAATATAGTTTTCTGGTTGATCTTTTCAAGGTACATTCAGGTACCTATATTCTTTTGGAAAGCCAGAAAAAAATTGGTGCTTCTGCCCTTGGCTTCACTAGAGAAAGTCTGGAAGGCCCCACATGGTAGACGGTTACTAAGTCAATTGTAATGTTTGTGTATGTACCACTAAACATTTCATTTAGGCTTACCTTGTTCCTGTTAAACCATCATATACATCCCCTTCCCTGTCGACTGGTTGGTAGGCATTCAGAAATGTCAGGTGGTTGTAGAGGTGAGTAGGATTTGGGACATTCTTTTACCAAATAATGACCAGCCACACAGAGTAAGTACAATTAAGTTAATGTTACGGTTAAGGACATTTGCCCAGTTTTGTTTCCTTATCCATAGAGATACCTCTAATAATAAGGATTGGGACTTAACTCACATCTGGCTGAGTTCAAACCCAGTGGTCTTCCAAAAAAGACACACTTCTCATTGGTCATCCTTCTGACCCCTATGTAGTTTCCTAATTGGTACCATGCTCTGCCATCATTGCAAAACCATAGATAAAAGAATCTCACACAGGGGATGAAACTTAAGTGTTCAAGCAAGTGTTCATTTCCTCTCTCAAGCTCCCTTTCCTGCTTTGGTGTGTTTTCCCCTTTTCTGGGTTCTTACCTCCTCTCTTCTGGCACTTCTTTGTATTTCCTAACTCTTATGTTACCTAAGATTGACACCTTCTGGCAATATTGGCTAAGCCAAGTTAAGCCTTTCCATTTGCCCAGATAACTCTCCCAGACCCAGCAAATTACATTCTAGCTTTTATTCAGTGTTCCTGTGTGCTCCAACACGACTTCTTTGTTGCCAACGAGGTTTTTATTGTTTGCTTAACAAAATTATTTCATTAAGTGAATGGCTTTACGGATTCATTTGGTTTTATTTTGTCACTGGCTTGGGAAAAAGATATACAGCTTTTGTTATAGTATGTCAAAAAAGGAGATCTGTACCTTATACAGACATTATTTTTTTATGATTTATTTCCCTGAATAGTAATAAAATTGTTTTATAGGTTTATTTTAATACATTTAATGGCTGCCTTGAGAATTCCAAAGCTAATACGTTGCAGTGGTACTGCTAACGTCTGATACATTCCGGATCAGTAAATCAGTCATCCATGAATCGGTATCTAGATCTACATGTATATGTAGATTTATATCTATATCTTACACCAACGAGGAGTCCTCTTTCCTCAAGTCCGAGCTGCCATATTAAAAAATAAACAACAACAAAAAACCTACTTCCAACTAAAATATATTAAGGGTAAAGCAAGTTATCAAGTCTACCGGACTTTCATTTATAACGCCAGAGGAATACTCAATGTAAGTGAGATCTTGAAAGAGGAGTCAAAGGTGAACTTTTTCAATGCTGGTAATTAATTCTTGCTTTGCATAGGCTAATTGAGGGCAATCACTGAATACTTGATGTCATTTCATTTCCTAGCTGTCAATGGGACTACAACCTGCTTTTTCTGCTAAATCTGTTAACCTCTGTGCTTCCCTTTGCTGGAAAGGGATGTTAAAGATTGAGGGACACCAAGAGCTTTGTTCTTTTCTTGTGAATGTCAATATTTTTCTTCAATAGAATGTTGTTCTCCTTTGACAGATTTTTCTTTTGCTAACATCTCTGTTAAGGCACACACATACACAAACACAAAAACAGCAACATATTTTTGCACTTTGTGGACCCAGATGAGTCAACTAGAGGATGGTTTCGTGGATAGTCTGCTTTATGTTGCCAATTAATCAATGCTCCAATACATGCAAATACGTTCAATAATTCACTCAGCAAATGGTGACTGGAGTATCTAAGAGGTTATAGGTATTGTGCTAAGTATTGGAGAGGTGAGAAAGGCAACAGTAATCCTGCCTTCAAGCAGCTCATATATCAATGTTGAGGTTGGGGTGACATCAGTGGACCTATTTGGATGTAGCTTTTGGCATCACTGGTAATTTTCTTGGGTATCCACTTTCACAATTATTGAGCCTGTCCCTTTTCCAAGCTTCTATCCTAGAACAAGTCACTGTGTTATCTTCCCCAGCCCTTTTCACTAACTCTTCTTTTCCTTAGTCCTCACCCTTGCTCAGCTAAATCCCATTTCAGGTAAATAGCTTACTTGTCAATGGTTGAGCCCATAAAGCCAGGTTTTATGTATCGATGTATGCTTTGGGTTTCTGGATTGGCTGGATACATTTGCCTTGACGGCCATTGAGAATGTCTCCCTCCATCAAATATCTCAGAACTGTAGCAAATCCAAATTGAACAAATCACTTTTCTTCTAAAAGATAATTGATATAAATATTTCTGGGTTGTTTGTTTGTTTGTTTGCTTTTTCCTGAAACACTTGCCAATTTTGATCTCACCATATGTTTAGACTTAGCATTTTACTGTTTTGTTTTGTTTTGTTTTTTTATATGTGATAAACAGTGATATTCTTCTACTCTATAAAGATCATTCTGCCCTTTCCTTCAGATTTCCCAAATGTATGCACATGATCCCCTGGAACAGGAAGACTATACTCTTCTCCTTTGTTGGAGTTCATAGTAAAGGGTTAAGGACATTTTTCTTTTCCTTATAAATCAAAGAAATGCAAGTTACCTTACAAAAGAGAAATTGGACCCAAATTTTATATTTACCTGCCAAATACAATTTTCTTTCTCATATTGTTTTTCAACCCAGTGTATTATTTATGTCACGTTCTATATGTAGTTTTGTGTGTTCTTTGAGAGAGTGAACTGAGACTATGATCTTTATAAACTACCCAGAACTTACTGTGGACAACACAGCAAAGCAACTAAACACATTAGGTTGAATTTATTGAGCTTTAATCAAAGTTCATTACTATATTTTTTGTATAAGCAATATAATTATTATCCAAAAAGCATTTTAACATACTTAATGACATTCTAAATCAAGTTTGCTTTTTCAACTCTTTCTAGGGTCTACAGTTAAAAATTATTGATCAGATGTTCATAATTCATAAGAAGTCTAGAGATAATTTAGAAAAATAATACAAAGCCCCAAAGTATTCATGTACCAGTAGAGTACATCATTTGCCTAAATTCCGGTAATGCTGCAACTGGATTGGATAGAGATAGATTGCATCCATTCTTGTCCCCCATAATGTGATGAAATTCAGCTTCTGTGATTCAATTTCAGAAATCACTTTATTATTCTCTAAACAGGCAAATGACTTATGTTCAGTATCATCTGTGTGCTTTTGCCCCAGTGTTTACTGTATCCCCTTTTCAGTGTGGGTCAGTTCTTTGTCCTCTGGCTAAACAGGGTTGATAAATCCCTAGCAGTTGTGAATACAGAGATTGGAGACCACCTCCTCCCCTGATTTCTTCAGAGGCACCATATGCTTAGCTTAGAATTAATGTTGGACAAATGGCAATCAATGTCATCTGATGGATGATGAGACTCTTCTACTCTATAGATAAAGACTATCCTGGGCTTTTCTTCAGATTCCCCAGATGTGTGCACATGATCCCCTGGAATGGGAAAACTATACTCTTTCCACTGGCAGAGTTTGTAGTAAAGGATTGAGGACATTTAAAAAAAAAATAAATCTACGAAATGAAACTTATCTTAAAAAGGGAATCAAACACAAAACATTTAGAGAAGAGTACCAAGATCAGGAGAAGTTAGGTAAGAATAAAGCAAAAGTAGTCCACTAATGTTTAATTGGGCATAATAGTCACTTGAGAAATAATGAAGAAAAAAAATAAATATGGATTCAAGATCAAAAATATACCGATGGCATTTTTTTTCTCAAAATGTGAAGAAAACATGTACAACAGCAACTCAGAATGAAATACATAGGTGTGTTTATGTGTATATGTATCAAATTCATTAACTGAACACTTAAAAAATGGTAAAAAAGAAAACAATTTTTTTCCTCAAGAGTACATCACCATAGGCTACACACATAGTCAATTACATTCCTCCATATCAGATTCCATTAGCTCTTGTAAACAATTAGCTCAGCCATCATTGTGGATTTATTTTTTCTCATCTCTTCATCTTCAGATGACCCCTGACTTAGTTGAATTGTTAACAACAGCATATAAAACAACCCTTGAAGCCTTCTCTAAACTGGTGCACAACATTCTTCATTATTAAACAGCTGATGCTATTGCTACATGAGATTTCATTAAATTTATCTTCATGGCTTAATGTTTCCCAAAAAAAGTAGATTTTTAAGATGTAACTTCTGCCCTTATCTACTATCACTTCTATTAAAGATATAGTATTGTTGATGTTTGAAACAAGTCTTAGAACAGTTGATTAATCTGCAATTTGCCCTTATCTTTGAATCTTTATTTTGGGCTTCACATTTATTTTTCTTTGTTACTCTGTTTCTTATTACCATAGAAAAATGTATTAACACAAAATAACTGGATTGTGTGTGATATAATAGATTTTATTTCTGTTTGACCTTATTGAGTGGAAGTTTATTTTTTGATGATCGGTGTGTGTGTGTGAAGTATTGTGATAGACACAGCATAAAAATGGGTCCATAAAACCAAATATATTTTCAAGGGTCTTACAGACTAAAAGAATACGTAGTGATACTTCCTTTAACTGTTTATTCTTTACTAACAAAAGGCTTTCGAGTGCACTGCTTTGATTCTGGGAAGACTATAGGAATTATTCTTACTTTGTGAATGAAAAGCAGGGGTTCAGAGACAATTAACGGACTTACCCAAGTTAAGGGATGGTTACAGGGAGAGCCAGGATCTGTATTTTGTGCATGTCTAGGGTCCTTTGCACCACGTTCCCATCCCTGGAATTTGGGTCCTGAAAATGTATGTGTTAGTAGCATTTGAAATTGTCACTCTGAGGAACAGAGGGAAGGAGGCAAAGACCATCAATGCCACTAGGAATGACTGTATGCAGGGGTTCCACAGATTAAGATGATGTAATCTTTTAAGTCTAGCTGAGCTACCTGTTTGAGCAGTAATATTAGAGGACAAGCCAGGGCTAATACGTTAATGAGATCTGGTATATAACCCTTTCTAAGCGTATACAGAAGTAAAATGTCTCTTCTTTTAGGGTCAGCACCTTTGGGAAAATAAAATATCTATTTTTAAAGTAACACAAATTTTAGGGAGTCACATAATAAATGTCCATGGTCACACCACTCATCACTGAGACTCTCCCAAGTCATATGCAGTGTCTCAAGCTGTACTGGAAAGTTCCATATTATCCCACCCACCACACTTCCATCATGCAGCCTACGTTCCATTCTAGATGCTTCTTCCCCAGCCCCTCCAGCGTATATATGCTTCTGTGCTTTTAGTGATTCTATTCCCTTTTCCTAGAATAATCTTGCTGCTTATTGCCGCTTCTGTGTGAGTGATTCATTCTCCGGGATCTTTCTCAATTGCCTCGCTAGAATTGCCTTGGCCACTTCGTCCCAATAGCATTTGGTTTATACCATAAGATTTTAAGTAGAAATTCTAACCTCACACGATGATTAGCTGTAGATGTTCTAGGGTCTTTGACCATACTGTGCGTGCTCACCACGGCATCTGTACCGGACATAATGCCGTGTACCCATTAGGTAAGGTAGTACCTATAAACTAAATCTTCATTTAATGGAATCACACAGAGATAATCAGAGGGAGGGTGGGGGTTGAAATAGGGTGACAGATTGAATAATAGGCTTTATTCATGACTTAGAAAGAGTGATTTTTCTGGGTGTGAGAACTGTTAGAAGTACGTGTTTCCTGTGGGTCCAGCTCGCAGGGCAAGGAGACCTGAATATTTGCTTCTACTTGACTGGGTGAGAGGCACCCTGTACAGATATTTTGGCTGCTGGTCGCTTCCTTCCCTCTAGACTATTCCATCTCTACTTCTGGATGCTTGTGAAGAGCAGCCCTCCTCTTCAAAGCATGGGGTTTTAGTTCTGCTCACACTAACTTCCCACAAAAGCACATACCTTTCAGCTCCTCTCTGAGACGCAGAATGAAATGTCTCAGGGCAAGGTGTATTTTGAATTCATTTTATCTGCATCAGGAGGCTACTGCCAAAACTTCTTTTTCTATCCGTGATCCCCTTTTTTGCTGTATCCTCACAGAATGGCCTGTCATGGATAGATCTACTTGAAGAGAAAGTCTCAAAGTGCCTTTAAATTCATGCCTTGTTCGTCTTTGGAAACCGGAATTATAGCCAAGCCAATCATGTTTTCCACAGAAATGGGTGGATGATTGTGGTGTGTGCCTTGAAACACACACAAACAACCATAAGGAAGACTCAGGTTGTGTCTGAATCCTTCACGACTTCGGGGGGTGGGGGCGCCAGTAAGGTGGTAAGGCAGTGTTTCATGCAGGACGTAAACTTCAAGTGAACTCTGCATAATAAATAAATTAAATTGAAGTGGAAATGGCAAGGCTCCTGGAAAAACTTGAACAAAGGTACGGAGGTATAAAAGGGAATCCGTGTTTAAGAATAGCAAGTAATCTAAGTCTCTTGAGAAGAGGATTTCGTAGGCATTAACGAGGTGCCTTAACTAACAAGGTGCCATTAATACCAAGGAGAAAGAAGGTACATTCTTTAGAAAGCCGGTGATTAGATGTTAAAATTATGATCTGAGGTGACAAATCTGGCAGCTTCAGAAGACTAGGGGCGAGGGAATCATTTCAAAGATTTTTGATTATCCAGACATGAGGGATAAAGGCCTGGATTGGAGGAGAAGGAAGGAAATACATTGTACAGAATGTGATAAATGGAGTAGAAAAGGAGGATATATTCCTTCAGAAAAAATTTTGTAAGTTTTGAAAAACGTATCGCATTGGTCCTTAAGGGCTGGCATGTGTAATTACCATCCGGGGATTTGCTTTTATAGCTTGTTGGTGTGGCAGCTCTGTCTGAAGGCCTGGGGTGGGGCTGAGGAATTGATATTTTAAGAGAATGACTCAATCCTTTCTGACACAGGTGGTCCATAGATCAGAATTTGAGATGCACCAAGTTAATCCGTTCAAGGATGGAGAAAGAAGTGAGATACTCGTGACTGTCGGACAATTGTCCCATGCAATCCCCCCGTATTGATTGTGTTCTGATTTCAAACTTTATTCTCCAGCCATGTGGTAGTTCCGTATTGTAGAATAAATACAGGGGACTCAGCAGTACATTTGGAAATGGAGGAATAGTGAGGGGACACTCCCCTCTACCATCCATCCATAGAGATGTCTAAAGCAATGGAAATGCGGCCCCAGGATTCTGAGGTGCTGCCCGCTGACTCAGGAGGTAGGAGCCCAGTATCCAGATATTATTGTCAAAACCAGAGGACTAGACAGAAGAAGGTAGGGAGGAAGAATAGAAAAGGCCTGAAAACAAAATAGTATAATCTCCCCAACAGTGGATACAGGGGGAAGAAGGTAAAGGAGCAAAATACTCAAAACAGAGCTCTGAGGCAGCTCCAGGATGGTCCTAGTCCACAAAATTTTGAAGAGGTTCACAACCTAGGCTGGACTTCTTTGTTTGTTTCTTGTTCGAGAGCTCTACGCTTTTGATAACCATAATATTTCCCATGATTATGACTATCATCTTATTAAAATGCTGCAGTACATAAGGAGAAAAATAGGTTATTGTTCATGTGAGCATCTTGTCGGAGTGGACATAATTACCATATTCTCTTCCCCTTTTCACTAATGAAATGACATAAGCTATTAAGCACATACACAGCTACTATACAATGTCAGCTAGTCAGCTGTAGTCAGCTGCAAAATTTCAAGCTGAAAAAAAAAAATCATTTTGTGAACCATTAAAATGCAATAAAGCATTTGGAGACCGAAAACTTTTGTTCAGTCAAACATAAAAGTTAATGAAATTATTTAAATACACGCAGTTCAGAAACAGTTTAAAAATCCCTTGCATGCTGTGACTAAGCAACTTGGAGTATATCTGAATGAAAAATTATACACATACAGAAAATAAGAGGTTAATAAGGATTGTCAGTGAAACCTGAACCCAGTTTGGTGAGTGGCACGAGATTAGTCTTTGCATTTAGAAAAATGTGATTTTACTTCCAACCTAGCAAGCCTATTATGTCTGCATTTCCTCAGACTTTTACATGGCCTTGAGCAATTTGGGCTGAAGCCAGATATAACATTTTTATTTCAGCAAATCACTTCCCATTGTTGTACATTTTAAGGATGTACTGAAAGGTACTTTCATGTCTGGAAATATCAGCTGATCCCACAGCAATGATACCTCACTTACAGGGCCTTTATATAAACCACAATGTTTTCTTTAACAATTAAACTATCTTAGGAATAGTAATAAATATGAACTACTCTATTACCACATTTCAAAAAAAAAAAACAAACAAGCTTTTTTAAAAGACTACTATTCACTTAACCCATGAAAAATGTCATGTCCTTTTAATTTTCCATCTTCTTAAAAAAAAAAAAAAAACACAACTATTTTCTATGAGGGAGCTTGTCAACCTTTCCTGTAAGGGGCCAAAGAGTAAATATCTTTTGCTTTGTGGGACCATATGGTCTCTGCCCCAACTACTCAACTCTGTCATTTTAGTGTAAAGCAACCATAGACAATATATAAATAAATGGGTATGTCTATTTTCCAATAAAACTTTATTTATAAAAACAGACAGTCAGCCAGATTTGGCCTGAAGGCTATAGTTCTCTAGCCCCTGTACTATGAGATTGTTTTTCTAACATGTCAGTAGTGTAAATATGTTTGTGATTTAACGTGTAGAGTTAGGCCCCATACTCTTAACTGCAGTATCATGACAGCTATGCATCATAACTCAAGTTTTGAACAGTGCCCAGTTTTGAGACCTTCATTTAAAGACATGAAGCAGGTATGTCGGGCTGGCAGGGATTTGGAATGTAATCAGAAATTCTCTAAGATACAGGATATAGTTTACTAGTTCTAAGTAACAATGGTGCGTATTATACCACTACAAATGGTATTTGGAAAAATAACTCTTACTAAAATACTCTGTCCTGTTCATTCCTTCTCCCTCTTTACACACACACACAAACCTGTATGACTGACAAATGTGTAGTCCTTTTCCAAAAAGTTCTTTCTCTAACCCTACCTGTAGACTAGGTGAGATACTTCTTAAATGCATTGATTTCTATTTGCAGTTCTTATGCCCTGTTGGACTAATGTGCTTGACAAGGGCAGAAAGACTGAGAGAATAACTTGGCAGAGGCCAGGTCCTGAAAGGCTTTCTCTGCCATGGTAGATGGCTGCATTAATCTAAGAGCAATGGAAGCCACTGGGGGAATCCAGCATGAAAGGTACAGATCTGGTGGACCTTTTAAAAGATGGCAAGATGACCCCATGAAAAAATGAACAATGGAGGGATGAAATAAAGCAGCGGGAATCGGTGGGAAGCTACTTAGTGATTCAGGGAAAGATGATGATAGTTTGAACCAGGAGGGTAGCAGGAAAGGTAGAGAAAAGTATTGAGAATCAGATGTTATTTTGGAGGTAGCACCTATAACTTTCCTAGTAGAGTCGGTGTGAGAGAAGGGAAAGGAAGAAAAAAAAAAGTCAAGGATCACTTCAAGGTTTTGGTTTAAACTGGGAAGATGGTGGTACCTTATACTGTGGATGGTACTGATATCTGGGAGAGGAAATAAAAGTTCTGACTTGTTTTTTTCATTCAAAATGCCTAACTGGTGAGGATCTTGAGTGGGCAACCGGTTTTAGGAGTGTGGGTTAGGAAATGAGGGCAGAACATATTAAAGCCCTGCGATATCTGGAGGTGTCAATAATCCATGAGAATTTACTGTGTGCTCATAATGTGCCTAACCCTAGGCCATGACTCTTCAGGGAATCAAAGAATGGCATGGCTCCTACTAGCAAGCAACTTCAAATGTACATGGGAGTACAGTATAGGACTTAAGTATTTGAATGAGCGGCATTCAGTATGCAGCATACAGCCTACAGTTAAATGTGGTTATATGCAAAAAATGCCTAGAGGCATTCAGAGAAAGCTGTGACAAACCAGCCCCTACACAGAATAGGTGGAGTGCCACAGACTGCAAATGAAATGGATTGTTGCAAGGAAACTGAGATTTATTGACCTTGGTCCAAGCAACAGTCCCATCACTCTGTTAGTAAAGGGGCAGCCAGGAGAGAAGTAAACTCAAGTACAAGTGAGAGTTTTGGCTGTGTTTTTAGGAATAAGGAGAAACACACACTCTTTTCTCTATACAGACCCATTTACTTTGCCCACAGCTGCAATGAAAGAAGGTAAAACTCTTTGAAAAGGCATTTTAAGGCCTTTTTTATGAAGCAGCAAAAATATTTGGAATATATAAACATGGCTTGTAAAATTAGTCATTGAGAACAAGACAACATGCATGAGGCCATCTTTAAATGTCAATGGTAAGAGCAAAAATAGACTTTAGGTTAATGAAGGTGACATTACCATATTCAGTCTATCACTGGGTATGTGTTTGAACAAACTCATAGAACCAAAAGTTAAAAATACATCAGTTGTGCCCAATTAGGAATCAAAAGCGTGGGGCTCTACTTAGGCCTTTTAAACAAGATAATAGATGAGTACTATTCAGTTCACAATTTTGAAACAGAAGATTTTTTCCCCAGTGGGAAATCTATATTTCATAGAGCGTAGCATTTGGGGTTTAGTCTCTGTCAATGTGGACCCTGCAGATTCCACTATATTTATATAAGAGTTACACATATGTTTAAATAGAAGTGGTATGAATAGTCTACTCTTCCAATTCCAAAGAACTGGAAGCCTATAAAGAAACTCTTAGGTTTGAGGATAGCACGAAAAAAAACAATATGTATCAGATTTGTTATTGGTGATTCAGGTTTAACTGAATCACTGAAGATTAATACTTCATAGTATTAATGAGTTATCAGTGAATTAAAATAATAGCATGTGTCTTAGGGTGTTTTCCTCACTCCTTATATTAAAGGGTAATCATAATGCCACATATAAAGTATGCCTGGAGACTTGGATAAAAAAGGTAGCTGAAGAAGAAAAATTCCACTATTTTCATTGCTAAAACAATGACAAGTTTATTACCAGTTTCTGCAGACAAATTAACTCTGTTAATGATGAGGAATCAGAACATCCTTCCAAAAGACTGACAAACCTATACCATAGGCATCTCTTGATATTTGCCCAGTGGGACCGAGATGTACTCCGGGGGCTGTTATGTCTGTGATTTGGGGAAAGATGTGAAAAATGCATTCCAGATCACTGATGGTGCTCTCAAAAAAACATGTCTATGAAAAATGTGTTAGATCTTCAGTTGAGGTTATAATAAACATAAAAGGCAATTCAAGGTACTTGAAGGATGATCATTTTTTAGAGCACTATAAAAAAGTATATTGGACCTTATTGCCGTCATCAGAGTCTGGTAAAGGGTCGTCTGCACACCATAGCCTTCTTCCCCATGCCATGATCGATCCCAAGGAGAGACACTAGTGAACAAAAGCTCTTATAGAACCAACTGTCTCTTTTGGGTGAAGAACACAACTTTTATATCCACCCTTTTACTTCAACAGATGGTCCTACCTCTTCTCTCCCTTTAACACAATTTTATGAAATAAAATTTAACATATGCCTAATATATATTCAGGACATTATTCTAAGCAAAAGAGAATGCTAAGATGAATAAGACACACTCCTGGAACTCAAGGGGAGGCCAATCTAATGGAAGTGACAGCATATTCATGTTAATTATAATGCAGCATTTTAAGTACAGAGGATGGAACAATTGATTCTAAATGAAGAATGAGAATGTCAGGCTCCAAGGAGAACATGGGGGCTGGGTCTTCAGGTGTGAAAAGTTTTCTACAGGAATAACAAAGAACAGAAAGGTTATCCAGGCACAGGGAACAGCGAAGTGGAGAAAAGACTCGTTTTCATTAAACAAGCTGTTTCAGGGGACATTTGTAGAAATCATTTCTGAAAAGGGAAACCAGTAAGGAGCCTGAAATATCACCCCCCGCATTCCTGTTCCCAGTAAAATTTAAGATGTTAGCTGTGCCCCCTGTGATCGATTCATTGGTGAATGAGTACTGGTGGGAATTGTGTGTGATCTATAGAATTGTCAGTGATGCTTCTTGATTTATGTGTACATATTTGTTCATTCATTCATTCATTTCAAAATAGCACAGGGTTGCTACTGCATGCCTGGAAATTTGCAAGCTATCGTTGCAGAAATGACCCCTGTCTTGTAGAAGCCTACAGTGCAATAGGAAACAAATCTTTTTCTTTACTTTTTCTTCCCTCGTCAGCGCTAAAGAGACGTTTCCTTGTAAAAGATTCAAATAATTCCAAGATAGGTGTAATTGTTTCCTGAGGTATATTAATTAAAATAGTATTTAAGTCAGCACAGCTATTGACATTTTGAGGTGAACGGTGTATATAATGTACACTTATTTCCAAAGAAATTCAATACAAAACAGTGTTTCACACCAATGCTTGTGTTTAAGAATACTACTAAATAGTGTTAACTGGGAACCTGACAAAAATAGTCCAAACTCCGCACCCACTGATTTTTTTTCCCACAACACATTAATTAAAATGTTAAAACATCTTGAGGTATGTGACTCTCCTGTTTGTTTTGTTAGAAGAGAATATGAAAACCACTGTTGACACACTGACAGTCAGTTGACAGTTTTGGTTTCCAGAGTGTTGGGAAAACTCCTCCTGCAGTCTTACCTTTGGGAAGAGTTCAGACTGAGCGTTAACTTGTTTAGCTTATGATACTGAAACCAACACGGGGTGAAATGGCGCTTCTACTCACCCCAGTGAATCTGTACATCACTGTCCCTCCCCCTGAATTGTTGTAAATTCGTTTTCCATCCACAGTATTAGTCCCTAACGATTCTACCCAGGGAGCAGGCAGAATTATGGGTGTTTTTTTTTTAAAGAAAATGTTCTAAAGAATGGCCTCATACATTTGGAGTTCTGCAAACATGAAGTAGTACAGGGAGCCATTGCACGCAATCGTTTTCTCTCTAAACCACATTTCTGAAAAATTAACAAGAAATGGAGATGCTGTTCCACCTGGGTCCTCTTTGTAGCAGTGGGGGCACCGGAGAACAAGCTCCTCCCATGCCTTTGTGCAGGTGACCTTCTCACCTCTCAGCCTGTCCCTGTGGCTCTCTCTTAGTTTTCTGTGCTTTCTAAGTTGAAGGCAGGGTATTCATCAGTCGTTTTCCTTCTTCTCTAAAGCTGGGCGGTCAGTTCCACAGGGGTTTCAAAGCTCTGCTTGTGTCTTAACGTGGCAGAATCAGGTCGCATAAGGACAAGGGAGCCTTAATGGGGGAAACTTCCTCTTCCATTCCTTCTCATGGGCAGGAGGTGCTCAAGCTACGCTGGTGTTTGGGAGAGAGTGCATCCTGAAGACTTCATTAGCTGAATTAAGTGAAAATCAGTAAAATGGGCATATGGACACTAGAGGCAAGCTCCCTAGGACAGTCAGACCTATTGGGAAATCAAATGGTTGATGCCACCAGGTCTGGGAACAGCATCTTGGCATGGAGAAATGACACCTCGGTTGCTCCTTACCAGCCATGGGACCTTGACAATTCAGGTTCTGAATTTTTTAACACTCATACCACTAATCTATACAGTGAGGAGTAAATAATATTGACTTGGCAAGATTATTGCAAGGATAATGTCTGAGAAATTGGTTTGAAATAATGGCCTATTAAAATGTGCCGCATTCTAGTCTAGCATATTTGTCTTCTAGACCTTATCCCAAGTGTCTTGAGTCTCCACAAAAACATTTCTGATGTGGATCACATCTTTCTCCATTACAGGGTATGTATCCTTAGAAGCTTCTATATGTTTTGATTGAAATGTTCAGCCATTCTCAACTGGGGCACTAAGTCATCTGTTTAATGTAATGAATTAATTCTAGGATGGTACTTGTTGAGTCCCATTCTTGAGAGAATTGTGAAAATAGCCTCTCAGATCCTGTTTTCTATTCTCTGCTGAGAAAGGCAGTAAGACACTAACCTGCTCTTTTTCTCTGAAAAGGAAAAGTTCAAGAAAACCAAAAAAATCAAGTGAAAGACTTAAATATTTTATTGTATACCCCCTTGTTTGAGAATATAGTTCAGAATGTTGCTATTGACTGTTTGTGTGTGTGAATTCCATGCTAAGAACATAGATGAACTCTTGTGTTGTGCCCCGTGTGCATTCTGTATTGTGTAGAGGGCTAGGGCAGGAAGAGAACTGCAAATGTTAATAAGATGTATCTTGTAGTAATTAGCAGAGAACCAAGAACTTTTAATAATACCTATTAACTACTTTTATGATGGCAGTGAAGATGATGCAGGATCAGGAGTCTAAAATACCAGCAGTTATCAAATAAAAAGAAATCTAAGCTATTAGGGTTATTTCACATCGCCAGATTATTTTCTTAATTAATTGAGCAGATAAACTGATTCACGTCTTTGTAGTATGAATCCACATTTTATTTTTACTTTGCTAAGAAATATTCAGCATTCCTTCTCAGATTATTAAGTCATTTTACCATAAATGTTGGCCAGTATTTAAAAGAAAGTCTTTCTGTATCAATGTTTTTGTATTTATTGAATATTGTCCATAGATCGTGTGTGTGTTTGTGTGCATTGCTGTCACATAAGGATTATAATTTCAATACTATAGAGGAAAAATCTTGAAAAGTCAGAGGCAACGGAGAACTTAGCTCAAGATTTGCCCTTTTCTCACATCCTTTCCACATTCATTTCCCAACTTCAAATTTATGATGAATTTTATGACAGTATAAGGTTTAAAGAGAAGTAGTCATTTAAAAGATGCCCAGAGAAAAGACAAATAAAATTTTTATCAAATACTTTTCAGAACAACCATGGACTGGAAGATGTTGCTGTATCGCGGTGGTTCTCAGAGTGTGGTCTGGGGCCAGCAGCAGCCACATCCCCTGGGAGCTTGTTAGACAAGCTAATTTCAGGGTTTGTCCACAGGTGTAACTGCGTCAGACACTGGGGGTGGGGCCTAGCAGTCTGGTTTAGCCAGCCCCCCCCCCCCAGGGTGATTCCGCTACGTGCTCAGGTGGGAGACACATGCTTCTAGTGGCTTACCCTCTCACTTAAATAACCCAATGATCCGTCCTTATAGTTTAATACACACGCATCAGCACTTTAAACACCACATTTTAGGGGGAATATGGTATTAAATAACAAAAAAAATCAACCGAGTAAAATCGAACTACCTTTATTAATCAATTCACAAAACTGGCAGCATCCCATCTAGCAATATAGAGAGGAGCTCCAAAGGACTACAAAAAAGAAAAGGCTTTTTTTTTTTTTTTTAAAGATTTTATTTATTTGAGAGAGAGCATGAGCAGGGGGAAGGACAGAGGGAGGAGAGAATCTCAAGCAGACTGAGCTCGGAGCCTGACCCGAGGCTCAATCTCAGGACCTGAGATCATGATCTGAGATGAAATCAAGAGTCAGACACTCAACCAACTGAGCCACCCAGGTGCCCCAGAAAAGGAAAGGCTTTTAAAGGTACAGAGGGAATGGAATAAAGGAAATTATGGTGAAGAATCCATTGTTTTAGTCAAGGCCACCCTCCTAAGGGGAATGAAAGGGGTCCATCAGTAAATTTCCTAGTGCTGACCAGGAAATTCCCATGTTGACTGATTAAAGGTTACATTTCTGGGGGGAGTTGAAAACTACAGTTAGGTTAGGTATTAAGTCTTGGTTATCTGACATGGGGCCTTAACCTAAGTGAAGTCCTTTTGAGCCTGTGGTTTTCTTTGTAACACCAGAAAGGTGGGGAGGAACTCCCAATCCACATTGGGGGCGGGGGGCACGAGTTGTGTTTAGTGACATCAGTAATGCAGTGGAGGCAAGGGGTCCTGGAGGGGGATGATGCATGAGAACTCATTCACATTTCTAGCTCTTGGGATCATGATTGATTTTGTAACCAATCTGTGGGGATGATAGTATGTTCACAGCTACCTATTACAGTCACTTAACTTGGAAGGCTCACAGTATTCAAGAATCTAATAGAACAGACAAGATGTCATATTGTTTCAAGAACCAAGTACTGCTATGGATTCACATAGTACCTATGAGCCATGAGGATGTTTATATTCACTTCTAGGTCCTTTTAAATATTTTATTAAAAAATCTATTCATATTATTATTCATGCTCTTCAAGATACTTTAAAATGTATACCAGCCTCCCCATCAGTCCTCTGGGACCGAGTTGTATAACAAATGGTAGCCACTATATGGCAGATGCTCCCAGCACACATTCAGTAAAAAGTCCTGCTTGGGAAATGGGAGTTCTACTTGCACCAGAGTGTACCCAAGTGTGGCATATGTGTATGTCCTCTTCTACAAGCTCCATAGAAAGTGAGGATTAAATAAATTAACCAAAAGACAAGGAAAATTGAAAACATACACTGTCTTATAGTCAGTAGATTCATTTTGTTATTTGGCCAGGACATTTACAAATAAGACAGAGATAATAAAAGGAAAAACAAAAACAAAAACAAAACACATGTAAGCTCTATTACCTAATATAGATTTCAAACATCTAGTTCACAGGTGAGTAGGTATCATTCATGTTAATTGGGTTCAGAAGGGCCCTTCATTGCCAATGACAAAGCAATCGCCATCTATGGACAATGCAACGTGTACTGATGACCTGTAGGTTGTGTCAGAATTTTAATCTGTGTGGAAGTATTTTGAAAAAGGTAAGACCTTGATTTGGAAAGGCATCTAGAGAATTTTGAATTATTCTAAGAGCCAAAAATCAAGAGACCTTGTTTTAAAAAAAAATATCGTAACCTCGTATTAGTAGGCTAGTAATTATAGACATTTTCCATTTAACAGAGGAAAAAAAGGTGAATATGTTAATGGCAGTGTTTTTTTTTTGTTTTTTTTTTTAAGTAGCAATCACTTCATTTTTACCATGCTATTTTGGTACTTTGGTATTTTAGGTAGTGGACATTTTTAGCATGAAATTATCTGTGATATGTCTCTGACCTAGAATCACAGTACTAATAGGCTTTGCATCTGTTTATTTTCATTGAAATGTGAGCATTTTGACAGAAAACACTGCTTCTGCCGTTTCCCACAAAGATGACGTTATGAACACATTGAGAGATAAAAATTTTAAAATAAATAAAAAGGATAGGAAGACTGGAAATATTTTTCCATTGCTGGAAGGATTCAGAAGTAATTTCAAAACCAAGGGAGAAAGTGGGGGGAACTTCCTCCTTCCTCCCCCTTCTTCCCCAGAACACAACCTTTTCTCTCTGTATTTTGCTAATAGGAATCTATCTGCTTTAACCTCTTCCTGGCCCCAAAGTGAAATCTATTCTTTTTTAAAAGGGCTATGAAGGCGTGTGTGCTTAGATGAAGAAAACAACACTTATTTGATTTCGTGGCGCCAAGCTTGCATTTGCCGGGGGCTTTGCCATTCTAAGAAGAGCTTAAGCTTTTTCATCTTAACTATGATGTGCCATCTTAATTTAAAATGTATGAGGTTTGCCCTGATGTGCTGTTGCATCAGTTTCTGGTATCAGCAGAATCAAAGCTCCTAACTTCCTCATACACAAAGGGATGAATTGTGAATACCAGGTGAATTTTCACAAGTCAACATCCCAACAAGACAAAACAAGACAAGTAGCTCTGTCAAGAAAGAAAAAAGTAGCCTTGCATAAGAAAAGATGAGGTTTTATTTCTGGAACTCCTGGCAGTCACATAGATGCTGGACCGTAATTATCATTCCCTTTGTCATTCAATAGAGCGGTAATTCTCAAGCTTTTGTATGGAGATGGTTCGCAGGAGGATCTTTTTAAAATGCAGATTATGATTTCCTAGGCCTGGGGTGGCGCCTGAGGTTCTGCATTTCTAACCAACTCTAGATGAGGAGATGCTGTGGAACCAGTGACCGCGTTTTGTCCCATCCTGTAGCAAGGGCATTCGATATTTTATGATGATGCACCCTTTACAGCATGCTCTTCATAATGGTTAGGTGAAACCAAGACAAGAAACCCAACTGAGGGCAGATTTTTTTTTTTTCCCATTACAGTGCAACATCTTCTATAACATGAAAATGAAAACTTGGGGGCCTCAATTGTTTCTTATATAATTAGGAAGTTCCTTCTAGACCTAATATTTTATGGTTCCATCAGGCACTATATAAATGCTCTGTAAATGAATGGGTGAGGGAATGATTAAATGCAAGTGGCCAGATTAATTGTAAGGGAGTGTACCCCATTGTCCTCTACTTATTTCTAGAGAGAACTTGGGGGGATATTGGTATCATTTCATGAGGTTTGGGGAAAGAAAGGGAGAAAGTGTGAAATAGTGGTTTGAGAGACTAAGAGTGAGAGGAGGGAAGGAAAGATAATAGGCCAACCAGGCAACATTTTAAGTGTTAATTTTAGTTTAGAGACACTTAATTTAAGACCAGTCCTTAAGGATATATAGATATAGACATAGATATATATATATATACATAAATATATATATACATAAATATATATATATACATATATATATTTGATTTTTGTTGTTGCTTTTGTTTGTAATCAAGACAGTGAGTGACTGTTTAGAACACAAAAATGAAATGTTTGGGCCTCAAGTTCCAGTTGTTTGACCAAGGTCGCAATTTTGTTCATTTTAACAAGGAGTGCAGTTGGGCCAGGGAATCGAGGCTTATAAGGAGGAAACTGAGGGGCAGAGAAAAAAATGATTGAAAAATGGGTTGTACATCCCAGGAGTTCAGACATCCCTTAAGGATGGTTCAAGTGGGAGTAGCAGGAGGGACGAACTGTCAGTCACAGTGGAGTCCTGGAAATTGAGATTATGGAAGGGTAACTTATTAATAAAGGCAAGATCTAGGATAGGACTGAAAGTCACATAATGTCACTTCTCTGCTCCCAGGGATTTGGAAGGTGATGAAGGTATGAAAAAGAGAAGCTGAACTTAACAACTGTGAAGATGTATCTCCTAATTGGGGCCTGATTTAAAAGTGACACAGGTCTTCAGTGCACCCAATTACTTGACTTGTACATGTGTAGATGACATGCGGTATTTGACAGCATTAACTCTGAAGTTTCAGCCAAAAAGGTGATGAGAAGTGGAATTTTAAACCCTCGAAAATTAGGTCAGTCAATCATATGAAAACAAGATTTAATAAACGGCAGATGCCACTTTGTCCAACTCTATTAGATGTTGCAGTGCAAAAAAATTCTAGGCAGTGCAAATCATATGCTTGCTGTGCTGTGCGGGGCTGAAGGGGTTCTCAGGTGCACCGCACTGCACCTTCCATTAACTAAGCACCTATGGTGACTAGTGAGAAGGTTATTGGGAACGTGCCCCCCAACACTGATCGTCATTTAGCTCTCACATGGACACAGTAGCAAGACTTACGGTTTTATAAGCAAAATGTTACAAAGCTACATGGTCTCTCTTGGGGTAATGTTTTGTCATTTCATGCCCAAGTGTTGAACACTTTTCTGCTACTAAAATCTGTTCTTCCTTCCTCCGTGAGGAGTAGTCTCTGAATTAATGATTCACATTTACAAAGGTGCCGTGTACTGACTTTTATTGTCTCCATTTCTTCAAGATTTGTGGGTTTATAGTTTAGGTACATTAGTTAGAGGCAAAAATGTTATCGTTGTGTTACTTGTTAAAACAACTTGCTTGGATGAAGTCCTCCCTAATGTAAAACTCTTTCAAATCTGAGTAATTTATGGGATGTGTGTGTGTGTGTGTGTGTATTCCCACAGAAAGAGAGATACATCTTTATATATATATGTAAATATATGTATATATATAAATATATGTATATATATATTTAATATATATTTATATATATAAATATAAATTTATGTACATAAATATATATGACTAAATTTAATACATTCAGTTTTTTTTTAAAGACCCAATTTTATTTCTAGGTACAAAGAAGGTCTATAACTTCATAAAGTTATTTAAACTACATGTAATAATCTACATATTAATTTGTAACTGTCGTTTAAGACTAGCTACTGCCGTTCTGAGGTATATGAAATTATCAATGCATCTAACATTCTCTGCCTTGTCATTTATTAGCAAGGAAGAGAAATGAATTGGTCTCAACTCCAAGGCAAAGACATCTTGCAGAGAGCAGAGTAGAGTGACATGACAGGAAGCATTTTGGATTTGGGGTCAGAGAACCTGAGTCCCGCAATTGCTCTGTGGCTCTGTGCCTCCGATTCCTCTTCAGGAAACGAGCACAGAGAAACCTGCTATAGAGCAGGATTGAGAGTTACAGACAATGTACGTGCCGCAGCTTGTACGGCGCCCGGCTCTGTAAATCACAGCCCAAGCCTAGTCTATCAGGATGTCTTCATATTCACGATTCTGTATCAGATACTGCGCGGGCACAGAGCGGGGTATCTGGATTTATGAGGCATCATGCCTGCCTTAAAGAAAGCACTATCTAGTGAGAAATTCAATTTCCGTACACCTCACCCTGTATTTACTGAACGCATCCGTGTTGTGGGCAATGCCCTGTGTGATGTTGCTCCCCAGACGGACCAAGTCCTGCAACTCATGAGACATAACGTCCTGACTCCTTCATTTCTTGTCCCTTAACACAATTTGTAATTCACATTGACTATTATTACTGGCTCGTCAAATAATGTTGGCTCTGTGCCTCAAGAATGTATTTATTATATCTTGACAGCAGAGATGTTAGAAAGGCATCTCTTGCTAAAGAGTGCAAATGAACTCTGACAAAATAACTTGACATAAGATTTTCTCTGAATATATATTTACATTAATTGCATATTCCTTTTAAAAGAAATGCCTCTCAGAGTGTGTGTCATTGCTGTCTTTGATAAATTTATTGTGGAATTAAACCAGAAGGACTCGAAGTTGTTCGTCATGGACAAAACTGTATCCAGAGTGAACGTGTCCTGTCAGCTTATATTAAAATGTAGAGAGATCTAACGGAGGCTTTTCTCAATGATGGAACTGAACGGATTTGAGAAAACATCTCTGGGGCAGAGGAATTTACTCAGTCTACACTGTGATCTGTAGGTCATCTCCAACAGTTTCCCAAAGAGAAAGCAGAAGTGTCCTTTGAGTAGAGAGGGGTGTCCTGACAAACCTATGTGTTGTATGAGGTGGGTGACCTGGAGCAAACATACATAGGGTGACTGGAACGCTGAGCTTTTTGGGAAAGCATTTATGGTGAGCTGGAATTGTGCAAATCTCCATGAGAACATGGCCTGTAACCCTGATTATGTTTTTGTAAGTTATTCCATCCCAAGCAGGGTGTATGAAATATGTTTTGTTAAAATAAAGGAAATTGAATTCAAAGCATGCACTAAAAATTATCCTATCGGCATGAACATCAACCTAGAAATTGAATTCCGTCATTTCCCGTATTTCATATTTTAACATTTCCCAATATTATGGAACATTTCTCCGATTCATGAATCTGTCTGTCAATGCTGTAAGTCCATATTACTTTAAAGAACTTTTCAAGTTATTTGTCAGATAGGGTAGGATAAAGATAGGTTGGATGGTAAAGTTGTATGGATTGTAAACGTGGGTGTTAAATTTACCTCAAGCCAGAGGATAGAAACTAGGCATGGCAAGATTATCTTTTAAAATGGCCGACATATCAGAAAGAACTGCAGACAAAATTCTGAAAATGGTCCATTATTACCCATGTGCATAACCTTGGGACTTCCCTGATGGAATTGCTTCAAGAATGCATTTATCTTGCGGTTTCCTTTCAAGATGGGAACTTCTTTTTTGGACCTGTCACCTGCCATTTAGGTCCAAATCACAAGCTGCCTCCAGAACATTTCAATTTGAATACTTTAATTCTATATTCCCTAACGAAATAAATCCACATGCACTATGGATTTAATTTTCCCCCTTACATTATAATCTATAATTAAGCAAATTCCATTGCACTGCGAAGTGGCCACCTCCAGAGTAACTCCACCCCAGTCCTTGAGGAGCCTGCCTTCCCAACCCTTGGCCTTAGATGTGTGCAGCTTTTTCTTACCCTTTACAAATCAGTCCTCAGGAACCAGGGGTTCTCCCTTGACAATTATCCCGGTTTCCTACTCTACTCTAGTAGGAATGTCTGAACATTGAATGTCTGAACTCCAAGCCAGTTTGGGCTTTTCCATTTAAGAGCTGTGTGGTGTTGGCATATTGCTTAAACTCTTGGGGTCTCGGTGAACTAGAGAACAGAGAGTCATTTCTTCTCTTCCATCCTAATGGTGCTATTATGAAGACCAATTGACATACCGGCAGTTTGTGGGTTGCCGTTGAAAAAAATTATATGAGTTTTTTACAGCCATTATTACATGCAACATTTAATACTTTTACCTAGTAAGTGCTTAATAAATGATTCTTTATTTGATTTATTTTATTTTTTTATTTTTTTATTTTTTTTTAAAGATTTTATTTATTTATTTCACAGAGAGACACAGCGAGAGAAGGAACACAAGTAGGGGGAGTGGGAGAGGGAGAAGCAGGCTTCCCGCAGAGCAGGGAGCCCGATGCGGGGCTCGATCCCAGGACTCCAGGATCATGACCTGAGCCGAAGGCAGACACTTAACGACTGAGCCACCCAGGCGCCCCTCTTTATTTGATTTAAAAATAACAGCCACACAAATTAGTAAGGAGAAAAGGACCAGGAAGGAGTCAGGACATCTGGAGATAAGCTAAGGGCTAATGAGGTTTTATAATCATTTAAAATAAAACCCATATGAGTAGTGAGGGCAGAGTTCTCAGATGTGTCACTGTTATGTAATTGAAAAAATTAGACAATTTTTTTAAAGATTTTATTATTTGAGAGAGAGAGAGTGCATGCAAGCAATCCACAAGGGAGGGAGGGGCAGAGGGAGAAGCAGACTCGCCACTGAGCAGAGAGCCCGACACGGGGCTCGATCCCAGGACCCTGAGATCATGACCTGAGCTGAAGGCAGACACTTAATGACTGAGCCACCCAGGCGCCCTAGACAATTTTTCTAACTAACCATAGACTAAATCTTTACTTACATTTAATAATAATAACAACAACAACACATACAGTATATAACATGTGCCAACCTGTATTTTAAATGCTTTCCATGTATTACTGACATTTTTCTCCCTATTGCCAGGACATCCTACAGTTAAATGATCTCTCTGTAAGGTCATTTCATAATGATGAATGGAGACTAATGAGTTAACAGCTTGAAAGAATACACAAAAGAAACAGTATTTGGGGAAAATCATACAAATTTTAATACATTTTTAAAAATGTAGCCCAACTTTTCAGGAGGCAGTTTCATTTTAGACTGTTAGAGACTACAGTTGAATACCAGAGTCCTACCTAAACTGTGGGCTGCATGAGTAGTACATAGTATACATTATACATACAATATAATTCATTCATCCTTGTTACCACCGCTAATTCTAGACGCTCTCTCTCTCCATAAAGGATATTTGTTTGCCGATGCTGAAAAGAAGGGGCAGAATTGCTGGTTTTCCCCCCATCTTTTATAATATTTATTTACGTCAAAATGCAGCTTATCTATCAATTAATTTTGGTCCAGTGGTTGAGCTGCTAGTTTCAACTTAATTCCTTCATTTGTTCCCCTTTTATTCAAGCAAAGTGCCATTTAATTTATGGCTTCTTTTCTCTCCCTCCAGCCTAAGCTTCTTAGAAAATAAATGAGCCTATACGTTTTCAGTTAGCCCTTCTTATTCCTGTTGATGCTAGCTGAGGATTTGAATCTTGTCAGTCGTTCACCAGGCTGCTCCCTTAGGTCATCATGCTCTCTCCTTCCTTGGCGCTATGAGTTGTATCTTTGTAGAAACTTGTAAAGGTGTTTTCGTAGGAATCTTGGTATTTTTAATTAGAATTTGTCTCCTAGAACCCCATGGAACTCATACTCAACTTGGGCAACCGTGAGATCACTTGGAAAATAACCAAGAAGTTAGGGGGGGGCTTCCTGAGCCTTTGTTCTGTTATCATTAATCTGCTCAGTTGGGAGAGCGTGTTTGAGGGCCCCTGTCCCAAGGTGCACCAACTGGATGCCTGTGTTGAGTGGTGACACCAGGGTACTCCGTGTAATTTTTCCACTTGGCACAGTTTTTGATTTAGGCAAATATTAATAGAGGGTCTGTTTAAATTCCTGTAGACAGAGAAGATGTACAGTGTTAGAATTCTTAGCTAACAGGGGATACTGCCAAATGATAAAATATTAATTCTATTACTTTGTATGCAGATATGTGAGAACTAGAAGCAATTACCCTGACTCTAATTGCTTCATAGATGAATACAATTATGATGTTACACTCATTCTGTCTGTGTTCTCAGTATAAAATAACATCCACATAAGACAGTCAGAAATTTCATTTAAAAGTAAGCTTTACCAATGTGAAATATATTAAGGCAATAAACCAAGAGATTAAACTTTCATAAACAGTAAGAGCTCATTGTTTTGTAAATGAGTGTATAATAATATCTTTGCAGCTCAAATGAAACCATAAAACTGACTGGGGGCCTCACTTTTTTTTGGCAAACTTTTGATTTATCATTTTAATCTGTTCTTAGCATTGTATAGCAATTAAACATTGAAAATGGGCTCCAGTCTTCTTGCCACATTGCTCTTCTCCCATTTCAGTTCTGTCATTTCTTTTATAATGACAAGCAATTTAGAGGAACAAGAAACAATTAGAATGTAAGTAGCTCCTGCTGTTACAGGTGTTTTCTACTAATGAATAAAAATGACTGGAATTACAGAAAGGTGGGATTTAAGGTAAGATCTCTTTTGGGGGTTAGAAGATTTAAAAGTCTGTGGACAAAATTCAGAAATTAAGTACAGATTCTCAAGTAATAATTATATCAGGGAACTTGATAAAATTGTAGTTGTTGGAAGGACCCATATTTGTAGTTGGCCAAATGAAATTGTTTTTCTAATGCAGTCATTCTCAACCTGGAGTGAGCATCAGAATCACCTGCAAAGCTTGTTAAGTAAATGCACACTCATGGGCCCCACACTTGGTGTTCCTGATTCAATAGGACTTGAATGAAGCAATAATTTGCATTTTAACAAATTTCCTGGTCCAGAGACCACACTTGGAGAATCACTGGTCTGATAGAAGGCAATGACTTTTGCATTCTTTTTGACCACTTCCTCTCAAAAGAAATGCAGAATGATTGACAGGGTCACTCTCAAGGTAATGATCATGTGACACTGGTATGTATGGTAGATTGAGGTAATAGTAGACTTACTTGGGATAAATAGATTTAAGGATGATCACATGACTCACCTAAGGCCACAGAAACTCAAGTGTATCTCTCATGTAATTTAGTGGTATGCTCTCTTCAGTACTCTGTGTTCAACCAAAAGAAGTTTTTGGAATATTGACCCTTCTCCTAAAGGTTACACTTAAGGAATTTTATATATGTATATATTTTTAAAATTAAAAGTCTAGCAATACAGAGCAGATGGGCCACTCAAACAGCAAGGTAGTTTCGGCAAGTGATGTGATGGGTGTTACTGGTGTTATAACAAAACAGATGGATTGTTGACCAGTACATCTGAAACTAATGAAGTACTATATGTTGGCTAATTGAATTTAAATTAAAAACATTAAAAATTCTTAATAAAAAATATAAATAAATAAATAAATAAATGCACCATTGAGACAAACTTCCACTTTCCTAATTCCCCCCATGTCTGTATAATACAAGGACCAAACTGTTAGGACCAAACCCCAGCTTTGAATGTTAATAATTTATTCAACAAAGGTTAGATTCATTTAGGGCGGTGAAGTTAGTAATGTACACTTCATAGCTCTATCTAAGCTGTGAGGAAGAAACTTTTAAAATTAGAACATTTTCATCCTATTCTATAATGTTAGACAGAATGTGTTTCTCATAAAAATCACTCTTGTGTTGTGCTATATCTCATTCAGTCACTGGGGAAAAGAAAAGGAGACTCTGGTGTTAACAGAGACACAGAAAGGAAGAGGAAGAAAGGTTATGTAAATTGCAAGAGTCAGCCTCATCTTTAATCTGTGCAGACACTAACTCTTCTGTTTGATGTGATTTCAGCCAGAGTCCTCTATCCCAAACATCTCTCCCCCAGACAACTTGTTGGATAATGAAATTCGCTGTAACATGAACCAACGTCTTTCATTTAATAATTAAAATCTTAATTCCTATCAATAAATAGAAGCCTCCCACGATCCAGGCTTTGAACTCATGTGCACTTATGATGAAGTGCATATGATTAAACGGAACTCTGGTGAGGAGGTTTTGTTCCAGAAAGTACGAGACAGCATGAATTCATTTGACAAATAACTATTGAGCACCTACTATGTATCAGACACTCTTCTTGGGACTTGAGCTTTAACAGGGAACAAAACCAAACAAAGAAGATCTCTGCCCTTTTGTGCTTTCTGTTTTGGAAGAAGGTATGGAGATAATCAGGAAATGGGAACACTACTGGGGGCCAAAAATGGAAGCAAGGAATCAATTAGGAGACATTCGCACTGCTTTATGAAGCAGGCGGAAAGTGAGGGAGGCCCCTATCACAGTGTTAGTTATAGAGCTAGTGAAGAGTGGTTGAGCTCCATCCAGATCCTGAAAGTATCAGCAATGGGACTTCTCAATGGAGGATAGAGACTGTGAGAACAAGAGGATAGAGAATATGTGAAGATGGGAGAAAGTAGGAATTTATCCATTTTATTTTTATTTTTTTAAAGATTATTTATTTGTTTGTTTGAGAGAGAGAGAGCCTGTGGGGGGGGGGAGGGGGGAGAGGGAGAGGGAGAAGCAGACTCCCCACTGAGCAGGGAGCCCTATGTGGGGCTCCATGTGGGGCTCCATTGGGGCTCAATTCCAGGACCCTGGGATCATGACCTGAGCCAAAGGCAGACATTTAACTGACTGAGCCACTCAGGCACCCCGGAATTTATCCATTTTAAAAGGACAGATGGGGCGCCTGGGTGGCTCAGTTGGTTAAGCGACTGCCTTCGGCTCAGGTCATGATCCTGGAGTCCTGGGATCGAGTCCCGCATCGGGCTCCCTGCTCAGCAGGGAGTCTGCTTCTCCCTCTGACCTTCCTCCCTCTCATGCTTTCTCTCATTCTCTCTCTCTCAAATAAATAAATAAAATCTTTAAAAAAAATAAAATAAAATAAAAGGACAGATGGATTGTACTGGTTTATTATAGACCTGTAACTCTGACAAATTATCACTCTTATGAGTACCCTGCAAATAATCCCCCTCCCTCCTTCCCACTCCTCACAACTAAATACACTGAATTCTTCCCTGACTCAGATGGTTACATTCCTTGTGCTGGAGAAGGAAAGAAAGAAAGAGAGAGAGAGAGAGAGAGGGAGGGAGGGAGGGAGGGAGGAAGGAAGGAAGGAAGGAAGGAAGGAAGGAAGGAAGGAAGGAAGGAAGACAGGAAGGAAGGAAGGAAGGAAGGAAGGAAAGAGAGAAAGAGATGTCCATGGACATCATGCTGGCCTTGATATTCAGATAAAAAGAGATGACATTTCCTCATGGGAGGGCTAAAACTAGTTGATAATTTGTTCCTGTGCTACCTTTCAGGGCATGATCTACAATTAAAACACACACACACACACACACATACACAGAGAGAAAGGACATTAAAGAATGTGATGGATCTGATTCAACCTCTTAAAACCAAAGAAATTAAAAATTAATGCCCAAAGTCTAAGAGAGAAAGAGAGAGAGAGAGAAAGGAGGGAGGGAAAGAAGGAAGGAAGGAAGGAAGGAAGGAAGGAAGGAAGGAAGGAAGGAAGGAAGGAAGGGAAAGAAAGGAAGAAAGAACAAAAGAAGGAAAGATGGTTCCTAGAGTCATTTTTAATTTGGGGAATCAGGAAGAAGAAGTTTATAAGATGTAATTAGCGGGTTAATTTTCTTCATTTTAACTAAGGCTTCCTTTAAATTCAATTTGCATAATTAAAGGTTCTTACTGGAAACCTTATGATTTTAGGGGGCATGGTGTAATATGTGGATGTCTTTGGCTCTCACGAACTTTGGGGTACAATTAAAAATACATCAGCATTGATACCATTAATTCCCAAGCAAGATACCCTTTCCCCATCATAGCATACCTTTGACAGCTACTTCACTGACGCCCATCAAGGTCTCTCTAGTCTTTCTAGATGAGTCCAGAATATTGGCACATATGTGCCCCCTACCACCTCACCACTCCCCCTGCTCTGCTGCAGTTCCTAAGCCTGGGGTGGGGAGCAGCTTACAGCCACCAAAGCTGTCACCTGTGTCCGTGGGCTTGGGTGGATGCTGTTTCTTGGTGTTCCCAGGGCAGTAAGGTCTTTCGGTAGAAACAGAGTTTCAGTTCCTTGGTGGTTACTGTCCCAGGGCCAGACTGTGATTCCTCGAGCAGGGATAACACCCCTCTCCCTACCTTAGAGGCCCAAGTGGGACTCTCACAGTCTCTGGGAAGCAAGCTGCTCAACTTGTACTTATATCCCCTTTCCTTCCTTAACCTCAGATCTCTGCCCCGGGGCCAGACTCAGCATAAACACTAACTGGCCCCTGAATTCCTGCCATTTCCCAGACACCCCTCCATGAAACTGTTCTTGAAGATAGCTGCCCCTCCTTCCCCAAGCTTATCACCTCTGGCTAGTGGCCCACGAGTGGTTTAATCAGACACAAGCAAACTCTGAGTCCCTGTTCAGGCTCAGCGGGCACTCACAGGACCACTCTATTTTTGTCTTAAAAAAAAAGAGAAGTTTTTGGAAATTCAGCTTTGGACTAGACTCCTGAAAGCTCTGCTGAGTTAGTTTCACTTTATTTTCATCTGGCCACCTTTCTCTCACTTTCCTAAATTAAATGGAGCACCCCCACCCTTGTGTTGTAAATTGCCCTGGATTTCTACACAGACCCACGTGGGATGATAGAGTTTCAGGCCGGTGATAACTGGAAACTTACTTGGATTGTTTTCGGTCCTGGCTTTCAGATTGTTTCTGTTCTTGCTCAAATGTGGCCATTGTTCTGTATTTTTGTTTTGGGGGGGTTTTTTTGTTTGTTTTTTTAGGTTTTTTGTTTTTGGACGTCCACTGGTCCATGGACATCATGCTGGCTTTGATATTCAGATAAAAAGAGATGACATTCCCTCATGGGAGGGCTAAAACTAGTTGATAATTTGTTCCTCTGCTACCTTTCAGGGCATGATCTACAATTAAAGCGCACACACACACACACACACACAGAAAGGACAGTAAAGAATGTGATGGATCTGATTCAACCTCTTAAAACCAAAGAAATTCAAAATTAATGCCCAAAGTCTAAAGTCAAGTGTGCTGTATTAAGTACTGTGGAAGTATTTTGCTCTTGGGGAAAACATTAGCTAATGCCTGGATCTGAAAAATACCACAGCGGGATATATACCAAAAGCCAAGGTTTGCCTTAAGTTTTTATTCATCTTATTTTCATACATATGTATAGTTTACCACTGTATACTTATGATAAGAAGAAGGGTTTATAACCAACCTGTTTAACACGGTTTCTGTCTTTGTGTATCTGAAATTGCCTGCATGGTCATATTCAAACCAATTCAGAAGAAATGCCTCCTCTTTCCGTGAGCTGTGAAGATTTATGTTTTTGACTTTGAAGTCAACAACTGTGTAGCATATAATGCCAAATCAAATGCAACATCAAATTACCTTGTATTCATTTAAGTGAATTTGCAGATTTATGGCTGCCTGGCACAAGTCCAGAAAACCAGGGAAAGGACAATCACAGCAGATGATTGTAGGGAAGGAAAATGAAATAAATATCTGGGAATTAATTACTTATAAGGTTAAGGTCCATTCTTGGAAAGAGTCGGGAGCAATTTATTCTGCAATCAGTTTGCAAGCACCCAGAATGTAACAAAGTGTCAGGTAACATGGGCTGCTCAAAACACAAACCATGCCAAGCAAAACTAATTTCCCTCTTTGACAAAGTGACTGATCCTATAGACTGGAAGACCCCCCTGGTCACAGCCCAGTTTGACCTTTGCACAATTATCAATACTATTTCACATGGAGTGGTCATTGGCAAGCTTACAAAAAAATGGCTTGGGTAGAATAATTATCAGATAGATATTGAACTAGTTGGCAAAATGTTCTTAGGATTGGTGAGTAAATAGTATAAGAATGAGGTCGTGGTTATTTAGAAGTTTCCCACAGATCTGATTGTAGTTTGATTTTTTTTTTAAATGAATGGTTTCGTGAAAGAATGTAAAACATGTTCAGAGATTTGAAGCAAAGTCAGCTTTGTTGAACATCTTTGCCAAACTCTCTAAATAGAAGATGGAGAATCCAAAATGAGTTTTAACAAATTAGAATTGTAATTTAAACTAATTGGGAAGGAATAGTTAAGTGTTTAGTGCTTAAAAAAAAAAAAGTATGTCTAAGGGAAAAAAATACTAAATCCCACAAATGCAAAATGTGAAAATAAAGCTGCTGTTTATGTTAGTATCAACTACTTGTTTTGCCTCTTTGTTGCATCTTTGCCCCAGACCACACTTCCTGTCCCAAGGGAAAGATGTAGGGCTCATCTGAGCCAGTCTTGTCACCATCATATATCAACAATGTCATTCGATTACTGAGAAGGTAAAACCTTTTTATACATTCAGTGAAGGGGTGTTTCTTTTAAGCTTTAATCACTGAAAGACCATAAATAGAGAGATATGGCAATGAAGCTGCACATATCCCCAAGTATAGGAGGATAGTTGATTAACTCAAGAGAAAATAAGGGATACACAATTTTTTTTACAGGATTATCTTTAATTTTCCATTAAATCATCTTTTTGATCAAGGATATCACACAACAACTAATGTATTTCGTCTGTTTTTGTCGCCAAATACATTTTTTTTTTTTTTTTTGGCTTTCTCAATAAAAATACTTCATAAGACTTCATGGAGCTGGTGTGATGAGAAAAATAATGTTCATCTCTTATGTGCCAAGATGGATTTTATTTTATTTTATTTTTTATTTTTTTTAAAGATTTTATTTATTTATTTGACAGAGAAAGACACAGCGACAGAGGGAACACAAGCAGGGGGAGTGGGAGAGGGAGAAGCAGGCTTCCCGCCGAGCAGGGAGCTTGATGTGGGGCTCGATCCCAGGACCCTGGGACCATGACCTGAGCTGAAGGCAGACACTTAACGACTGAGCCACCCAGACGCCCCCAAGATGGATTTTAAATGGATAATAACGATCATGGTCATTATTAGCAAGTGTTTTTATTCTTGAGAAAGTACTAAAAATAGCTGACAGTTATATAGTTTTACCACGTGCTGGACACTCTCATAATTACTTTTTGTATGTTGTATGATCTTCATAACGTCCTATGAGGAAAGTACTGTTAATATTGTCATTTTCCAGGTGAGGCACCAAGAGTAACTGACAATATGCCTACATTCTCAACTTCTAGTAAAACCAAGAGAATTCTGATTCCCACTAATTGTCATCGGTGTGTCTTTCCAATTATGGCATGATGTATGTCCAGGCCAGGTTAGTGGTTTCTGTGTCTCAGTACAAGATAACAAAGTTAACCTCATCAATTTCATATTACTAAATAAGTGAAAAAATATGCAATGATTGTTCTAAGAATTTTTAAAAGGAAGCAACATCTTTAAAATAATCAAATTAACATGCTCTAATTTTGCATAACCTCTGTGGAGAAGGTAGTCTCAGATTTATTTTTAACAGGAATTTGTTTGAAATGTTCTTCAGTGGCATTATTGAAATAAAAGTGCAAAACAGCCTAGCTAAATATTTTATTTTAAATATACAACTGATTCTGTTTCATTTCAAAAGCCTTATGTAATTACTAAATCTCAGTAAGGATAATTATGATTAAAAAATATTTCAGGAGCACCTGAGTGGCTCAGTCGCTTAAGCGTCTGCCTTCGGCTCAGGTCATGATCCCAGGGTCCTGGGATCAAGCCCCGCATCGGGCTCCCTGCTCAGTGGGGAGCCTGCTTCTCCCTCTCCCTCTCCCCCTGCTTGTGCACATGCTCACTCACTCTCTCTCTCTCTCTGTCAAATAAATTAAATAAATAAATAAATAATCTTTAAAAAAGAAATATTTCAGGGAAAATGGTTTTATATGATATTTAAAATACTAGTTCACAGAGTTTTCTTTTAATGAAGCACCATTTAGAGTTTTAAGAATTTTTTATAATTTAAATATACATGTAAAATTTTAACTTTCTTACTTTATAAAAGTTTATAAAACTTTTTCTAAATGAATAAAACTTTCATACTACATTGCAAAATATGTAATTATTTAAGAATCAAAATTAATGGGGCACCTGGGTGGCTCAGTCGTTAAGCATCTGCCTTCTGCTCAGGTCATGATACCAGGGTCCTGGGATCGAGCCCCGCATCGGGCTCCCTGCTCGGTGGGAAGCCTGCTTCTCCCTCTCCCTCTTCCCCTGCTGGTGTTCCCTCTCTCACTGTCTCTCTGTGTGTCAAATAAATAAAATCTTTAAAAAAAAAAAAAGGAATCAAAATTAATTATAAAAGTAATGACACACATGTATCATCAGTGCCATGTGCAGTGGTATAAAATTATCAATGTTCTTTTTTTTTTTTTTAAAGACTTTATTTATTTATTTGACAGAGACACAGTGAGAGACGGAACACAAGCAGGGAAGTGGGAGAGGGAGAAACAGGCTTCCCACGGAGCAGGGAGCCCAATGCGGGGCTCGATCCCAGGACCCTGGGATCACGACCTGAGCTGAAAGCAGATGCTTAACGACTGAGCCACCCAGGCACGCCTATCAGTGTTCTTTAAACTTGAATATTTTACCTTCCATGGTAATTTGCTAATGGTATCCTTAGAGGTGAGCAATACATTTTAGGAGCATCTTACCATGAAACTGCTCTTGGGTTTCCTTACTCATTTTCTCATCAGGAGGTAACTGTGGATTTGTCCACAGCCGAGGTGATTTTAAATAATGAGAAGACAGTGGACAGGAGAAAATACTTGAAGCCTTTAGTAAGGATTACACACTGCTCCTAGAGGAAGAGATTTTAGTCCTGGTCTTTTCTTTCATATGTATGTATTTCTTATTCTTGATTTATTTCCTTGATTAATATTCCTTGACTTTTATTTCTAACAAAATGTTTAACAGACACCTACATAACATTCAAAAAGCACCATATGTTCGACTCTTGATTTTGATTTCCATTAGGCGTTTATTTGAAATGGAAAGCTCTGAATAATCTTTTGGAATTCACACTCCAAGATCCCAATACTGGCAGTGATATGAAGTCATTGGTGGTGTTAGCATGGTCGGTCTTGATTTATCTTTTTAGCATATTAGGTATAATGTAGGCAAATTAGAATTATTGGCCAGTAGAGTTTTTGTCGCATACACTAAAATAATGTTATTCTCAACTTTCTCTGTTTCTACCTTGGAGCTGGCTTTGGGGGCCCACTTAATTTGACAATTTGGCACACTGAACCAGAACCTAGCTTGGAAAGACACGAAAACTACATTGGCAAATGATCTGCCAAGTGACCCGTGAACAAAAGCGAGATTGGGTTGCCCTTTGAAATAAACCTATTTGAATTTTATTATCTCTAGAGCACCTTGTGTCTCTAATCTTGTGAAAGGTTAGCATTCCATCCATCAGAGCAAGATTAGAGTGTTGGTTGGTGTCTGTTCTTGGTGATAACTGAAGGCAGCAGTTGGAGCTGAAGGAAGGAGATTCATTACCATCAGTAGTTCAAAAAGAAAGGGGAAAATGGGCATAAAGAGAGTCACGTTTACAACATAAGCCACATATTCCTAGGTCAGGGTATTTAAAACCAAACCAAACCAAACACAAAAGACCGCTGTGTTGGAGAAGCTTTGCAGAGCCCTTTAAGTCTGCAAAAAACAAAGCTGTTTTAAGACTACACTTTACAGAAATTATCAATGTCTAATATGTAGGTAGATGCCTTCTTGAAAACCATTGCTAATTGCTTTGGGGAAGATTTTATGATGTACATCAGAATAAAAATAAGAATGATATAATACCACTGTATAACATACAACAAACACATGTTATAAAACATCCAATAAAGTCTAAAATAATAAACTTGTGGTAGGAATAAAAATTTTTGAAGATTACTCAACTGAATATCTTCTTTTGAATACTTTAATGTATGACCTATTTAATTCAGGAGTTGAAATATAAATAATATGAAAGTTACTTGTAAGCTTAAAATATGCCAGTGAATCAAAATAAGCTTGTTCCTTATCTAGGATTAATTTGATTTTAACACTGTGAAGAATACGATGCACATATTCACCACTGCATAATTTTTTTTGTTTGTTTTCTTTTTTTTTTTCTTTTTTCTTTTTTTTAAAATTTATTTGAGAGAGAGAGAGAGAGAGAGCACAAGAGGCGGTAGGGTCAGAGGGAGAAGCAGACTCCCTGCTGAGCAAGGAGCCCGATGCGGGACTCGATCCAGGGACTCCAGGATCATGACCTGAGCCGAAGGCAGTCATTTAACCAACTGAGCCACCCAGGCGCCCTCACCACTGTATAATTTTGCAAAAGATACTGGCATTCAGTAATTGATACTTTATGATATCTTTAATAATGATTGTTTTTGTTTGTTGCATTTCAACTGATTGATGTTATGAAAGTAAAATAGCCATTAAATAGCATGAGATTAATGAATTCAATATTTTTTCTTTAAGAAGAACCTGGTAACTGACTGGCAAAGTAAAGCTAATCAATGTTAAGCAAATTTAGATCAATGTTAAATTAATCCATTTGCATTTATACCCTACACAATACTGTGGTATGTCTTATTATAAACCTATACTGGGCTATCTATTATTTATTTTCTCACCGAAGTGTATAATTACCCTTGAATTAAACATCTGTGATGCCAAGTGAGGCTGATGTTCATTACCTCTTGACAAATTTAAGGAATAAAATGATTCCTAACACATGATTGGGGAGGCAGTGCACCTCTAAGGGTTATCCAACAAGCTCAAGCATTCGGTAAATGACAGAGGTGGTTAGATGGTATCATAACTTCCTTTACTATTTTGGTTGTCAAATGTTTATAAAAACATTCTTATAATTACACAATTTATCATCCTATGCTAATAATTATCAAACCCCACCAAAAACTCTGTAGAGAAAACAGTGACTTAAAATTCATAATCATTAAAAGGACAATTTGGTGTTCTTTTTTCTTGAGTATGGGCTGACATCTCTGATAATGAACAATGGAATTTTATTGGCTACTGATTACATCAGTTTGAGAAATCCTTTCTCTGTCTAGAAAGAAATATAAATTATCTATATTTTTAAGGGTTCATTTGAATACCAAAAAATATTCTTATTATCAGTGAATAATTACTAACCTTACTGGAACCATTATGTTACAACCAGCATGCTGTGTCTGAGAGACTACTCCTCTCTCTCTCTCTCTCTCTCTTTTAATTAAGTCCTTCTTACTAATCAGCATGCATTCACTAAATCTAGAGTCAAGAGACTCAAATTCTATCCCTGCTAATTTGCTGATAAATTTGGTGATTTTTAAGTAAATTTCTTGTTTGTTTTCTGCCCTCTCCAGCATTTTTTTTTTGTCTTAATTCTTGGACTTCCCTTTGTAGATTTATTAGATAAACTAGTTTCATTTTATATTCTTATTATTTTTTTGGTCTATATTTTTAAATAGGTATTTCCCCCCATCAACAAGCAGCATTTTTCTGTTTAAAAGTTCTTTTTATGTTAAAATAATACATATTATTTTTTTGTTTTTTAATTATGAATGTAATTTATAGTCATTGTAGAAACTTTAGAATAAAGTAAGCAGTGTAGAGAAGAGAATGCAGATAAATCATAACGTTTTACCCATTATAAGCCATTTTTATTTTTTATTTATTTTTTTTTTTTTAAAGATTTTTTTATTTATTTGAGAGAAAGAGGACGAAAGCAAGGTGAGGAGCAGAGGGAGAAGCAGATGCCCCACAGAGCAGGGAGCCTGATGCGGGGCTGGATCCCAGGACTCCAGGATCATGACCTGAACCGAAGGCAGCCACTCAACTGACTGAGCCACCCAGGCGCCCCTATAAGCCATTTTTATATGGGTGTTCTTATTTTTATCAATGTGTATATACCTTTTTTTTTTTTTTTTTACAAAATTGGGATTGTACTGCATATATATTTTGGGATCATTTTCTTTTTTTTTCATTTTCATTTTTTTTTTAAGATTTTATTTATTTATTTGAGAGAGAGAGTGAATGAGAGAGAGAGAGCACAACCAGTGGGGAGGGGCAGAGGGAGAGGGAGAAGCAGCCTCCCCTCTGAGCAGGGAGCCCGTTGGGGGACTCGATCCCAGGACCCTGGGATCATGACCTGAGCCAAAGGCAGACGCTTAACCGACTGAGCCACCCAGGCATCCCTATTTTCGGATCATTTTCTATCTCAGCATTTTCTGTCATCATGTCTTAACTGAAAGTAGATTTACTATAAATCTGGTGATATTTATGTTTTAAGACTCTTCACTTAAATATACCTTTTCAAGATCCTATACCTAATTTTGTATTTGTAATTTTGTATTATATCTGTTAAAGAGGGTCCTCTAAATTATATAAACTTCACTCCTCATAGAATCTATAGGTACTGCTCCTCAAGTCAGACTGCCTAGGTTTGTAGTCCCAGCTCCATCGCCTGTTGGCTCTGTACCTTGGAAGCTACTTAACTTTTTTGACCTCTGTTTCCCCAAATGCAGAAGTCAGATGATAATAATCACTATCTCATAGGGCTGCTGATAAGATTAAATTAGTTAACATATGAGAAGTCCTTGGAATAGTAGCTAACTCATACTTAGTGCTTGGGAAGTGTTAGCTTTTAAATAATTTAAAAACATAATTTTATATATAATGTAATATTTTACAGTGTGAGTATATCCTTCCTTAAGGATTTTTAAGTTGTTTCCCTTTTCTGCTAATGTAAATAATAAGAGGAATATTTTTGCACATAAATCTTTAACCTTATCTTCATAATTGAACTATTTCCTTTTATTAGTGTTCTTTTCTACTGTGGCATCCTGCATTTCACTGTTTCTTAAAAAAAATAAATAAATTGGGGCTCCTGGGTGGCTCAGTCGGTTAAGCATCTGACTATTGATTTCGGCTCAGGTCATAATCTCACGGTCTTGGGATCAAGCCCAGCTCTGGGCTCCACACTGGGCATGGAACCTACTTAACATTCTCTCTCTCCCTCTCCGCCCCCCTTGCTCGGGTATGCACGTGCTCCCTCTCTCTCAAAGTAAGTAAATAAATAAATAAATAAATACTTAAGTAATAAATATCACAGTAGTTAAGATTCTTCTTGTACAAAATATAAAGACGACTCGAAAAGCAAAGGTAACATATAGCAGAATATATTAATACATTATTATTCAATTTATTTTTTAAAAACTCATACTTGGTACTGACTTTTGCTTTCATTTTAATTTAGACATCACTTGAGCATACATAGTAAACTTGTTATTCCAGGACTTTTTGTATCTTTTCAGCATTGCAGGTTTTTCATGGACCCAAAAGGATGTAACTTAACAATTCAACATTAAATTTGGCTATAATACTTTCATTACAAATTTTATATTTAATTGTGCTTTCACAACTCAGAGTTTCCCAGTACACTTCATGTCTTCCTTCTGTGTTATGTACTTAAATCTGCATTATGTACTTAAACCCTAGTTAGTCTGGTAGGCTTTCCCTTTCCCTTCGGCTTTAATTAGCTCGGGTGTTACCAGACTCTATTCCTTTCTCTTCCCAGGCTGCACCCTTCCTTGCTCATCATGGGATAAGCTCATTGTCCTGTTATCAAAGAAGAGGGTGCCTAGGGAGTGAGTCTTAGGCGCTGGAAAAGGAAAAAGAGATACAGGGAAAAGGCGAAAAGACTAGCACACTCTTATCCCCCAAGACCACGGCCAGTGCACCTCACTTACTTTCCACATTTTGACCGATGGTGTGCTTTCTTCCGGAGACCAGAACATGGGTCTGAGAAAAGAGAAAAGGGAGCATAGTGAAGGAAGGGAAGAGGAAGAGAATCGGGGCTGATGTATGATATAACTCCTCCCTCCATCATCATTCCTCCTTCCCTGTTCATATATCCACCGCCAGGCACTGACTAAAATGAAAGTATTGGAGAATAGAAAAATGCTGCACATTGAGATCATGTGGGGAGCTTGAAGATATACTGATACCTGGATCCCACTCCCGAGATTATCATTTCATTAGTCTGGAAAGCAACCTGGCCACCAGGATTCTTTTAAGTGAATTTAATGGGCAACCAAGGGTGAGAACCACCTAATTCTCTGAAAAAGAGAAGTCAATTTCATTTGACTGTTCTTCCTTACTCTCCTTAAGCACCTGCACAATCTCTTGTTGCAATAACGCCAGGTCCTTATCACTGACTTTTCACCTACATACTAGCTTTGGCCCCACTTCCCAGAGTCCACCCCTGGTTATTTGGTATTGGCAGATTTTTTTCCACCCCCGGCACAAGTAGGCGGGTGAAGAAATAAGGGGAGCTGGACAAAGAACTGGATTTGTGAATGGAAAAGTAGACGATCCAAATTTGGAAACCTAAAAAAACAAACAAAACAACAAACACTTGCTTTTTTTCAGTTAAGGCAAATAAAAAGTTGGAAGTGATTTTAAAATCTATAATTTTGGTTCCTAATGGGTTAAACACACTGTGCATCATGTCATCTCTGAAAGAAAAATGGGTTGTGGGCAAGGCCTAAAGGCGTTATCTGTAGGCCAAGACAAAGGAGCTGTGCAATAAGGAAAGTGAACTCGGAAGCATCTCAGCTTTTAATTTCATGCGCATTGCTTAGGGTGAGATGGAAACATCCTCTGCAGGCTCAAAACAGTTGTTTGCTTTTGGCAGCAACTGTCAGCAGATGTCAAATTTAATTCATGATTTCTAGAATTAATAGTTTATCTATACCACCTTATGAACATAAATGGCCTAATCAGTCTTTCGCACTTTAAACGGTATCTTCTGGAGAAATAACCTACCAAGAAATAAAACATTTATCAATCTAATGTGTAAAGGATCACTAAGTATAGGGAAAAAAAAGTTTAACCTTGGGAAATGTGCTTTCAAGCCAACAATTTCTATAAATGGCCTTATTGCTTCAAATCTCTCTATATCAACCAATTACATAGGGGCTGCATTCCAGGGAACTTTCCTTTTGAAACTGAATTACACCCCTGAATCTGAAAAGTCTCCTGGAATTTATTCTCTTCAGGTGACTTAATTTAGTAGTATTAAATGGAAGGACTTTGCGAGGTATTGATTATTTTTAACAAACAGTCATGATGACCTTTCATTAAAATTTTCTTCATGGAAAAGTCTAGTTGATTAGATCAGATGCATTGGAAAAATATAAAGTGGTGATGTCCAATTGACCTAAATAATGCATTTTAAAGGCATTATTATATCCTTGGTTTTCTTGATTGATTGGCTAGAAGTATTTCCCTAGACCCCTTATGTTTTCACTTATTTAAGATCTAATTTATAAGAGTTTCCAAAACACAGTGGGAGTAATATAATAAAAATAACCTTTGGATTAACATAGTGAGCAATTTTTGAATTATGTATTATAATATTTTTGATAGCAGATATATTTATTATTTTCTAAAAATAATTTTTCTAGATTTATGGTAAGCATTGTATTTTGTTATAGGGCCTTGTAAAATGTTAAAAGATAGTTTAAATTTCTATTTTTATTACTTACCATAAAGAGAGTGTTAAAATGGAAAATTATAAAATTATCTTTATAATTTTATTGGTGTTATATTTTTTTTTCTTTTTCTTTTTCATTTTATACTGTCTATTTTATATGCTGGGTTTACTGTGGGATTTTCTCCTCATGAAAATGTCCAGGGGCTCCTTAAACCACAACAGTAGAAAAATTTAGGGGTGTCTACTCTAAAATCACTGAAGTCACCTAAATCCTCTAAATCATTAAAGCGATTTAAGAATTTACTTTTGGATTTTAGTTACCTTGCAAGGGAATATAAAGAGATGAATGGGCTGCAGGGTTGGTCAAAGCAAATTTTAATACATAAGAACACTACGTCTGAAACTAGTGATGTCCTATATGTTGGCTAATTGAATTTAAATAAAAAAATAATGGAGAAAAGGAACTTTTATTCCACTACTTAGAGATAACAGACTAATAAATTGTCTCCCTACCTACAAGAAATTAAAGGCATAATACATTTTGTTGAATTAATTTATCTCCAAACATTTCACTTACAATTCTGACCCTTTATGCCAGGGATTGGCAAAATTTTTCTGTAAAGGCATGGATATTAAATATTTGGGGTATTTTGAACCACATAAAGTCTCTGTTGGTAATTCCTCTCTGTTAACATTGGCATTTTATTGTATTTTATTCAAACAGTTAAATGTATAGGTGAATGAATGTGTTCATGGATGTGTATACTTGCTAATGTACACATATGATAAAATAATATATGCAATATATGTGTGCATATATCAGAAATGAGACACATATTTAATCAAATAATTTTAGCCTCCTTTTGTGTGCCACTGTTCTATGCACGATAGCTGTAATCCCAGGATCTGTGAGTGGTTTTCTTCTACTAGAAGCTACCCCTTTGAAGAAGATAGACCAACCTGAGGGATATGAGGACGCCTTCCAGTCTCAGTTATCTACGTGAACTAATTAGTATTAGTGGAAAAAGTAATCACACATGAAAATTATTTGTAATAAATAATTTAGATTTGACTTGAGAATGCATTTTGCAATTTTTATTTATATATGGTTTTACTCAGTATCCTCAGAATTAATTTGAATTAATCATTCAAATCACAGTGTGAAAGTTTGCCTTACAAAAAAACTACAAAGCCACCCCACTTTCTTGTTCTTTCTTAGAATTCATCCTTTCTCCTAAGGTTTGGAGCTCTGGGTGGCATGCTAGTTGAATGGTCTAGGGCAACTTGCTTATTTCTGAGTCTCAGTTTCCTCGTCTGCAAACTAGGTATACTAATATCTGATTTGCATAAAGTATGCATAAATCCATTAACACCATGCCTTACGTAGTGTGTGATGCTCATTATGTATCAGGCAACTGTTTCAGCTCTATCTCTAGCTAGGTCTGAAATTACCATGATGGTAATTTGATCGTTTCAAATCCATTTGTCCTCTTCATTTAAGGTTTGGCGTTTCCGTAGTGTAGTGGTTATCACGTTCGCCTGACATTTAAGGTTTGGCATTTTGACTTTCCTCCAAAATTGTAACAGAAGCAAATGGAAATAATGAAGATATTATGTTACCATATTGATTGCATTTTAAAACAGTTTGTGATGGGGGTGGGGAGCTCTTACTTATCTGACAGAAATTTGGTTAAATAATCCCTCAAACAGAAAAGATATAGATTACTGTTATTAGAATCACTTTGAAATTATATAGCTTATTGATTCCTGGGATGAATTGACTGAGTAAATCATATTGCTTATTATAATATAATAAATTTAATCTATAGAAACATACATATACACACACAGCAAGAGAAAGTATGAATTAAGAGATAAAGAAGTCATAAATAATAAAAGAATTTTTGCTTACAGAAACATTGTCTCATAATAGGCTCTCTTTTTGAACCATTTGTTATTTTGAAAATTTGATATAATTTCAACCTCATAATTTTTAAAAATGTATACTGAGGGTTTCCGTTTCTTACAGAAAAACACAACCGATATTTAGGAAAAACTGCTAAGACAATATAATAGAATATCTATTATAGATTCAAAAGCGGCTTGGGAGTTCATTCAAACATAGCATGCAGGGCATTGCTTAGGTGAAGGATGCAAGAAAACTTGAATGCAGTCAGTGTGGTGAGATCACAAGCTATGAGGTCAAGGTCCAGCAGGGCTAGCAGCAGGAGAGGCAGTAATGAAGCCAAGCAAAGCATGGCTCGGGACAGAGAGAGCTGTGTCAGAGAGGAAGTGAGGGTCTGGTAAGGCAGTCTTGATAATGAACATATTTTTGGACAGGGGCTGTGAGGCCTCTGGGTAGAGATGCACAGGAACTTGGAGCATGGGAAAATATGAATGTTTGTGTCTGTTTTACTGTACAAGAGTTTGGAGGATGTCAGGATGCCGTATCAGTTATGTCCTGCTCTACAATGGCCTGTAACATCTCTCTGCCTCTAAGGTGGGCCCATGAAGTTGTATCGTTATCTAAGAAGAGCCCAGACCAAATAGAATCAAGGTGCATTTCACTGGACGCTCATGTTCCTCCATCTATTTATTCACTCACTAGTCACCGCTTTCTAAACCCCTGCCATATAATGGGCACCAGACATGGAATTGGTAATATTGGCCACCAACAATCTAACCCACGAGTATAATGTGTATTTCAGCTGCTTTCACTGAGAGCACAGATCCTCGAATTTATCTCGAAAATAAATTGTGGGGCTGTCTCTATAAATGTTCTGGTCTTTTCTCTGAATGTTTTGATATCCTATTTTTAGACCTCTGAAATTTATCAGTAGGAAGGTAACTCTCCAGGGGTGGATTAAGAGTGATTTTTGTCTCCCCAAGGGACGTTTGGTAATATCTGGAGACGTGTTTGGTTGTCAGTACTGGGGGAAGGATGTGCTGTTGGCAGTGAGTACATAGAGGTCAACAGTGCTGAGGTCGAGACCCCCCGATATAGAGGACCACATCCAACTGTCCTTGCCATGGAAGCTACAGCATGCCAAAGGTGACACTTCATGTGGCAAGCACTCTCTGAGCAACCCCGGTGCTTACCTCTTCTCATAGGGTCTCACCTCCAGAGAGTGGGAAGAGATATGCCATTCAGGGACCATGTATTCTCACCCTCAAAGTCTAACACAGAAGAGAGTAAATGGCGCTATGGTTCTTCTTCCATGAATGCTCCTCATTAACTAGCATTTTCCTGGTGGTCCTGTCCGGTTATTATGTGAGCAAGGAGACTTTTGAAAGGAGAAATCATCTCATAAGATGTGCCTGAACACTGACAGGTGTATGCAGAATGAGGAACGACACCCCTATTGACTTGTCCTTGAAAAAGGCATGGGGCGGGACAGGAGGGGGCAGGGTCGTAGCTTTATTGTATCTGTGAATCATAACCCTTACCGGACATCAGCTTTCCCAACCATTTTACCCTCCAGGACAGCTCCTCTGGGTCTTTCCTTAACCAGACCTTGGACACTGGGCTGACTGAACCGATCTAACATGCTTTTGTGGAGGGCAGGGTAGAAAAGAAGAGATTAGGAGAGAAATACAGTCAACATGAATATGTGGATTTAATGGAGCAAACTTAGGATACCCGCTTCCCATGGCAGGACAGGAGCTATCGGTTACCAAGTATAGAAATATAATCTCCACTGACTGGAGACCAAAGCTTCTACAGTCATTGGGTTTTGTGATCACACGAATTTACACCACCATCTTGAAGCACTCATTTCAAACAAGCTTTCAATGAGAAGTGTTTTGGAAAGCAGGAGAGTAGGAAAATGCTACAATTTCTAGGTAAATGCCGTACAGCACTTAATCCTATCTCCACGCACAGTCTCCCTGTGGTGGCATTAACAAGACATCTCCAGATTGATTGGGCAAAACTATTGCCGTTTCTGTGGACTGCAGATTCCTCAAGAGCCTCTTGTCTGCCTTTCCCCTCTTGCTGGCACCTCCCTTCCGCCCTGTGTGCACCTTACATTTTGATCCATTCATTTGGCGGCTTCATTTGAAGCCTTTCTCGGATATCCTCAGGGCAACTTTTGGCTCCTCGGAGTTGATTTTTGCCCCTTGAGAGGCTTCTCCAAGCCATCAGGCAGCGTGCAGACTTCTTTTTTGCCTTTGGAACAGTGGTGGTTTTATCTACAAGATTGTTCCCCCACTTGAAGCAATCTGCCCCGCAGCTAACAGCTGTCTGCGTCCAGATCTCCCCTCTAGATGAATAAAATCCTTCCAGAGGCTAATGCTGGCTGGAAAAAGTGCTTCTGTGAATCTAAGAAGCATAACAGAGCCCTAAGCAACAACCTTTGATGTACATTTTGTGAATGGGGAAGAGAAAAAAATCAAAAACATTTTTTCTACCAAACTGTTTCTTCAGATGAAAATTTTTGTTGACTTGGGTGCCTGGGTGGCTCAGTTGGTTAAGCGACTGCCTTCGGCTCAGGTCATGATCCTGGAGTCCCAGGATCGAGTCCCGCATCGGGCTCCCTGCTCAGCAGGGAGTCTGCTTCTCCCTCTGACCCTCCCCCCTCTCATGCGCGCTCTCTCTCTCTCTCTCCTTCTCTCTCAAATAAATAAATAAAATCTTTAAAAAAAAAAAAAGAAAGAAAATTTTTGTTGACTCAAGGCTTTACCCAGTGTGAGGTTTGTCCTCGCTGATTAAACGAAGCCTGGATCGAGATCGTTTTTTCCCTACACTGCTCTTCAATTTCGTTCTCTGTGCTGTGTGGGCATAATACTTCATCAGCAAAGTGGGTCCAATAACTGTCTTCCAAATCTCTATCTTGTTTGGTTTGCTGAGAAACAATTTTCATCCAAGCATAAAATACTTTGTTCAAAGAGTCAACCTTCAAAAGGTGGAATTCTAAGTCTGTGAGCAGACTAAAAATGAAATGAGGGTACTTATTTTTGGAGGACATTAGTTTTGCCTCAGTACCTTGGATCCCCATCTTTCATAACATCTAAGATCAATGTACCTTAAGGTAGCAACATTTGTCATAATTGCCTGATACATTAGCATCTTTCAATACCAAATATTAACTTTGACTGTGAGATCACTAAACCATATAATGATTTTGAACAAGGAATAATAACTTGACTTTTGAGGGCCAGTGAAGCTAATAGCAAACTTTGGAGACAATGATATACCCTTAGACAGAATTTAAGCTTAGAATCTAATGAAAAGTTTCTTGAGCCCTATTTATTGAAAGATGAGAACTTGGTTTCATTATTCAGTTCTGAATACTAATTTAGGCATACAAAAGCAAACCACAAGGCACAATAAGTGAGCAGTTTGTTTTTAACCATTCAGCCTCAAAGCAGGCGTAAGTCTAATATTTCATGTTCCCTGTATCAGGAGGGGAAGAGCCTAAGGAATGTTACTTTCAGTAAAAGCAAAAAATAAAAAATAAAAATTTCATCCTCATAGAGAAGCATTTATACCCCCAGTCTTTGCAGAGCAATGAGAGTGAGAAGATTTTTTTTTTACTTTTTTTTAAGCTCTTTGAAAATCCAGACCACGCTATTGATTACTAACTATTCATTGCTGAAGGCAGTACTCTGTATTCAATAAATTAAGCTTTAATTCCTGAGTCCAACAAAATAATTGACCTCAAAAAGAAGATAAATGAATGGGCTGTCCTGAGCTCATGATTAGAATCCACTTTCCAGTCTCATTATATTAGTATTTCTCAATTCAGTGATTTTTCCATTCTTTGTTAGTTTCGTTCACAACCTATAATACCTTTCACCCTGCTCCTCTATCAACGAGGCCAAGCTATTTCCATTCTTGGTTTCAAGAATGAAAGATTTTAATATGGCATTTTTATACTTTAGTATTAATATTGATCATTTACTATCATTTCCATTTTAGGACAGACTAGGTAACTAATATTTCTGAAAAATTCTGAAATGTTCTTGATTGTATAAAATCCTATATAACATAGACATAGAGCATACAGAAATATTTTGATTAATGGATCCTTTGAAAACTTTGAAAAATTTACTCTATTTGCATCAATGCCGATTTTCCTTACTGAACCCTTGAAGATTAGGGAGGTTTAATAACATTTATCCTGATTTTACATTTGAGAAAATTTAAGATAAGAAATATTTGGTCGCTTGTACAAGATCACACAGGGTTTATAAACCATGACTTAGGAAATCCCTCACTTTTTGCTGCCACTATAGCAATAGAATTTCTATATTTAGGAAATATTTATATTTCCTAAATATAAATATTTATATTTCATAGTAAAAAGGTAAACATGTGAATAGAGTCCTTTTTGAGGTTTGATGCTTTGGTTTGTTTCATTTAAAAACAACTATAAAATAATCCTTATTATTACAGGCACCATCTAATGATAGCAACAGTGGTTCAATGTTTTATTATTCAGAATTGAAGTGGCTAAATCAAGGTCTTCTGATAAAGCAGAAATGAGGTGTGGCTTCCAAGGAATCTGTAGAGAGATTCATGTCTTCTTTCTTTCTGTGTCTCAGGAGCAAACCCCCCAGAGTTCCAGAAAAAAAGATATTATTTGTTTGTTTGCTTGTTTTTGTTTGTATTCCTACTGGGATTCCTTGAGGTGTCCTGGACTTGCTTTGTCCTTGCATTAGCTGAGAGGGGACATGGTATCAGAGAGCAAAGAGAATTATGAGAGGTAAAAAAGGATCCCTCTGATGTTGGGAACTTGGATTTATAAACTCGGACGCAATATCTCTTCTTAGCATTTTCTCTACCCCAAATTACATTCTCAGAATGGGATAACACTTGAGTTTACTCTCCTGAGGCTCATTTGTGCAAATGGATAGGTGTCCTTACATACATGAAGTATGTCTTGAAGTGTGTCCTCATATGAGGCCCAAAGAGGCTAACAGTACCCAGTGACATTAATTTCTAATTTCTTGCATCCTATAAGTGAGTCCACTAATATTCAAGTTCTGCGGCAGGATAGCAGAGTTCTTGGTGTACTCTTTTTCAGTTAGAACTTCTTAGGCAGAAGGCCCTATATTTTATTCAAATTCTATAAAATGATAGTTTATATTTATAATGATAATGCAAAGTACTTCATAACTTTCTGATTCATTATGGCAATCTAAATTATGTTCATTAGAGTTTTGGTATTAAGTGAATTTAATTGCATTATGAATCTCTTAACACTGATAACTGATTGCTATATATAGCAACTACAAAGAGTCCAAAATATTACACTAATTTAAATATCCCATTTATGAACTATTCCAAATAATAGCAGTTTAATTGAATTTAGTGTTAGTACAGATTTGTAAATAGGCTGGAGCAAAAGTTTTTATCAGTATGCATTTGTTATTATGTTAATGACAATACTCTGCAACATATTTTGATTTGAGTTTGTATCAAATTAAGATTTCCTAAAATTTAACAATAAATGAAAGAAGAACCCAGCTACTTTGGAGGAGTAGTAAATGGTATACTCCTAATGTTAACGAATGCTCTTTCAAGTGGAAATCATGTGGTCTTGTTCTCTTTGACTCATAGAAGATCATAGATGTAGGGCAAGACTTATGTAAAATATTATCACTGGTTCATTGATACCTTAATCACAGGATAAATTTTTGTATGAAAAAGACCTTTAGAAACCATTGTTTCTAAGTTAAGTGGATGCATTGGGCATTCCAGATCTTACCAGTTTATGACCGTGTTCTTGTTTTCTTTGCAGAATTTTTCCGAGAGCTCCTGGAGAATGCAGAGAAGTCACTGAATGATATGTTTGTACGGACCTACGGAATGCTGTACATGCAGAATTCAGAAGTGTTCCAGGACCTTTTCACGGAGCTGAAAAGATATTATACCGGGGGCAATGTAAATCTGGAGGAGATGCTCAATGACTTCTGGGCTCGGCTCCTGGAACGGATGTTCCAGCTGATAAACCCACAGTATCACTTCAGCGAGGACTACCTGGAATGTGTGAGCAAATACACAGACCAGCTGAAGCCCTTTGGAGATGTACCCCGGAAACTGAAAATTCAGGTCACCCGCGCCTTCATTGCTGCCCGGACTTTTGTCCAGGGGCTAACTGTGGGCAGAGAAGTTGCAAACCGAGTTTCCAAGGTAATTGAAAATCTGCTGTCTTTCTAATCGGTCTTCCTCGTTTACTCTGTTTTTAAACAACTGTTAAAAAAAAACAAAAATCAAGGTGAAAGTTCTCCCTTACAGCACTCCTTGCTCTTAGAGAAATCAGATAAATGTCAAGGTTTAATTCTGTTTTTGTTTTTTTTTTTTTCCTTACTTTGTGTGAGAGAAGACAAGATTTCAATCCATTCCATGTTTGGAACATAATGTCAATATTTATCAGCGATATAGCAGAGAAGCTTTTATCAGGAACGGTGCGGAAACAGGTGTTTTGTAACCATGACCACTTGGCACTTGTGATCAGAGTTTTCAGAACGATAAATAGTCATGAAACAGTCCATCCGGAGGTTATAATCCTCAAGGAAGTCACAAGGCGATAGTCTTCCTGAGGTCTGCAAGTAGAGACAAGCTGCTGTTCAGGACACCAGCTCCTGGCATTTCTTCTTCTTTATCAATCTTGTGAAAGTGGCCAAATTCCTTAGTAGTGGAGGAAGATCCCTTTGCTAACACCTGTAGAACTGGATTAGGGAGGAATAAGGAATACAAAGTATAGATTCTAGCGGAGAATTCCTTTTGTTATCCATTAGCTTTGTAATTCAATGCCATGTATTGCATTGGGCTTAAAAGCAAGATAAATCGCTAATACACATCATGCCTTTCCTTGAGGATGTCTCTAAACCTTTAATGCAAGGGGTCTTTCTCCACTGCTTGCTTTAAACATAGACTGTTTCCTGTGTATAGGATATTTGCCTCATGTTTAAATTCTTCCTTGACATTCAACTGTTCTTATGAGTTGGGCTTGCCCATTTATGAGGTCAACCCAACAAATAAACTGAAAGATGGTTTACTCTAAGAGGTAAAGTAAAAACAATAGCTAACAGGAATCTGGTATTATGTGGCCTAAAAAGGTCATATTTGTACAAAGATTAATGACAAAAACTACTTTCTTATTGCAGAGCTGTGACAAAGAGCCACATAGTTCTCATAACTATTGGTACCATCCTACCATGTTTCTTTTTTCTCCACTTTGATGTCCTCAGTATTTACATCTTGCATAAAAACTGTGTATACCCTTAAAAAATGTTTCTCCATGGCACTATTTATAAATTTCATAGCAATCCATTTTTAAATTACCTGTTCCTACCAAGTTTATGTGAGCATATGGAAAGACTATTTTCAAGAAGGCTCTAAAAAGGTAATCACATGGGACTTAATAATATAAAGGACATATGATTCTGATGTAAAAATCAATGTTTTTTTTTTTAATTGAAAATCAACAATATCCTAGATACCAAAGGAACTAGAGCCCCAAAAGTGGATTAATAAGGAATGAGCCAGGTAGAATGCAAGAGGAAATGTGATCATCCGGGAAAATCTGTAAAATATAGAGAAGTACAAGAAATAAATATGTATCCCATATATTCTTGAACAGATAGCTTTTTTGTAAAAAAAACAAAAACAAAAAACAAAAAAAACCAGTAACTTCAGTTACAGTGGCTTCATATTGAAGTCTTTGCCTTTGTTGAAGAATGAAACACACAACCAGCTTTTAAAACACAAGGTAAGAAATTCAAAGCAGGGACTGATGTATGCAACATCCTCGATTGTTTACTTGGATTCTGGCTGAGTGTGAATAATGTTTAGAAGTATATATTTTGGCCTGGGGACGTGCTGGTGCGGTAAGAGAGTGTTTTCTAGCAAAGTATTTAAAAAGCCTCAGGGGTGGCTGCTGCCGATTCTCAGAAGGTGGCATTAACAACTGCCCAGTGCTCGCTTCGGCAGCACATATACTAAAAAACAACTGCCCAGAACTGGCACCTCCCTTTTAATCATTCCCTGACTGTTCAGTGGGAGGTCCTTGTAGATCAAAATCGAATCTACTAGTCTTTCTGGCATGGAGGTTGACATCATGGAACATCCACCAACAGAGTATGACTTTTCATTTTTTTTCCAAGCATGATGAGGAGGAACACTGAGATCATGCTTCTCCTGATCCTTGCATGGTCAACATTCATTTGCTGAGCAACTGCTGTGGGTTTGTGATGTCGTTTGTGGTATGGAATCATGGAATGTTGACTGTTCTGTGCAGATATTGGCTTGTCTGGCCTGAGTTTCATGAGCCCTAATCTACACAAATCATAAATCCCATGCTGACATCTGGGCCCCACCTTCTAGTAGAAAGATAAATAGAAAGAGAGAGAGATACAGATAGAGATATGTGGTTTAAAAGAGGCTGAGAATTTTTTTTTTCTAAAATACTTTATGACTCAGGGAGTTAAGCATTTTTATCAATGAACTTTCTCACCTAATGATTACCAGATGATCTATAGCTGACTAAACCAGAAATAGATCTACTAGGATTATTAGTGTGCTGATAATTTTCAGCACCCAAAGTATTTTTTTGTAATAAGAATAAAATATTACAGGGCTAAATATATAAAAAGGAGAAGCAAGAATGGTGTTGGAGGTATAAGCCCTTCATAAATCTGAAACCTCCCTGTGGTCCATTACTTGAGTGGTTTAGAGTTGGTGAAATGATTGCAGAAGAGGGAAGGAATTCAGGGCAGAATTCCCAACTGGAGATCAACAAACTAGGTCATCTCCTGCGTCTTGGTTTGGAGAATACTTTTTTTCTTTCAGTTTCTCTTTTCTCTTTCAGTGGCTTCTTAAATCTTGGGGAAGATGTCGTTAATAGCTTCTAATTAATTGTTTTGACTGGAAAATTTATCTCTTTGGCAAAACACAGCCATTTGACACAAATGTTTTGACATGATATCATAGGGAATTTTCTTACCAGAAAAATGGAGGAATACTTTGTAGGTATCAACACAATTATTTTTTAAATTTATCTTTGCCACCTTATAGATAAAAGCCTTGTCTTCTTCTAGGCACTGAATGGAGCTACTTAATTTTAAGTAACTGTAACTGGAGATCTGGTTCTTAGAAGTATTAAATGATTTGGAGTATCTGTGGTCAATTAGCCAGGATTCATTTTCTCTTTGAATGACTATTTTTTTCTGAGTACCAAGTGTTGACAAAATAAGATTTGGTAACTTGTATCCTTTATTGGTGGAAGGATAAATGGACATGTTCACTTTGGATAGCAATTGGAAAATAACTCTACTGTTGAACAAGTGCATATCCTAAAGCTGCTGTTCTACCCCTGGAGTGGACCAGGGATGTACATGCATGTACAGGTAGATATGTGAAAGAATGTTAACAGCAGCACTGTTTACAATAACATGAAAAGTAAAAAGATCACAAACGTCCCATCTGTGTACATCATGAGCTCTTTACACCCTGAAATCCTAGAGGGCATTGAAAATAAGTGAACTATAGCCACACTCGTGGATGAATCACAGAAACCTCCTTTTGAGAGAAAAAAAATGACCAAAGCACACAATCTATATAAAATTCAAATAATGTAAAATGAAGCAATGCAGTATTTAAGAATAAAAAGATATGTGAGAAAAAAATTTTAAATTGTAAACACAAACATCAGATGGTCATTACCTTTGGGGGTTAGGTTTGGAGATTTTATAAAGGAGAGATATACAGGGGTTTCTAAAGTTATTAATAACATACTGTTTCTTAAGCTCTGGGCTATGTGTGTGGTCGGGAGTGGATTTAAAACCATTTTAATGAAAAGTATTCAAGTGGAGAAAGACTCTGCCATCGTTCCTCTCTGATTCTCTTCATCTGCGCAGATATGATCAAGTCCCTGAGCTGTCCTCATGAATTTATCAATTTTACTGCTGTCTGTGACTTGTTAACCATTCACTTTCCATGCCCCGTACTGTGCTGAATAATATCAGGTAAGCATGGAAGGCAAAGCTCTCAAATGAAGATAAAAGCAAATTTTGATAATGTGGTCACCTGGAGAGAAAGAATCTACACTATTCTTTAGCATTGTCCCTTTATTAAAACACCACTCTCATTCCCTTATATATACCCATTCGTGACTGAGAACATGGATTGCAGCTTGTCAAACACTGTGAAACACACAGACAGAGGCCTGCATAAAGAGGTGTTAACAGGTTGTCTACTTAGACCAAGCTTCAGCTGTTTATCATGAAGGCAATGTAGAAATGACTCTCGTGTCTGCACTGGCCTGTCTTGATGCCATTTAAAAAAAGAAGACATGACTTTCCTATCTTTCTGCTTTAATAAAAGTGACTTCTATGGGTAAACACTGTAAATTATGTCAATACAACTACATCAACTATGCAAGTCATTTCAATGACTCATTCCAGACAGTTTGGGTAAATAGTAGAGCTGAGATCCAGAGAACTTGCACTATTGCCAAAGACTGTCATGGATCTTTTTTTCTGTCTTTCTGTCTATGTATCTATCTGTCCACCTATTCATCCAGGCATTAACCTAAAATCCTTCTTTCTTGTGGATCATGACTTTGAAAAGAAAGTCTGGCTTTTAGTCTTTAGGAAGACCAGAATATTTTCATCAGTAGACACCTGCCATATCTACTACACAGACTGTCGTTTTTGCATGAAGAGCCTCTTAGCTGGTTCATCCACCTGAGTAAACAGCTTTGCATTAACAATGCAATGCCTAGAAAGCAATAAACAGAGAGCCAATTTTCAATAAATGTGGTTGATGGGCTATAAGGCTGAAAAAATTTATCATCAAATTTGATGAAATGAAGTCTATGAAATCCATCCATTGACAGCATTCTCTGATCACAGTGGAAAACCATTCTGAAGAATTTACCATGGATGTAATTTACAAGAGAAATGGTATTCTATTTAGCTGTTTGTTTGGGGGAAGGAATTTATGATATAAAGTAAGACCACCTGTTGTAGCTATCACCTGACTCATTTGTCTTGTGCCTTTTATGGTGATCTCTTAATTGGAGCTAACTTCTTTGGAGTCATCCAGAAATGAAAAGGACCACTGAAAGGTCTTAGGTGAATGAAACCTTTTTATAGTTCTTCTGTGGTTAGTGTATTTTCTTCTGTAATTGATGATTATTCAATGTAGGTTACTTCAGTAATTTACAGTGTTAGGAAGAATAGGTAAACCTTTCGAAATTATCAATAATGCTTCTATGTTTACAACTTTAAAATCAGCATAAATAATACATGCTTGCTGCTTTTATATGGTGGTGTGGACGTTATATTTAGAAAGTACTTTGCAGTCAATAAATAAATAATTTCATGATAAAAATAGTAACAAAATACAAGTACTAGGAGCCATAACAATGAAAATAGCTTATTAATGTAATTCATTGAAAATGTATGAATTTTACCAAGGTGTAGGTGCTGTGATAAGCTCTGGAAATCACAATATTATAAGAAAGTCCTGGTGTCAGAAGAAGAGAAGAACATTTCCCCTCAGGAATAGCATGCCAGATACTACAGATGGGTTTAGACAATTAAGAGAGACAGTCCCATTTAAATTAAACCATTTTGGTACTACCCAAAGCAATCTACATTTAATGCAATCCCTATCAAAATGCCACCAGCATTTTTCACAGAGCTAGAACAAATTATCCTAAAATTTGTATGGAACCACAAAAGACCCCAAATAGCCAAATCTTGAAAAAGAAAAGCAAAGCTGGAGGCATCACAATTCCGAACTTCAAGCTATATTACAAAGTTGTAGTCATCAAGACAGTATGGTACTGACACAAAAACAGACACATAGATCAATGGAACAGAATAGAAAACCCAGAAATAGACCCACAACTATATGGCCAACTAATCTTCGACAAAGCAGGAAAGAATATCCAGTGGAAAAAAGACAGTCTCTTCAACAAATGGTGTTGGGAAAACTGGACAGCTACATGCAAAAGAATAAAACCGAACCACTCTGTTACACCATATACAAAAATAAATTCAAAATAGATGAAAGACCTAAATGTGAGGCAGGAAATCATCAAAATCCTACAGAAGAACATAGGCAGTAACCTCTTTGAACCCAGTGGTAGCAACTTCTCACTAGACATGTCTCCAGAGCTAAAGGAAACAAAAGCAAAAATGAACTATTGGGACTTCATCAAGATAAAAAGTTTTTGCACAGCGAAGGAAACAATCATCAAAACTAAAAGGCAACCTGTGGAATGGGAGAAGATATTTGCAAATGACGTTCTGATAAAGGGTTAGTATCCAAAATCTATAAAGAACCTAGCAAACTCAGGGCGCCTGGATAGCTCAGTCCGTTGGGTGTCTGACTCTTGATTTCAGCTCAGGTCATGATCTCAGAGTAGTGGGATCCAGCTCCATGTCAGTCTCCGTACTCAGCAAGGAGTTTGCTTGGGATTCTCTCCCTCTCCTTCTGGCCCTCCCACCCCTGCTCTCTCTCTCTCTTTTTACAAAAAAAAAAAAAGGAACTTCTCAAACTCAACACCCAAAAAAATAAATAATCCAATTAAGAAATGGACAGAAGACATGAATAGACATCTTTCCAAAGAAGACATACAGATGGCTAACGGGCACATGAAAAGATGCTCAGCATCACTCGTCATTAGGGAAACACAAATCAAAACCATGATGAGATCGTCAGAATGGCTAAAAATAATAACACAGGAAACAACGGATGTTGGCAAAGATGTGGAAAAAGGGGAACCCTCTTACACTACTGGTAGGAATGCAAACTTATGCAGCCACTCTGGAAAATAGTATGGAGGTTCCTCAAAAAGTTAAAAATAGAGGGGCACCTGGGTGACCCAGTCAGTTAAGTGTCCAACTCTTGGTTTGGGCTCAGGTCATGATCTCAGGGTCATGAGATCAAGCCCTGTGTCGGGCTCCAGGCTCAGCACAAAGTCTGCTTGGGTTTCTCTCTCCTTCTCCCTCTGCCCACCCCAATAAATAAATAAATAAATAAATAAATAAATAAATAAATCTTTAAAAAAAAAAAGTTAAAAATAGAACTTCCCTACAACCATAATTGCACTACCAGGTATTTACCCAAAGAGTACAATGTTTATAGCAGCATTATCAACAATAGCCAAACTATGGAAAGAGCCCAAGTGTCTGTCAACTGATGAATGGATAAAGAAGAGGTGGTATGTACATGCAATGGAATATTACTCAGCCATCAAAAAAAATGAAATCTTGCCATTTGCAACAATGTGGATGGAGCTAGAGCATATGATGCTAAGTACAATAAGTCAGTCAGAGAAAGACAAATACCATATGATTTCACTCGTGTGGAATTTAAGAAACAGAACAGACGAACATAGGGGAAGGGAAAAAAAAAGAGAGGAAGGCAAGCCATAAGAGTCTTAAATATAGAGAACAAACTGAGGGTTGCTAGAGGGGAGGTGGGCAGGAAGATGGGCTAAATGGTGATGGGCATTAAGGAGGGCACTTGTGATGAGCACTGGGTGTTGTATGTAAGTGATGAATCACTAAATTCTACTCCTGAAACCAATTTTACATTATATGTTAACTAACTAGAATTTAAATAAAAACTTTTTAAAAAACCACTTTGGTTATTTTGATTAAAACAGTTAAAATTTCTCATTAAGTTCTCTTGCAAAATATATAGCTTAGGTGTATGAATTTGAAAAATGGTTGAGATAAGAAGAGGGCAGAAATTGAGGAAAATGAAGCCATTTATTTCCAATGCATTAAAAGCTATTTGTGTGGGGCGCCTGGATGACTCTGTCGGTTAAGCGTCTGACTCTTGGTTTCAGCTCAGGTCATGATCTCAGGGTCCTGGGATCGAGGCCCAAGCCGGGCTCTGTGCTCAGTGGGAGTCTGCTTGATATTCTTTCTCTCTTCTTCTCCCTCTGCCTTTCTGGCCTCTCTCTCTCTCTCTGTCTCTCTCTTTGTCTCTCTAAAATAAAGAAATCTTAAAAAAAAAAAACTATTTGTGTATTCTTTCTTTTTGTTCTTTTTGTAGCTTGTGTCTCTTTCTAATACCTATGCCTAAATTAGGCAATTTTATTTTAAAATTATACTACCTATTGGAATTCCATTAAAATGAGCACCTTTCTCCCTGTTGAATTTAGTCGTGAAGTTTTATTCATATTAAAAGGAGAAGTTAACAAGTTCCTTAACTCTGTCTAAATACGGCATAGCTAGGAAAAGTCTGGGAACCACAGTTCTGCCTCTCCTGTACTTAACAGGTATAGTCTTCCTCTCCTTTACAGTCCAAGATGGAGTGGTTGTAATAACCCAATATTCATCTGATCCAAATGTGGATTCTTGTATAAGTGGAGCCGTTTTGGAGATTTAGTTCCACCCTCATCGATAAACGCTTATTCATTGTATATTATATGTCAAGTGCTCCTGGTAAGTGCTTGAGATACCACAATCAAGTTAACATATTTGCAAGTACTAATTGGGAAGAGAGAGACACACACACACACAGAATCAATGTATACTGAGAGAATTATGCAGTAAATGTCCTGGGAACAGAGAGGAGAGGCATCTAGCTTCATCTTGTGTGCTGTGAAACTTTCAGGGGCATCGAAGTCCGAAGCACACGTTGAAGGATGCATGGGCATTGGGCAGACGATGAGGGCATCCGGCACAGTGAAGGACGCTGGAGGCAGAAGCACAGAGGGATGAAACCAAATGATGTGTGCAGGTAGCTGCAAGCACATGGTGTCCCTGAGGCATAAAGTGCAAAGCAATGAATAGCTAGAGATGAAGTTGGAGACCTAAGCTGAGCTCTTGAATAAAAACTATTTCACTAACAATTTCGTGCATGGCAATTTTGCCCGAATAACAAAAAAAAAAAAAAAAAAAAAAAAACAAAACAAAACACTTTCTGTGGTTAGAAGCATTCTAGTATTTTTGAGGAACAAATGTATGCCGAGCACTTACTGTGTGTCAGGCATTATTCTATAAGAAACAGGAAATAATGAGTAGCATTGTCCTTGAGGAAATCAAAGATTATCCAAATGTTCAAGTGTGGTGTAAATGATAAGGATAAAGACAGAGATCTGTATAGAACACTATGTGAATCAAGAGAAATACATGTCCCCCTTTCACTGTAGAGTAGGTAATAGTCAGACTCAGACTTTAAGAATGAATAGGTGTTACAGAGGGAGAAAGGATGTAAGGCTTTCTTGCCAGGGGCCCAACAGGTTCAAAGGCACAAATCATGAAAGGTCATGGTGTTTAGGAGAGGATGCCAGGAGGTCGATTTGAATCATATTATTTAGGTCATATTTTAAGTCCAGGAATGTCTTGGACTTGGCATAGGCAAGGGGTAACAGTGATTTTTCAAAAGACAAGTATCTGATCAGATACTCACTTTAAAAAAGATGGTCCATGGGGATGGTAATCTGGATTGCGAGCCTGACGGCAGGTGCAGTGATGAGGACTACTGCAATTGCTCAGATAAACAGTGATGAGACGTGGGTCAACACAAGTAGAGCAGAGTGCAGAGCACCCCAGGAGAGACAAACACACCAGCAAGTATTCAGGTTGGTGTGTCTTCTCGGGCTCTCTCCCCAGCAGCGAGCACAATTCCCGGCACAAAGTTTGTTCGCGTTTAATAACAGCTGTCTCCCTGCTGACTGGTTTGAGAATCACCACCATATAAATGTTTGTTGGCAAAGGATGGTAACATTTGGCTAGAGAAAGAAAGGAATAGGATCAGAGGAAACATCAAAACATATAAAGATTTAAAGAGGATAAAGAGAAAGAAGACACCTGACAAGAGCCAGAAAAGCATATTGTCCTGAAAGGAAAGGGAGCAGAATCTCAAGAAATTGGGTAATCAGCGGTATCAAATGTTGCAGGTAGTCACATGGGAGGCACAGAGCAAACAGACCTTCGGATTTGGCCATTAGGATGTTACTAACTAGCAAGTGCAGTGTGACCAGGCTGGTATTCAGTGATTGAGAAGTTTTCTCTTCTGCCACTCACTACACATTCTAGAACAGGCTGAACAAAGCATGGTCCATGGACTGGCACTCCTGAGCAGGCTGATATGGTTTTGCAATAAGGACAAATACTGAAAGTATTTTAAAAATCTTGATAGCAATTTCACATTGCCCCAGCATCCTAGACACCATCAGCAGACTATTTCGTGAATATTGTTGAACTCGCCTGATGAGTCTCCTCGTTTGAGCTGCATCTTGGTTATGCTCCGTCGGATTAGGTATCAGGTCATAACATACTGGGAAGAATCACACAACCAGCCAAAGCCTGTCAAGATCATTTGAGCCTCAGATAGTCAGTCTGAGATGTACTATTCTAGAATAATGCTAAGAATACAAAATAATCTATCTGGCTTGGTTTTATTGGTGTGTCCAGGCTTTCTCCTTCCTATGTGCAGTTTCCCTTTACCCCTTTTTTGCGGCTTCCTGACCCAGCCATTTCCCCTGGGGCGCCTTCTGTGTGTTCACAACCGTCCTGGACTCCTGTAAACCCGTTTTGATTTACAAATATGTCTGCCTTGGCCCCAAAAGTCCGAGAACTCCTCTGGGGCCACAGAAAACGTGTGCTAAAGGCAGACATCTTTGTTACTAATAGGGAAGGGCCACTGGTGAAATGTGCCAATTAAGGTACCACACAGATAAAAAAGGCCCAAGGATAAAACTCTAGTACAGTAACTCAAAGAATGCTGCTTCTGAAATGCTTCGTAAAGAAAAACGGACCTGACCCTTGATTCCAGTGTCAACGCTGACCCTGTTCTCGGCTGTGTATCTCCGAATGCTTCTCCTACTAGAAGGTTCTGTGTAACAAGATTTGAGCCACAGTCGTGTTGTAATTACTTACACATGCAAAAGCACATCCAGCGAGCTGACGGGACACCTCGGGCTGCATGCTCTGATAGGCCGAACTTAAAAGATTGGAGGATTTCTCTTCTATTGTCCCATCTTCAGAGAGTTAGTGTAACAAGGACATTCTCTGAGGCAGTGTAGAGGTTGATGAGCCCAGATACACGTGAAAAGGAATTTTAATAAAGCTTGGCAGATCTATGGCATTAATAGTGCTGACATAGTGAAGCAGGACTTACGTCAAGAGTATGACATATTGGTATTTTTTTTTAAATGAGGTATAAGGTCCTGCAGATATTTGACTGTGTAGAAGATGGGGGACATATTATTACATGCCATACATTTTCTCCACTGTTATCTTCGTGATTACAGGTAAGGGTTATTCCCCCTCATGTGTATGCATTTTACCTCTTCGTCTTGATGAGTGATCGCCCAAACACAATGGATCAATCCCAGATGCTCGGAAAATAGCAATCATCTCACACAATGTCGAAACTCTACATTTTCTTGTGTCTAAATTGGAGAGCCAAGAGTGAAAATGGACAGTTCAGAGTGTCAGTAATGGGATAATGGTGACTTTGACATTCAGATGTAAGTAAAACTGTAGCCTAAATCAATAGATATTCCAAGTTAACATCAGTTGACACTTAAGTGGCTGGCATAAACAGATTTTTAAAAATTCATTTTTGTCCTTGCAGAATGTGCTGCATGTCAAAAATGCCAATGTCGTATTTAATAGTCAGCAGATGGCAGGATTTTATATGGAAATTGTATCCTCTTCAGTTTGTAGTGTCTTAAGAAGTCAGGAAGGAAGGCTTTTCTGTGTTCATTCTGGATAGGATTTTGCAATCAGAAAAATTCATTCATTCAACATTTTAAGCATTCATAAATACATTAATTAAGAAAAATTATTATTCTGTATACTATCCACATAGTACTTATGAATATGAGTCTCTCCATAAAGAAATATATTAGTTGATAAATAATGGATGTTAAAACTTTCCTCATTTGCTCTTGGCTTTCTAAAAACCCATTTCTTACTAAAAGTATAGGCATAAGGCAACATTTATTTCACTGTTTTTCAATGAGAATGGACAGCAGTTAGTAAGAAATCTAAGATTTTATAGCGCTTTAAACAATAGCAGAGAACCAAGCACTCTGCAGACATCCTCATTCCTTTCTTCTTAGGCTTTTGGTGCTCAAATGAGAGGCTGGGCCAAGGAGAATTTAACCATACTTGCAATAAAGCATTTTATTGAAAAGACAAACCTTATGATATCCTGCTGCATTTGCAGACAGAAGATAACTATATAAAATATTTATGATACTATTTCCATAAAATACCAGAAATACCTATTTTGGAATGGAGAAAAAAGTACCCTGACATTTTGGCTAAGATGGCAGATAGAATCCAGATTGAAAGTCTTTTTTATTTGTGCAGATTTTTTTTGTTATTAATAACAGTTATCACTTTCTTCCAGCAACAGTCCAATATACCAATTGTTTAATACATTGTAAAACTTCCAACTCCTAGCTATCCCAGCTCTCCCTCTTGGATCAATGTATAGTTTATCACTTGTGTAGTGATTATGGGACCAAATGAATTGGGGAAATGAGATAATCTGATGAATCACTCAAGTCAAATAGCCCTTTTTTGTTTTGTTTTGCCCTTCAAATTACCAAGAAAGTTTAAATAAAATTTTTACCCTAGCTTAGATCACCTAGATATTTGTTTTTTATTGGTAGTTAGTAAAATAATTTTATGCATTTTTGCATATTGTTTTCTGACTATAAAATCAATAGGTGCTCATCTAGAAAGAAACACCATGTGGAAAACACAGAAGAGCACGAAGAAGAAAATAATCCTAAATTCCCACCACCCAACCAATGTCAAAGATTGATTAAAAGATAATCAATGTCAAAAGTTTGTGTTTCTAGTCTTTTTGCACCTCTAATATATTTTTATATTACATATTGTTGAATCATGTGGGATGATTCATTTTGGATTCTACTTTTTTCACTGCAACATCAGAAGTATTTCCCCACATCAAAAGCATTTCTTTAAAAATTCCTCTTATTTCTTAAAGAATTATTTTACAACCTAAAGACTTTGTTTGCTACCAATATATCTGGGGATCTGTCACAAATAGTCACCCCCTGGACATTCTTGCTAGGAAAAGGAAACAACTGTTTTAAGTAGTTTATGTGTGTGTGCATGTTTAGCTTTACTCATTTTGCACTCTGAAATGCCAAGATAACGTGAGAGTTCCATGATTTCCTTATCATGTATTTAACTGTTGAAATTTACAGACTGGTTTATATATACTCCAGAGGGCTTAGAAGCAGTGTTTTTATTTTTTTATTTGTGTTGTGTTGTGTTGTTTTGTTTTGTTTTGTTCAAAAAGGAAAAAAGGTATAAACATAAAGCAGAGGCAGGAATGAGTCTGACTGAAAAATGTTTATGAGAACTTCTTGGGCAATCTTCCCCATTGGGCCAAAAGTCTGGATCTAAGCCAGATTGCAAACTTGTGGACCTTGATCCTAACTGGCCCATAGGCATGTTTTATTTGGTATGAATTCTTTAAGATAAGGTTTTATAATGGGGAGGGTTGACATAAAATGTGGCTTTCTACAATTTCTGAAGATATCACCAACCTGGCCCTGTGTTCTGGATGGCAAAAATTGGCTAGAGTTAAAGAATATTTAGACTGAGTTGTTTTGGGTGGAGCTTTCATGGATTTAGTTTGATGCCCATCTGACCACTCCCATATTTGGCCAGATTGTGAAGTCAGTATTGCTTGTCATCTATCAAAATGTGTGGCTGTTTTTCTCATAATAGAGAACTGTTTCTCTCTACCTGTGTCTTTACTAAAAGTGAAAAAGTGAGAGACAAATAGGGCCATGTTTCAAGAAAAAAAATGGTAGGAAGTTTATTTTTTGGGAAGTATATATATTCCAAGTATTTTATAGGCAAATATGTTTAAACTATGTTTAAAATAAAAAAAAAAAAGTAAACTTCACTTGTAATTATTGACTCCTTGGCATTCGAATGTGCCAACCCTCCTTTAAGCCTTCTGTTAGCTATCAGTATGAGGTAGACCGTATTCTTTAATCAAATAAAAGCAAGCCAAGGGCTAAGGAAGAAACTCTACTATTCTTAGTGTTGGAGTCACTAAAGAATCCCCCCTTTTAATGTCTTAAAGAACATCCTTATACACAGCTGGAAGTTTATTCCTGCCAAAATGGACCATAGTAGCAAGCACAGGCCTAGAATTCTTCCCATCAAACTGATCATAACTTCATCACTATTATCAAATTCTCTTCAGATCTAATGCAAATGGAAGCCAGCAGTTATTGAATATGCCAGCCACTGGGCTAAGTACTTTCCACACATTGTCACTTAATTCTTATGCCAAACCTAAGATCTAGGTATGGTTATGATCCCATTTATTAGATAAGGATCCTGGGGCTGTGTGGCAAAGGGTCCGTGCTATAAATCTGCACTGCCTCCCCTGAGTTGGGCTTTGTCTGAATGTAACCACCTATGTAAAACTCCTTGGTCTATGGCGATGCTGTCCAAAAGGAATGTGATGGGAACCACAAATCTAATTTAAAATGTTCTGTAAGCCCATTAAGATAAAAAGAAACAGGCAAAACTAATTTTAATGGTAAATTTTTAACCCATTATATCCCAAACATGGTCATTTAAATGTGTCATCAATACAAAAATTATTAATGAGATGTTTTATGTTTCTTGTAATAAGTCCTCAAATTTCTGTTTTGCACTTATAACAAATCACACTTTTGGCCTAGCCATATTTCCTCAGCTCAAGAACCGCATGTGGCTAGTGGCTAAGGTATCAGACAAAGCAAATATATAGTTTTAATGCATCATCCTCCTATTTGGGGCAAAGAATTTTAGGAACTCACACCAGGAAGTCTGAACTCTTGTGGTGGATTATTGATACAGTTCGTCCGGTTATGAGGAAAATAGAGAAATAGTCTGTGTTTGCATAATGCATTTGGGGCCCTGACTGGCACTCTGACATAAATAACAGACGCTTTATTGAGAGATTTGTTCTTGCCAGCCCCTCAGAGGTTTTGCATGTGGTACTACCAGTGACCATAAGTATAATGAGCATCAGGAAGGTTGTAAATCATCATGGATGGGTTAATCTGTGGTTTTGCACCTGCCCTGGGGAGGTGGATGAGAAATGTTAGTGCAGGAGTCAGCTGGCATCTGTGGGTGTCTGCATCCATTGTAAACAACATACATGTCCAAATATTATCACGGGGGGCTCTCTGAAATTTTTGGCTCTTAAAAGGGGGCCTTAATACTCATAAAGGTGACCCATCCTTGGATTAAAGGACTCAAAACCACATGACTAATTTGCATTCAGACAGATTTGAGAGTATTTCCACATTTTGGGGGGAAAGAAGGTACTTTTCAAGTCAAAGCCCCTGAAGTATTGGCTCGCTTAGATTTCTCATAAAACATTTTAGCACATAGGTTTTAAAAGAAACTGGCAAACTACAGTTTTAGTGAAGTACTATTTGGATGCATAAGGTGATGCACCAGAGGTTGACAGAGTTGACATTCCTCTTCCCCAAATGCCTTTCACTGTCGGGTATCATAAGAAGGATCCTATTCAATAACTCCTATTGTGGAATTGGTACTTTCATCACCACTCTGAAAACTTTGATTTGTTATTGAGTTTCCCTTGGTGATCTGGAAGGTCAGACCACCAGGCAGAAGAAGTTGGTTCTGTGGCAGCCACCATGTTCTGGATACACAACGGTTTCCCCCCAGGCTCAGAATACCATTGTGCTAGAGAGCTGACTTTAGACTTACTTTATAATTCCATTCATTAAATTAATTTAGAATATGTAAACTGATTTGTTGGGAGATTTAAAATCATTTCCCTCAGGAGAGTGGAGAATATTAGGTTAGCAGTTTTTCTGAGCACGGCTTTGACTCAGTTTCAGGGGGCAGGCAGTTTAATGTCAGCATCCCATCATTTTAGCTATGCAGTGTCATTTTCTCTCTACTTTTCACTGCTGAGTCAAAAATCTATTCAAGAGGTTACAAATATGTCAGAGCATTTCCAAGGGAGAGAAAGTTTGTAGGTAACTTCTGTCTAGCCGCAGCCTCAGATTCTGACTATGCATTCATTCCAACATCTACGGCTGCATTTCCTTTTCCACACTCAGCAACCCTACAAACCAATTTATTAGGAACTGAGCTTAATCATTTGGAGCAGCATAATCACTTTGTAGTCTCATGCTGCTTCGCATGTGTGTCCCTCCCTTTCCAGAAACTGGCTCAGTTTCTGAAATCTAAACTCTGATCACCCGAAGCGCAATCTGTTGCCTCACTCGGGGCAGCTCTCCCAGCCTTTAGGCTCTGCACCTTTTCCTGGGCATCCTGAGAACATTTCATCACATGCCATTTTGAGGAAGTCACTGTCCTGATCATAAATCCCAGCAGTATATTGCTTGTCAATTACTCCAGTAATCGGGAATGTTCTACTAAGCGCTTAGTGGTCTGCTAGGAACAGACCTGCACACCACATCCCTCGATGACAAGAGATTGACAGGTCCGAGGTCGGAGGCCAAGCCTTCAAGTCCTCAATCGCGCATTCACCTTTCTGCCCTACATCATTAGTCCCAACTCAACACCCGGTTTTATTCCAGGTTTGCCCCACATGAAAGTTTGTGTGACAGTTTCTCTGCCACGTTTCCTACCCGTCATGCCTTCTTCTCCCCTCTCCTCGCCACCATGGGGAGAGGAAGGCATCTCATACCTCGTCTCTTAACCTCATTCAACACTCGCTAAAACCTGCTCATCGTCACTTCCGGTGTCTCTAGGTAGCTCCTTTTACCGAATCACCTAATCAGTTGTGGGGTTTTTGTTTTGTTTTTTGGTTTGTTTTGGTTTGGTTTGTTTTTTTTCACTCAGCCTCATTTCAGAATCTCTAAACTAAGCTTTAACCACGTTCATGTGGATTTGCACATACATTACTTTGAAGTTTTTACAACATTTTCCTGTGGGACGGCCCTCCTCCACCCGAAGATTGTAGCTCAGTACCCAAAAGAAGAGCAACCATTCTATCTTCAGTGTTCCTCAGAGCAAGCACTACTGCAATTTGGATATGACAGACATTGAAGAAATATTATTACTACTGTTATATTAGTTTTTTTCCCCCTTTCTTTCATTCCCATCATGGTCGGAAGAGTGGGGAGGGATAATATCCATCAATATATCCTCTCCCACATTGTTGTAAATAGTGCCCTGAATTTCCAGTGGTTTTAGAAAAGGATGTAATATAGGTCCTTCTACAATTCTACCTCCCCCCCCCACACACACACAAAAAAATTAAATACTTAGTGCATGTGATTACCCAATAGAGCTGTAGCTCCTTTTGTTGGGACATTCATGCAGAAAGACACCGTAGACAACTAAAAGAATAATGACTGGGTATAGGCTGAGAAGCCATGCATCCCCTTAGCTATCACCTAGATGATGTAGTAGCTTGAGATCTGTTGAAGAGTAATGAATCTTCATTCATATTCCAGATTTCCAAAATATATCTATATCCTCTATCTATATGTAGAGGTGGATATCTACACTGTTTCCATGGTTAGTGAAGCAACTGTTCTTTCACTCATATTTTCCCATCATGCCTTACAACTCTTCTATCCAGAAGTTCCTGGACTATATGATCACAGTTTAGTTCAGTGAATTATTACTGGAAAGAAGTGTGGTTTCATAGTCTTCAAGCCTCAACATTGTAGATTTTCTTAATGTTCTGTTTCTTAGAACAGAAGAGAAAGATGTGCCAGAATACTGAAACCTTGAGGATATTTTTACTGTGAGTTATAAAAATTATTAAAGCGAAATGAAAGAAATAAAGAAAACAACTAATCTCTTTTGTAAAGTGCTCACATTGCACACTTACAATTAAGCTGTTCTGATTTCTGTAATTAAAATAATTTCCTCTGAGAGGCCTTAATAGTTCATGCCCATGAGTAAAAAATAAAAAAGGTTGTTGTCATGAATGAAAGATTGAAAGAAAGGTCTTATTCACATGCTTTAGTTCCTATGAGAAATCTTTGAAAACAAACCAGGCATGAAAAAGGCAATCAGTAGAGTTAGCCGGGGGTCATTTTAGCAACCCATGGGAGGTACCAGCCCATGCATTTATTCATCCCTTCATTTAGCAAACATTTATTGGGCACTAACTCTTTGGCAGGTGCAATGGGTACAATGATAAATAAGACCTAGCCCTGCCCTTAAAGAACTTTCATTCCAAAATGGGTACCAGACAAATGAATAGTAGAGACTGCTAAGGGCTAAGACAGAGGTATGCATGGGTCACAAGAATGCAGGTGCCCATTGAGACAAGCACATCTCATGGGGACTCTTATGTCTTACTGCATTTTATTTTGTCAGTCACGGGTTTAATGTAAAAAGGAACATGAATTTTAATAGAGATATGAAAATTCACTGTTTAGACATTGAGAAAATAAAATTACATAAATAATTAGAATGTATTTATTGATTAAGCACAAAGTACCTGTCACTATCACTATAAATATTTTATTGTGTGTTATTATATATGTATATAACATGAAAACATGCCATATCATAAACATGAATATGAATATAACATAGAAGATAAGTAAGGAGAATAAAAGCTTGATGTAATTCAGAGCTCACTAGACCAAGAATAGAAGATAGCTGGGATTGAATTCTTACTTTGATCCTAATTAGTTGTCTGAATTTCTTTCCTCCTTGGTGAAGTGAGGGGGTTGGACTAGATGAAATGCTTTATTGGGAGTGAAATTTCCAATGTAGCAATTATTGGGGTCATAGACATATGACCTATGCACTCAAGAATGCACATCTGGACATTTGGATCTGTGTGGGAAAGGGCTGGTCAAGTAATCCAATAGCAATCGATTTGAAAGTCGTAGGCCACACTGTGCTATACGGCATGCCTCTTCATTTTTTTGCATGTGGCTTTGGAATCTATCCAGCTACTGTTTCTGGTTGTCACTTTTTTAATTGGGCTCACCTCTAATTTTAGGATGACACAGTTTACTCTTATAATACTAGGTTGTTGCTGTTTTCCTAAATCACTTCGAATTCCAAAGACATGTTGAGCAGCAGGATACCTGTATGCTTAATGGGTTTCCGTGGGCCTCCTAGAATTCAGCCTGCCCATTGTTCCGATTCAAGCATTATAGCTACCATGCTGAATTTTCTTCAGTGTTTCATAATTTTAATTTTGGCCCTCAAGATGTATTTGGTGTTAATGCATGTTGCGGCCAGAGATAATGGATGCCCTGCTAAAGAGAGGCTTTTGCAATGTTTTCTGTTGACTCTCACATTTGATTGGCATGTGTGTCCTAAAAAAAATTGGCATAGCACCTTGTTAGTGGGCACACTGCCATCCAACAGTTGGGGAGAAAGTTAGGCTGAAAAGTGATCATAAATGAAGTCAGCTGGGAGTGTTCAGGAATGTGTGTCAGGCTCTCCGGAGTAGAGGGAAGCAAATACCCTCATGGAAATCTTTTTTCTTCCTTTATGCGAGTTTCCACTGACTGTAACTTTTCAGGAAGATTGGAAGACTTTGGCTAACTTGGAAGAATGAGGTTTAAAATTTAATTGTATAACAAAGCTACAAAACAGCATAATGTTTCTATTGACAGTTTGTTCAATCAGTATTCAGGTGGGTATAGTATATCAAATCACTTGATCAATTGGCTGTCGTGTATAGAGTAGAATGAGTTGGGGGAGGGGGGTATTCTTCTGTCACTTGTTACCTGGTAGAGTTTTCTGAGTTATCAAGCCTCTGTTATCTCATCTGCCAAGTGGGAATGATGAAAAATCGGGATGAAGAGTAGTTACAAGAGATAGAAATATAAAAAAGGTGTTTGGTAAACAAAAGCAGATTCTTATAATGAAAAATATGAGGTGATACTAATGTTTTACATAAAATTGAAGCAAACAAAATATGTTCCCAAGTGGTCAACTATAAAACCTACCAGAGCAACATCAATATTAAAAACTGTCATTTTCAATGTTATGAATAGCATGATCCTAATTATGGCATACCATATCTGCTTTGGGGAATACTTTCCTTATCTGTACTCTGGCCTCATGATGCACTGCAATATAAACTTGTTCAAACAAAGAAAAATGTAGAGAGGTCATCTAGGATTTTGGTTTTTTTTCTAATGGTTTTAAGTATACACGCCCTCCGCTTTGGAAATGCTTGCTTTCTAGGCTGCATGTGAGAGTCATCTTGGGCTGAATCCCACTGCAGTTTTAATGAAACCTATCCACTAACCTGCTAATTAAAGACCAATGAGGGTATGCCTAGGTGGCTCAGTTGGCTAAGTGTCTGCCTTCGGCTCAGGTCATGATCCCAGGGTCCTGGGATCGAGCCCCGCATTGGGCTCCCTGCTCGGTGGGGAGTCTACTTCTCCCTCTGCCTCTCCCTCTGCTTGTGTTCCCTCTTTCTCTCTCTGTCAAATAAATAAAATCTTTAAATAAAATAAAATTTAAAAAAAAGAACAAGGAGGACTTTCCATTTTGTAAAAGACGATTTGGTCTTTAAATAAGTAAGGTTCAGTAGACATCACACTCCTATTCTTTTCTTTACACACCCTCCAATGAATCTTTAAGATTTTGTTCTAGACCATCAATTAAAGCCAAAATAAATATTCCAAATAATTTCATGATTTCTCCTGGGAAATTTCAGGACTTAACGAGTTATTTCCAATATATCCAAAATAAATGCCACTAGTTCTTCCTAACTCAGAATCCTGCAGGATAAAGTTAAAGGTGAAAACATTTTTATTCATTAGTCTCTTTACCTGGCCAATTAATAATTGAAAACCACTGGCGAGAGAAGATTTCTTTTTCAGAAATTTCCAGTTCTTGTACACATGGTTTTATTATTGATTGTACATGAGAACAGGCTGTGTTACCATTACTTGCACCTTTTTGTTCCGTGAGTGTTGACTTCAAAATTATATTTCTTCTCTGTTGGATCTCACGAATGACTCTGATCCAGTTTCTAACCTAGATGGATATTTCACTCTCTTGCCAGTTGGCTAGTGTCCTACGACAGAAGGTTAACTGCTTTTGTGCTTATTCTTAAGAGTTAGGTTTGGTAGCAAAAATTAGATTCCTAATGTTGACATTTCCATCTTTTTTTAAAGTTATGCAGATAACGTAAACAAATTCCAAGGGTTCAAGTACTAATTTAAAATATAGTTGAACAGATAATTGCAAATATTTTTGGAGAAATACAGAAGAAGTACTGTTAGCAGGGGCGCCTGGGTGGCTCAGTTGGTTAAGCGACTGCCTTCGGCTCAGGTCATGATCCTGGAGTCCCAGGATCGCGTCCCACATCGGGCTCCCTGCTCGGCAGGGAGTCTGCTTCTCCCTCTGACCCTAACCCCTCTCATGTGCTCTCTCTCATTCTCTCTCTCTCAAATAAATAAATAAAATCTTTAAAAAAAAATTAAAAAAAAAAGTACTGTTAGCAGTGTTTTGTTTATATTAGGTTGCTTCTTCTGACTTTGTAATTAATAATGAAAATATATATTATCTATAACCTAAAACATGGCCCAAGAATACACTATTTAAATGATATGAATTTTTTAAAAATGCACTCAGTCTTCTGGAGTATAATTCTGTGGGTTATATGGTATCTTATTTGATATTCTGTGTTCTTGTCCATTTGTAACTTTTTCTTCTTGCTAAATTGGTTGGTGTGTATAAGGTCTTAGCATCACTGTGGCAAAGGAACCATTACATTTCTAAATAATGTAAAATAATCAGTTCATTTCCATTTTACTATCCTCCACTACATATTTTATTACTTTTTAAACACCCTGTAGAGGTTAAAGTTCATACCTGATTCACTGAGTAAAGCTTGCAAAATCATTGTCCTTAACAAACCCTTTATATGCAGAATGAATTGTTCTAATAGACTTTCCTATAAAATGCCTTAAGTACTACATTTCACTCCTAAAATCTTCAATCGAGATGCAATCAAAGGTAAGAATTAAAAATTTCACTATATTCAACACATGTACTCAAGTTGTTTCCTTTCCCTGTGGTAGTCGATTCCTTTAGCTTTACACTGTGACAATAATTTTATCTCCATGAAGTAACATAGCTGATCAAACTCAGATTCCATTCACGAGTCTGAAGCATGCTAATGTCATGTGATTACACCTAATGATACATGCTAATGTGTTTTCTGAATTTCCTTACTGGATCTCTGGAAAGGAAGACAAATCCAATTTTTTTTATAATTTTTTTTTCCAAATTCAAGTTATCGTTGTCTTTAGGCCATGGCGATATTTAAGTATTATATGTGAACATTATTGAAATTCACAAAACTCCTGAAGTTGATGAAACACAGTAACATGTTCATGAGGACAAAGTAAAAGGACTGTAGCTATTGTCAGAAGTCAGAATTGCCTTAGCCTTTTCCATAAATCATGGTGGGAGTATCATTATCATATGCGACTAATGACACTTCATGTTGTGAAACTGATTACAACCACAAAACAAAGAAAATAAAAAAGAAATCACTCGAACACCTTACATGAAAAGGTTAGAATGTCTCTTCCAAATGATTATAATTTGATTACCCAGCTAGTCTATTAAACATAATTCATTGAAACCCACAGAGACCTAACAAATTTTCCTGATGATATACAGATTCCTTTCAGTTCTTTCTCGTAAAAAACTGAGTGAGCAGTTTTGGAAAGAGCAATAATATCTTTTTCTCCATCCCATTTCTCATTTGGAAATTTCTGAATCTGTGTTTATGATCCCAGGGTACCTCTGTTTCTCTCACAGTACTAGTGTTTAATTTATTCACAGATAACGTTAAACCTCATTATTTGAGAACATGTGTGTGTGTGTCTTTTTTAATATACTTTTAGTTCTTCAAGTTCCAAATCACTATTTTCCCCCTATAGGATATATTCACGTATTTTCATTTGAATTATATTGTTAAAAATTTTTGATGGTAGTCCACAGAGGGCCCAAGTGAGGATATTCTTGGCATTTCCTCTTTTTGGGGGGGTGTGGGGGGGCAGAGGGAGAGAGAGAATTTTGAGCAGCCTCCATGCCCAGGGCAAGCCCAACACGGAACTCGATCTCAGGATCCTGAGATCATGACCTGAGCTGAAATCAAGAGTTGGGCACTTAACCAAATGAACCACCCAGGTGCCCCTTGGCATTACCTCTTAAAAATGGTTTTAATATGTAGATTATCAAGAAAAGAGATGTTTTAACTCGTGCAGACATTTTTTCAATTTTTAAGAAGCATCTATATCCTATATATATAGCTTATGTGTTTATAAGGAATAATGCATTTTAATTATAAACTACACAGTGTTCATATCCATTCATTATGATTAGCCCATTTATATATTCTGCTTGACAACACACTCTTTGTCTCCTTTTTGTTATTTATATAAATTTACAATGTTAAACCTTCTTTTATTAAGACAGTCCATCTTTAAAAATCTAGTTTACTTATCTTCCCACCTATATGAATCTAAATCAGATTACTTTCTCGGATGACTATGAATTGGTGAGAGGGTATAAGCAAAATTCTCTGACTCCCAATTTGTGCTGAGGATAAAGCAGCATGTTCAAAAATGTTTTTAAGTCCTCTGCACCATTAACATTCAACAAATGTTATTAATTGAACACTTAATTAGTCTCAGGTGCTGTGATAGGCAGAGTGGATCAAAAGATCTGAGAGGCATGGACCCTGGCTACAAAAATTGCATAATAAGACACAGAGGCCTGTAAACAAATGAGTAGACTACAGGGAAATGAGTGAAACATGGCTAACAAAGATATTTGCACAGTTTACATCGAGGAGTAAGTGATAAATTCTGCATCCATGGTGAAAGAGACAGTTGGCGAGCATGTTTGGAAAGAAGCTAGATGTACACCGATGCCAGGACTAATTTTGCAAGGATGGAGATGAGTTTTCCAGGTCAACAATGTGTGGAAGGTTATTCCGTGCAGATGGGACTGGGAAGGACAAAGGTATGAAATGATGCAGCACGTTTGAGGTGGTTCTAGCATAAATTACAAGGTACCAAAGTTTGGAGAAGAAAGCCACATCTGGACTGTGAGTCTTGACCATGGTCATGAGTCATCTTAATACATCTTCAGCCTATCTCCAACCCTGTTTCTTTCTGACACAGTTTTAGAGAAAATTCTTAGTTAGGCAAAGCAAAAATTTTTGTGGACTTAATAAAGGTAGAAGTTGAAGAAAAATAACAGTAACCATCTTTTCTCATTGCCACTTCTTGCTACCTCTTCCTAGATGTAAGTTCTTGTTCAGCATTTCCTATATGAAAATGGCACGACAATAAACAATTTGCAGTCACGTATCATGTATTTAGTACCAACTGTATGCAATGCACTTCACTTGTCACTAATATCACTCTGAAGGCTTTTTTTCACATCAGTCGCTATAAGAGAGGCTGTAAAATTTATCTGTATTGGAAAGAGGAAAATAGATCACAATAAATTGCGAACATGCCAGGGAGTTTACTCATAAGCAGCAGGAGAGAATCAAAACCAGTTTTCATGTAGAAAGAAAGCTACAGACTGAAAGAAGCACTCTGTGGGAGATGACAAACCATAAAAATATCGAGATGTTTCAAAAGATTTGGAAATAGTCAGCTATGTCAACCCATTGTGAATTCTATAGGTGGTTTAAGGTTTGTGCAGATGCTATCCGGAATAATTTGATCAGGTCTTAGCTACTTTAGAGGGTAATAAAATGGTGGTTTTGCCAGCATGTGCAAGTGATACTGTAACATTACTTTTATCCTTGGAAATTAGACATTTCCTGTATCTCTGAATAAAAAGAACAAACTGAAAGATTCAGGCCATTCGCAGGGTCCTTGAAAGATATACAAAGCAAGGTAGGAAACGAGAAGGTTTAAATGGAAATCCCTTTAAAATATCAGAGGTCGGGCGCCTGGGTGGCTCAGTTGGTTAAGTGACTGCCTTCGGCTCAGGTCATGATCCTGGAGTCCTGGGATCGAGTCCCACATCAGGCTCCCTGCTCAGCAGGGAGTCTGCTTCTCCCTCTGACCCTCCTCCCTCTCATGCTCTCTGTCTCTCATTCTCTCTCTTGCAAATAAATAAAATCTTAAAAAAAATAAAAATAAAATAAAATAAAAAAATAAAAAGTAATAAAATATCAGAGGTCATCATAAGTTACTATAAGACTATTGTTAACTGTTACTTTGGTTTCTGAAGATGAAATTGTGTTAAAGCATAGAGGTTGTCTTGTTGAGTATTTTAATAAACTGTTGTTAACTAAACACCATTTATGTTTTTACTATTCTGAGAGCCAGAGGAAGTGAAGAGGGGAAAATTGGCCTTTGAGCTGCTTACTCAGAATTTACCCAAGGAGAGGAAATGTGCATATATGGAGCAAAAATAAAGGCTGACAAAGAAATATAAGTGCCCAACTGTGTAGCACGGTCTGCAAATATATATGGTCAGAAAGAATGTGACATTTGTGGGCTATAGATAATGGGGAAGAGGATGGAATTGAACCAAGTTAGTTTTTTTGTTTGTTTGTTTACTTTCAGAGTGGGTAGATTGTTGCTCACCTGTATTAGTTAAACAACATTATCGTTTAAATTCCACCCTCTAACAACAACAAAAATGTACAGCTACTATTGATAACCTTTTATTTTAAATCATATTAATTATAATGTAAGGATATGAATTATTCACCACCTATTATTTGATGGGTTAAAAGTGCTAAGAGCCTGTTTTAGTCACACAAAGTTATTCATAAAACCTAATCTTTTTTCATCGTGATTAAATTAGTTCCAATTACTACCTGTCATTATACCAGACCAGTACACTAGTTACGTTATTAATAAATCTTATATGAGGGGCGCCTGGGTGGCTCAGTCGTTAAGCGTCTGCCTTCGGCTCAGGTCATGATCCCAGAGTCCTGGGATCAACACCAGCATCGGGCTCCCTGCTCCGTGGGAAGCCTGCTTCTCCCTCTCCCACTCCCCCTGCTTGTGTTCCCTCTACCACTGTGTCTCTCTCTGTCAAATAAATAAAACCTTAAAAAAAAATAAATCTTATATGAATGAGCAATGGCTGGTAGTTTATGCTTTATATGTGGGGTCTTTTAGATATGAAATTTTAACTTGTTCTTTTGGGTTCCATAACGATGTTTCATCAAAACTTTACTCATTTGAGAAAAAAAAATTTAAAGTCTGCTTCCAATAGAACACATTATTATATTTGTTCATTTCGATTTTTGTTCTAATATCCCAATACTTATAAATCCTGTCTTTTCCATATTGCCATTTTTCTTTTCACTTGAACATAAAGTATCTTTTCTTCTCTTCATGTTTGATTAAAGGGTTTTGAGCTAAGGAATAATGCAAACTGGTTTATAGCAACTCTTTTTTTTTTTAAAGACTTCACTTATTTGAGAGAGAGAGAAAGCATAAGAGGGGGGAAAGGGAGAAGCAGACTCCCCCCTGAGCAGGGAGCCAGATGCGGAGCTCAGTCCTCGGGATCCTCAGGATCAGGACCTGAGCCAAAGGCAGAACTGACTGAGTTATCTAGGTGTCCCTATAACAATTCTTGTTACGATGTGGAGAACAGACTGTTGGAGGGGAGAGGAGAAGGAGATACACCTGTTGGGCTGTTGCAGTCACCTCAGCAAGAGATGCTGGTGACTGTACTTAACAATGGAAGGAGTGAGAAGGAGGTGAATTGATGTATGTCCTGAAGGTGGAAACCAACCGGGTGTGGGATGGAGAAAAAAAGTAAAGAATCTATGATGACTCCAAGGTTTTTGCCCCGAACAGCAGGAAATATGTTGTTGCCATTGACTGAGATGGTGAAGACTGGAGGTGGTGCAGTTTGGGGGAAGAATATGAGGAGATCAGTTTGGGAAAAGGAGGTTTTAGAGATCTTTTATGTATCCAAGTGGAGCTGATGAGTAGGCCATTGAATATATGAGTCTAGAGTCCTGGAGAAAGGTTCGTCTGGATTTATACAAGTGGGAGGCATCAGGATATCAGTGATATTTAAAGCTGAAAGATTAGATGGCATCTCAAGGGAGTGAGTATATAGAGAGAAGAGTGGAGATCCAAGGACTCTATTTTAAGAAATCTGACAGAAGTAGATAGATCGCAAGCGGAACCAGGAAAAACAACCAATAATATAGAAGGAAAACCATGAGAATACAGTGTTCTAGAAGCCAAGTGAAAAAACCTGTAGCAAGTAGGAGCGTATGAGAACCATGTTAAAATTTTGCAGATGGTCATTTTAAAACAAGGATGAGAATGGACTATTGAACTAATGTGGAGTTTATCAGTAGTATGGACTAACAGCTTTGTTGGGGTGATGAGGCTGAGGTCTTTGTGGTTTTAAGAGAGAAAGGGGAGGAGAAACATCATAGGCTACAAGAATAAACAATTATTTTAAGGCATTTTGTGTATAAAAAGGAAGGGAAGAAATTGAAGTTGACTTTGAAGTGGATCAAGTAAAGGATGATTATTATATATTCATATCAATAATCATTATATTATTATCATTACTATAATATAAGATAAAAAATGAGAATTGTCATTGTGCTAAAATGAAAGAATACAGAGAAAAATTTCTAAGTATTTCAGTTAATCTTAACTCCGTGAGGTATATGCTGTTATTTCCTCTATGTGATGGAAGCAGAGAACAGTTACCTAGTTAGCACATGGGCAGTCTGGTATCTTAATGCTTGGCAATCTTGTTCAAAGTCTGATCTCTTAACCAATTAACTTGATTACTCTGTAGTATTTCCTAGTAAGGTCCCATTCAGAGGTACTGAGGTTTAAGATTTCAATGTATCTTTTTTGGGGGGGAATACACAATTCAACCCATAACAACCATATTACTATTTTATGTGGGGTTTGATTTATATGAACTTGAGTGAGGACCATGGATAGCAACATACAGTTCCGTAGCCACATTACTGATCCATCTACTTGCGCTCAGCTTTCTGGAAATCAGGTTAATTGGCTAACAGCTCAGACCTTTACCTTAGGGTCTTTGCATGTATCTTTGTTCTTCTTCTTCCTTCCCCTCCACTCTTAGCGAGCCTTTACTCATTCTTTAGATACTACCTCAGCACTGCCTCCTCAGGTAAAATCATCATGGATTACCTTAGATAAAATCCTACCTTCAAAGGTTTTTAGAGCAAGGTTCACCTCTTTGTCTTAACTCTGTCTCATTGTAGTTTTGCAATTTTTGCATGTGATCATTTGATAGTGTGAGCCTCTTACAGAACCACAGGAGAGGGGCCATGTATCTGTAAGGCCACCTTTGTGCTGGGCCCAGAGTAGATAGATATTCAGTACTGTGTATATTTTTTTTAATAAAAGTTGTTTTAAGTTGTTGGACCCTTTACTTACGCTCTCTTAAATGTAAGAAGGGGAAAGCTCATTTTAATCTCTTCTTTGGAATAGAGTAGTTTTTTCTGGATATAAATTGAGTCAGCACATGAACCTAAATTTGGTGCTTAGTGATCTTTTATACCAGTATATGTTGGTGGTGATGTGTCAGAATGAAGAACTTCAGAATTCCTGTACAGAATGTCTTGGTATCATCCTTGGAGGTAGAGTTGTTTTATATGATATTCTATATCTGTTTTATAGTTTTCCCAAATACTTTTAAGGATGGGGAATGGAATGGGCATTCTAAATTTATTTGTACTTTTATTACATGGAGAACAGTTAAGTTAGAATAATGAAGACTCTTGATCCTTAACTATCTTTATAGCTAGCCAACATCCATCATAACTAATGCTGTTTCACAAAATAACTATTGTATTAACAATATTGTGAATCTCATTTTGTCTTAGTTTCATTCACTATAGTAAAATAAAAATACAGTAACTTATTGTATCATTTTTCTAGCTCTGAGCTAGACTCAGAGGCCAGAATGCTAACCTTGGAACCTTTACTCTCTAGTTTGGGGACAATGTTGCTGTTTCTTTAATATCTCTGTTTCTCAGTTTCTTTTTTCTGTAAAGTGGATACTAATAGTACCTGGAGGTCTGTTTTGCGAAATGAAAGAGTAGATCCCTGTAAATCCCTTAGAACGGTGCCTGGCCATAATACACATTAAAAAACACTAGCTATTATCATGATGATGATGATGATGATGATGATGATGATGATTACAACTTGGTGAGGTCTTTTTCTATTTCACAGTAGTGAAAAAAAAATTCTTTTGCCTGAATTCCATGAAGGCTTCCTGAGGCCTATTGTATAGCAGACAGAGATCCAGGTCTTGGGAACATAAATGGATAAGACATTCATTTCAGCGATGATGCACCTAACTCTATAAAGTAATTAAACTCAAAGTGTAGGCAAAAATATTTATAAATTTGGTAGTGTAGGTTTAGCCAGATCTTCAAGTACATAGAATTGTATATTTAAAAAAGTGTCTGTGTCTGTTAATCACAGAAAGCATCCACAAACTCTGATTTTATCCAAGAGAAGACAGCCACCAAAAATGGATGGTAGTGGGCGAATAACAGGAAGCCAAGAGCTTAATTTTCTCCTGTCAAGGCATTTCAAGCTTTTATTTTAAGCCTCCTCCCGGCACCTGCGTTTTTCGCCCCTTGAAAGGCTTTGCTTTTAATGCAGCCAGTTTACTTTGAGCTGTCAGTTGATGAATTTCATTATCTCATTTGGCTCTTTTATTTTAAATTGGTATATGAGCACCAGTGGGAAACGGTAAAAAGACCTCTGGTCTAGAATTAGTCCCTTCCCAACTCTGTGGTATCACCCTCTGACTTCCTGACTGTGGGAGAGTTACTTCATCCTCTGTAAAAGCAAATGGTCGTATGAGGGGGTGATGTGAAATCCTGGGAGGTCCTTGTCTGCCTCTGTGTGCCCTGCGTGGCCCTACTGGTCTGGTGGGGGACCTGCTCTCACTGCGGCAGGGGTTACCTGCCTACCCAGTGAGAGGTGCTGAGGACACCAAGAAACCGGTATCAGAGTTGTTATTCATGAAATGACACTAAATCCCTTCAGGACTTCTCTTGGGTGATTATAAAAGTTTTTGTGCAATTTGGTTTTCAGCAATGACAGCACAGTAAAAGCAATATGCTCTAGTGCCTAGGAAGTTCACCGAGACTGAATGAAGAACAAATGTAATTCTATCAGTGTTGAATTTTTCTTAAGTTCTCTCCCCACAGTACCTGCTAAATGGCATTTCTAAAGTATTTAGGAGGGCAGCTTCTGAGAGTTGTCGCCACTCAAATGGAAGTTTAGCTGACTTCTGGGTAAAATAAGCAAGCCTAAGAATGGAGTTTCCTCTCTGCAGGAGACACATTGCCGCTGAGTTTTTACTCCATGAGTTGATATTTAGGGAGTCTGTGCAGGGGGCTTACCAGAATGGAAGTCTTTCAAAGTACTGCATTTGATTCAGGGAGGAAGATAGGTCCCAAAGCAGATTGCATAGAATGGGGAGGGAGGGGTTTGTGGTGCCTATACCCCAGAAAGGATTTAATCTAATTCAGAATCTCAATTCTAAAGATAAAATCCTGCCCTAGTCTGCATCCCTGGGAACCATATATACACTGCTCCCAACGCATATGAGAAAGGGGCTATAAAGAAAATAGTACAAGCCAAAATATATTGGACACATGAGCTTACTTGCCACTGTATATAAAGAGGCAAATCCAATCATGAACTTTCCAGAGTAATACCCCCCTTTGGCATTTATTATTCCCTTCTGTTCCCAGTGTAGCATATTCTATTTGTTTGTTTCCCTGCTCTCTATCCTTATGAAGTTTATGGCCTTCCAAAATTCACTCTTTTTTAATCTATTTCTCTCTCTCTCTCTCTCTCTCTCTGGTTAGATACCTTCTTTCAATAACATATTTTCAGATAGAGAAGAGAAAGGGATTGTGGCTCTTGCAACTGTGTATCCTCCCTCCTAACACTGTTTCTGGCCCAAAGAATGAACTTTGCATGTTGTTTGACCCATAGCTAAGTAGGTGTAGAGACAAAAATAGGTCCCTTACAATGTTTACCTTTCTTTATTTTAGTAAAGGTGATGTGATACATGCCGTAAAAACAAAGACCAAGAGCTGCAAGACAGACTAAGGATGACCAAATGGTAAAATTAATTCATTGTAGATGAAGAGTTGACGAACTGTGGCCTGAGGACCAAAACTGGTCTGCAGCCTGGTTTTGTTAATAACATTTTAATTAAACACAGTCACACTCATTCATTTATGTACTACCTGTGGCTGTGTTTTCTTTTCTTTCTTTCTTTTTTTTTTTTAATTGAAGTATAGTTGTTACACAAGGTTATATTAGTTTCAGGTGTACAACATAGTGTTTGACAAGCCTCTACATTATGCTGTGCTCACCCTAAGTGCTGTCATCTGTCATCATGCAACACTGTTACAATACCATTGACTCTATTCCCTGTGCTATACCTTTCATCCCCATGACTTATACATTCCATAACTGGAAGCCTTTACCTCCCACTCCCCTTCACCCACTGTGTCCATCCCCGCACACCCCTCCGCTCTGGCAATCATCAGTTGGTTCTCCACAATTATGGGTCTGTTTCTGCTTTTTGTTTGTCTTGTTTTTTAGATTCCACATATAAGTGAAATAATATGGTATTTGTCTTTGACTAATTTCACTTAGCTTAATACCTTCTAGCTCCATCCAGGTTGTTGGAGATGGCAAGAAATCATCCCTTTTCATGGCTGAGTAATATTCCATTTTGTGTATATACCACATCTTCTTTATTCATTCATCTATTGATGGACACTAGGTTGCTCCTGTATTTTGGCTATTGTAAATAAAGCTGCAGTAAACATAACAGTGCATATACCTTTTCAAATTAGTGTTTTCATTTTATTTGGGTAAATACCCAGTAATAGAATTACTGGGTCATATGGTATTTCCATTTTTAATTTTCTCCAGAAACTCCATACTGTTTAACACAGTGGCTGCACCAATTTACATTCCCACCAACCATGCACAAGCATTTGGTTTTCTCTACATCCTTGCCAACACTTGTTATATCTTGTCTTTTTTATTCTATATGGCTGCATTTTCACTACAACTGGAGTTGGGTAGTTGCAACAGAAACCATACAGCCCACAAAGCTGAAAATATTTACTCTCTGGCCCTTCACAGTTAAAGTTGGCCAATCTCTGTTGTGGATTTTTCAGATGTAGAAAATGACATAATCATCATTTCTAATAGTAATTTATTAAAACCAAAGAAAGTGTTCTTATGCTACATACAATCAACCAAAGCCTTATTTCTTTCAGACTTTTGATATTTCCAAAGCATATTTATCACACATTACTTGTTAATGGAAACAATAAATTGGTTAGGCTGCATTTATGGCAGATAAAAGTCTTCTGGTTGGTAGAGCAAAGTAATGCTCTTCACTGGACAGGCATAAATATAACTCTGATCCAGTATGACATCATATAAACTTCTCTTTGGTAGTTTACCCTGATATAAATAGCACCGTCCCTGGTATTTATGACTCACTATGGCATCCTCATGCTGGGGTACAATCTACAAGACACATGGGTCTAGACTCCACTGTCATTCTCAGATTTCCAGGGTCCTTTATTAAGTGGGGATCCACTTAATATGTGTATGTGATACGTATTTGTGTTGCAAGAGGTAGAAGTAGTCTCTTGGATTTACTCAGGAATGTATTGGGAAATAACCTTCGCACTAGAAAAAGAAAAGAAGATGTCAGTCCTAGTCAGAACCCTTAAAATATGACTGTCCTGTTTCTAAAATGCCTTTCCATCTTGCCTTTGCCAGGAACATTCTTAAACTACATTGCTCCCTGATGATGGGCTCAGTCAACTTTATGACCAAAATTCTCCCAGGTGCTTTTTTTTTTCCTTCTTTACTTTGGATGTACTACCATCCTACCTACTTTCAAATTTGCTACAGTAGCAAATTTAATAAATACAATATATTAAATAATATATCAATAATAATAATTATATAATAATATAATATAAATAATAAATAAATATAAGGGAAAATTATAAAGAAAAATGCCTAATTTACAGAATACTTTACTATGATTATGTGTTATTTAAATATGAGAAGAGAAGTGCTTGTCTAGTGTTGGCCCATCTGTGAGTGCTCTGCTCCAGCTCCCCCCACTCCCCCCACGCCACGCTTTTCTGGCCAATTCTCTCAGGCGGACCTAACGCTTCTCTTACTGCTGCTGTGCTAAATGACTGTTCAGCACAATTAACATCGCACCTGATGCTGCTTGTATGTGACACGTCGTTTAAACCTGCCTTATGTCAGTGTAGAATGCTGAGAGTGTACCATGGAGCCTGGTACCTTCCTTGCTTCATTTCTAGGTACCCCTTAGTGCCCTGCCCCTCAACTATGTTGAATGCGTCTCATGGAAGGAGGTTTAGCCTCACACTTACTCTTTGAGACTCTAGATGATCTAACAGGGCAAAAATAACATCTAGTATTTATTGAGTACTTCTTCCCTGCCAGGCATTTGCTATCTCCTCTTATCATCACAATCCTTATAAGATAGTTACTATTACTATAGATCATTCTCCTTGGATAGATGGTAAACCCAAGGCACAGCGAGGCTAAGCTAGTTGCCCGAGCTTGCAAAGCTAATGAGAGATAGAGCTCGGATGACCTCTATAGTCTGGCCCAAACATAGGGCTCTAACCACTGTACCACATTGTAGGCGCCCAGGGGCCGAATCCTCTGCTGGGTGGTGGCAACTGGTGTACAGATGTGACCCCTGCAGTGTAAGAACTTGTGACTTAAGTTACCCAAATTCTGCATAAAGACGATAAAAAGATATGCATTGCAAAATATAGTTGGAAGTAGGTTTATTTTATTTTATTTTTTTTACCTTAAATGTACCAGAAGAGCTGAGGGCATTACGTGTGTTAATGAATGGGTACCGTATCACAATCGGATTGTGGCAAATGGCACCCGGCAAAAATAAAATCAGCTGGGGAGACATTTTAGAGGATATGGTTTGTAAAAGTTCCTTCCAGGTCCTTACTTAGAAAAGGCAGTAAATGTACTGTCCCCAAATCCTCTCCTCCCCCCCCCAATTGAAAGATAAAATGCCTATTATAATCATGGGTCACTTCAAGTTCAATGAAACTTACTGTCTGGGAAAAAAATGGCCAAATAAGAAGTGCATTTTCTATCTATTGCAATGATAAATGTCTGACCTACTTCAAGATCCTTTTGCTGAGTTTCAGCTCATTTCCATGCAGTCGGGTCTGACATGTCAATAATGATGGAGAGCATGAAACACCAAAGGATTCCACGGATTATCACTTCTGCTCTCCTGACAGACAGCACTTCATTTAAGCAGCTTTCCAGATATCTCCATTGTGGATCTGATGGAAGGATTTAGCTTAAAGCCGGAGGTTGTAACCTTTCATCTGCAAGAGGGAACCTTTGACCGGAGGATATAGCACAGAAACTACTCCCCTTCAGCATCCTGATGACGCAGCCAGTCTTGCTGGCCCACACTGATTTCCATGGTTTTGTCTTCTCCCATCAAAGAACACGATAATCAAGATATTTCTTCCATTTCTCATGCATTGCAATTTTCTTCTCTGCTAATCCAACATGTTTTGATTGACTATGGGAGAGAAGAGTAATTCAAAGGAGGAATTCCATTAGTTTCAGAAATCAGTGGTAAAGGAAGAGCTGAGAGATAATTTGAGAGAATTGGCCCTTGCAATGCTCACTGCTACCCTCAAACCTTCAGCTTGCGGTGACTGGATGGGATATTATTATTGGTCAATTTAGATGGAGGGGATCCTCTGAGCTTATACAACTTGAATTAAGCCAAAAATCATAGCTCAAAACTGGACAAGCTCCAAGAAGAAATAGAGGATATGAGTCAAAATTAAAGGGCACTTGATGAGCAGAGGCTGAGAGTTCTTGAAGCCAGAATCAAAGGCCCAATGTGTTCAAGACCAAAGACTCGTGGGCTCTGCAAACTTTGAAAAGCAGATCACTGATGGGATGATTCACTACAGCATTTTTCTGAAGAGTGAACTCCTTTATGCCGTCTTAAAACTTATGCTATTTTCAGCCAAAATTGGAAATAACCCAACTGTGCATCAGTGGGAGAATGGGTACACAATTGTGGTGTTGCCATGTGAAGGAATAGTACTCAGCAGGAACAGGGACAGAATACCAAGAATGTGGTTTGATGTGGATGAATCTCAAAGACATTATGCTGAGCCAAAGAGTCCAGACACGAAGGAGTGCCTATTGTATGATTCTCCCTTTACTTAAGATTCTGAAAGAAAACAGAGCTTACCTAGACTAGCAGAAAGCAGAGCAGTGTTTACCCAGGGCTGATGTTTGAGGGAAGAAATAACTGAAACATGTACCTCAGTAAAGTTGATTTTTTTTAAAAAGTGAGGTTATTTCCAGAAATTTCATTGAATAGAACTTTCCAGAACATCCCCAATTCAGAAAACAAGATTGTTTATGTTAGGGTAAAGTGCCTTTGAGCAACAGTGTTATGGGTTACATTGCTGTTACAGAAAACCCATTGTAGCAAACCTTGCCCGTTTTATTTTCTGCTTGATAAATCCTGTTTGTTCTTTTGAGGTCTGACATCGAGGCAGCATAGGACACCCTCTGAGTGCCGCAGTCTGTGGCCTGGGGTTGAAGATTTGGCTTTACCATTCGTTAGCTGCAGGATGCTGAGAAAGTTACTTAACATCCTCGAGCCTCAATCTCCTTATCCCTAAAATAGGGTTAATAATAAACCCTCTTCATGGTTCATTGAGGATATTAAATAAGATAGTGATTGTAAAGCACTCAGCATCATGTCTGGACCATAATAGGATCTCAGTAAAGGTAGCTATCCCATTGGTATAACCTCTTCTCCGAAACCATCTCCATCGTGCACCCAGCAGAGTGAATCAACACCTCATCTATTACAGCGCTGATGGGTTATGTCATGTGATGTGGTAAACTTTCACCCCTCCTGCTCTACCACAGGCTACTCGAGGTGATTGCAACTGTATCTTATCTATTCCTTTACTCCCGGCACCCAGCTCCACAACTTTACCTGGAACGTTCTCAGTCGGTGGTGAGTCAGCTCTCCTTTCCGTCTTAACACTTGTCCTCAGAATGAGCTGACATGGGATTCAAGGCTTGTTTGTCTAAGCAATAAAACCTTGTTGAATCTGAAGAATGATGCATGGGAAACAGAAGTTGCTCAGGGATGAAACAGCATAGTTGTATGCCTTCCCCTCTTACCCTGGAAACATGGAAATCATGTGATTTCCCGAGTGAAGTCCCGGGGTACTCCAGAGAATGCTCAAGCAAAGCTTCCATGGATTTCCTGAAGAGTACAAGCAAGTGAAAGGCGTGTCCAAGTTTGAGGGAGGCTTCGGAAATGGTTAAAGTTTGGGGAATAATGTTTTTGGATCAGACCCGAATGCTCTTTCCCTATTGCACCCACTTAACATACTCACAAACATTGACTTGGTTTACCAGCTTTTGTTCTCTGCTGAACCCCATCTTACCCTTTGCTTTTCAGTAGTGTTAGTTGGGTTTTCTGCACTCTTAAATACTTAATTTTAAACCCTAAGTCCCAATAGCTCATATTATACATTTTAAGATTTCTGCCTGCATGGCTACATCTCTTTGTGCCCTTTTCTATTAAGTAAATAATAATTATGTTAATAATTAAAATAAATAATAAAAATATGAAACAACAAAGAAAGCAATAAAGAATAATTTGGCTTAGATCATTGCTTGACTTAGATGTGCATCTTCAAACAGAAATTCACGGTGGTATGGTATGTTTTTCATCAGTGACATCTTAACTGTGACTGGATATTTGTGGGGTTGAGGAAGAATACTTGGGTTACAAGATCTATGTTAAGGTTTCTCTCTCTCTCTTTGTCCTATCATTAAACGAATCCTCAGGCACATATCTGGTACTACCTAGAGGTATTTATCTCACCAGTACGTTGCTGAAGGAGATTTTACATACTCTCAATATTGTTTGAGAGGCCAGCAGACCCACCAAACCAAACAGAAACCAAGATACAGCAAACGTGCCGATGTAGGATTTTAACCTGATTGGACCCTCTTCTGAATATTTCTATGTGGATATTTGCCCTGGCCAACAAGAGAAACACGAAATGCAAATATTTCTCTCTCTTCTCTCATTCACAGGCCCACAGATACTGGTGGTTGCAGGTAGGAGGAGGGGAAATTGGGAAATGTTTTTAGTCCTCATAAGGAGCCCAGCTGAGTAAGGTAGTCTTCATGCAACATTTAAAGATTTAATTTTTAGTCAGGGTATAAAACCTTAGGAAATTCAACTTTTTTTTTTTTTTTTTTTTTTTTGTAATGCACCCATGTAACTGAGTGATGCAGCAAAATACATTGAAGGTGATTCGCCCATTAATACCACAAACTGTCAGCTTCCAGCCCCTTCCTTATACAGCCCCAGGGAGGAAAGGTTTCACACATTGCCACACTTGGCAAGCTGACTGATTTACTCTCCAACCTAACTCCAAAAGGGAGAAGGGGTCAAATCAGCGCAGAGCATAGGCAGCCTTTGAGAAAATGATTTTCCTCAAGCTGAGGCAGTGCGCCAAGTCGCAGCCCATGTCTACAAGCCTGCCGGCCTGTCCGGTTCTCAGCGGTGGCGACTCCTGTCTGACAGGGCCCATCTGCCACCCCGGGAGCTGTCATTGTTAGGAAGGAGAGGAATGAAAAACAAAATTCCCTGCTAACAGAATGGTAGAAGGAGCCGGTCATGTGATGCAGAACAAACATCCAGTGGTTTCTTTCCTTCGTGCCCCTGTCAACTGTTATTCCAGAAATACAAACGCTTCTTCAAGAGTTTGCTGACAATTGCATGGCAGCCACCTCAGAATCCACACCTGGGCCTTGCATCTCAGGGATTTCTCGTTCCCGTAACAAACATTCATAGAAAGCCCCAGCATCTAAAAATTTCATGCAGAGGCCAGGTTTTAGGGGTGCCTCAGTAATCCCCCAAGCAAATGTCTTACCTGAGGGGCATCCCTCCTACCCAGTGGTGCCCTCGCTCTAATCACGGTTGGTTGGTTTGTTTTCTAGTCGGTGATATGGTTGTGCAGGTTTTTATCACAGTACAGGAATACAGCAGATAGATGAATAAACAGAGTTTGCTTAGAATCCTCTACGGCTTGTTTTGAAAGACTGTTTTTACAAGAGAGTAATGAGAGTGGAAAGAACCCCAAGGTACATTTCATCTCAGCTCAGCCTTACCTATGTGACTTTGGGCCAGTCGCTGACGTGATGTCTCTCAAGATCAAAAAGCTAGTGTTGGAGAGCCGGGATCTCAATCCATGTTCGCCTCCCACGTGAAGCCTCCCGATCTCCTCAGGTGCCCAGCCACCACCGCCTTCATGTCCTCTTCCTTCTTGCCTCACATTGCCTCTGTTGTCTCGACTCTCACCCCAGGGTGGGAAGACTTTCTTTTTAGGTTGTCGTAAAGATTAAATGAGATTTTGTGTACTAAGAACTCAGGGAAAACTTGGTTCATGGACATATCTCAGTAAAGGAAGGCTCTCATCCTTCTCCTCCTCCCTGTTGTGGTTATTTTTATTAGGATATCTGCCCCGGCTACAATGGCTAAGGACCACGACTATTTTTCCAAGAGCAATCACCTTGGATGATTAATATACTAATTAATTAATGACATTACTATATTTCCTATGTAAATATGATGGAAGATACAAATTTGGCTAGTTTTTTTTATTATAAAGTAGTTTGAATGTTATTCTAGATATATATTCCCGAATAACAAACAGCCTCTAAACTTACTGTTATGGATTGAATTGTGTCCACCCCGCAAACTTCATACATTGAAATCCTTACCCCCGTACCTCAAAAGGAGGCTGCATTTGGAGATGTGGACTTTAAAGGGGTAATTAAGTTAAAATGGGTGGGCTCCAGCCTCATATCACTGGGGTCCTTTTAAGAAAAGGAGATTAGAACTCTCTCACTCTCTCTCTCATAGAGAGAGAGACTGAGAGAGATAGAGAGAAGGAAGACCATGTGAACACACAAGGAGAAGACAGCTATCAATAAGCCAAGAAGAGAGGCCTCAGAATGAATTCAACCCTGCTGACACCTTGATCTTGGATTTCCAGCCTCCAGCACTAGAAGGAAATACATTTCTGTTGTTCAGCCACCCACTATGTGGTATTTGGTTATGGCAGCCCGTGACAAAATTAGTTTTAGTAATTAGCAAGCTAATACACTTAACTAACTTAAACCAACAACCATATCTGTTTTGCTACCAAATGCAATTTGAGCAGGGCTCACAGGAAAGCTATGCTGTACTTCAGTCAGTCCCATTCAGCGGGGGCATCTGGAAGGGATTTTGCTGGAATCATCGGTGGCTCATTCAATCACATGTCTAGTGGTCAATGCTAGCAGCTGGCTAGGACTTTGATTCATCTGGTAGCGTCAGACCTGCATGTGACCTGGGTTTTCTTAGAACATGGTGCTCAGTTCTAGGGTAAGGGTTCCAAGAGAGAGGCAGACAGCCTCAATTACATTTTCTTTTCTTTTCTTTTTAAGATTTATTTATTTATTTGAGAGAGAGAGAGAACTAACTAGGATGGGGGGGGCAGAGGGCAGAGGGAGGGAGAGAATCCCAAGCAGACTTCCCAATGAGTGCGGAGCTGGATGCAGGGCGCTATCCCATGACCCCAAGATAATGACCTGAGTCGAAATCAATAATCTGACGCCCAACAAACTGAGCCATCCAGGTGCCCCTATCACATTTTGTAACCTACCCTTGGAAGGCATATAGTATCCCTTCTGCCACATTTCATTCATCAGAAGCCAGTCATAGTAGCCAGCTCAATCCAAGGCAAGAGTTATTAATCTTCACTTTATCATGGGAGTCATGTCATTGATTTTGCAGCTACATTTTAAAATCCCTGGAGTTGTGCAGTCAAAACATCTTAACTATAGATATATTAATTTCATCTTAATTAAGTATTAACACTGTTCTATGTATAAAAAATATAAATAGGGGCGCCTGGGTGGCTCAGTCGTTAAGCGTCTGCCTTCGGCTCAGGTCATGATCCCAGGGTCCTGGGATCGAGCCCCGCATCGGGCTCCCTGCTCCGCGGGAAGCCTGCTTCTCTCTCTCCCACTCCCCCTGCTTGTGTTCCCTCTCTCGCTCTCTCTCTCTCTGTCAAATAAATAAATACAATCTTTAAAAAAAAAATAAAATAAAATAAAATAAAAAAATAAAAAATATAAATAATTAAAGTTAGACTGTCATGGGTACTTTTTAATGGAGTCAATGTAGTGACTTCCACTGAATCGTTTTGATATTTCTCAATTTTTATTTCTGCTATCCACTTCTTTCTCAGAAAAAGCAAGGCAATTACAATTCTTTGTCATTACTTGGAGGTTAGGTTTTGTTCAGCTTCGCTAATCATTTTGGCAGCTGTCCACAATGTCTGAAACGGGGTGGAGACAGGATGGAGTGGGACACTCAAGACAGATGTAACAGACGACCCAGGCTCTAGCATCAGACAGTCTCTAAATCTGCAGTCTTTCCTAATTCTGACTTTGTCACTTACTGGTTATCTGACCTTTGGCAAGTTACTCAAATACCCAGAGCTCCAGATTTTTCAACTCTGGAGTGGGGTTACTGTCTCTGTTCGGAGGGAGTGTCATGAGGATTAAGTAAGATATCGTTTGTAAAGTTCCTTAGCTTTGAGCCAAGCATGTTAATCATGCTCCCCTTTGCTCTTTAAGATAATAAACACAGATCAAAATAATCACAGTTGTGGGTTATTAAACTATAATGACTTCATAGAGGCTGATAATCAGTTGTCCTTAAAATAACCCGTTGGATCTTCACCCTCGGTCTTTGTGTGACACCAGACTAAACATGGCACTGGGAGTCAGCATAACACTTCACTATGGAGTAAATTTTGATCGCAGACACATTTTGCCTCATTTCCACAGTTCTCCTATATCAGGACAGATTGGAGGTCGGGTGTTACAACACGTCTTCAGTGAGTTCCACGTATTAATCCAAGTATAATTTACATGTTGATAACAAGTCTCCCTAGTGGAAACCACTGATTTTACTTATACTCCTATTCTTGTAAGCCGCAGTTATCGGTATAAGGAAATGAGATATCTTCTGTCTCTCTAAATGGCGATCTTTTTGAGTGAGGAAAAGCAGAAAAACAAAAATATGGTGATGGAGATTCAAATGTTGTATTTTTTTTTTTGCTTGTGTACTTGAAATTTTATCCTAAGTATATTAATGAAGATGATTTTTGCATTTCATTTTCACTGCATTTATTTTTTTGATTAATGTAGTTCCTATTTTTCAGATAAGAAGCAAGAAAAGAAATAAATAAAACAGATTTTCAGACTGATTGCTAATTTATATGAATTCATGTATTCAAATTTATGATCTTTGAATCAAATACAAGTGCTCAGTGCTATTTTTCAAATCTCTGACATTATTTACATAAAAGCCTTTTTTGACATATAAAAAGAGATTATTAGTCATTGAGGAAATTTCAATAGTACCCTGATGTTTCCTGAAGATGTTTGGAAGGTATGTCAGAACAAAATGCCATTTGAAAGTTAAAACTTGCCAGTGAAAAACACGAGTAGGAATACTCAAGTGGATTTTTCTTAGCTTTTTAGTAGGTTTCGAACTCTGATACAACTGTTAATCAAAAGATATTTTTATTGGTAGAAATAGAGACTTTTCTAGTAAAGAACAGTTTATTTCATATATTCTTATAAAGTGATATATTAGCTTCCCTGTAACAAATTACTGCAAAAGCTATAGTTTAAAGCAGCACAGATCTACTGTCTTAACTATTCTGGAGGTCAAAATTCCAAAGTTGCCCTTACTGGGTGCTGCATTCCATCTGGAGGATCTAGGGGGACGATCTATTACCTTGTCTTGTCCAGCTTCTAGAGGACACCAGCATCTGTTGGCTGGTGATGCCTTCCACCATCCTCAAAGCTAGCAGCACACATCTTCAAATCTCTGAATGTGACTTACTGCCTCCCTTTTCCATCATTTAAGGATCCTTGTGATGACATTGGGCTCACTCAGATAATCCAGTATAATCTCCCCATCTCAAAATCCTTGATTCATTTACATCTGCAAAATCCCTTTTGCTGTCTAAAATAATATATTAATAATTTCCAGAAGTATGGGGCCCACTATTCTGCCTACTATACACAGCCACTTAGAAATGATTTTGTTTCCATAAATCTTCCTAGTTATTTTAAATACTAATTTAAAAACTTAGGTAGTTAGGGGCACCTGGGTGGCTCAGTCATTAAGCGTCTGTCTGCGGCTCAGGTCATGATCCCGGGGTCCTGGGATCGAGCCCCGCATCAGGCTCCCTGCTCAGCAGGAAGCCTGCTTCTCCCTCTCCCACTCCCCCTGCTGGTGTTCACTCTCTCGCTGTGTCTCTCTCTGTCAAATAAATAAAAATCTTAAAAAAAAAAAAAAAAACCTTAGGTAGTTAAATAAAAAATAATTTCTGTACTTTGTAAATGTAGAAAAAGTATGCAACCAAATTTCGATATGTCATTTCCCCCCAAATCTAGAAACATCACGATGAGCTAAAAATCTCCACTGATGAAAACCCTAAAGGCTGGAGTGCATTCAACAAAGTTGCACGATTGTAATTTCATGAGGGGCACTGATACGACACAATTTAGAAGAAAATCCAACCATTTACTAAACATTTACACTGTTCTTTAATGACCATTTTTTAGAGGAGGGAGGAATATTTTGTGTCAATTTATTATTATTTTTTTAAATCCGTGAGGGAGGTCATACTGGCATCCACTTATGTAAAATAATCACTGAACCATTCACTGCTATTTGCCACAGGATTTTCTGTAAGAAAGCGTAACACTGTCAACTTCTTTCTTTTTCCAGTTTCCAAAATATTGGCAATTAAAGTTAACACTGCAATAATATTTTTTTCTGTTTAACCCTGCCATATTTTGCATATTTTGTGGGGGAGGACGTGGAGAAGGTATGACTAATAGCCAATTTCTGTTATATTCAGAGAGACAATTTTTCTTGGACTAGAGAAGTGGTCTCTCTTGACTTTGATATTCTGCTCTTGTTTCATATATAATAGAAGAGTGGTTTTCACTTTGCCCCCCACCCCCCCCAGGGGGACATTTGGTAATGCCTGGAGACTTTTTTGGATGTCACAATTTAAAGGATGCTATTCGTGTCATACAGGTAGAGGCCAGGAACGCTACTAAACATCACACAGTGCACAGGATAGGCTCCTACTACAAAAAATGATCTGGTCCAACCTGTCAGTAGTGCTGCGATTGAGAGACCCTGATATAAAATGATCTGGAACTTAAGATGGAAGAATCTTTGTCAACATTTCATTAATGTAATGAATACAAACATACATAAAGGAGAATCTTCATGCACAATCAGGGTTCGCAAACCTTCTCAGATTTCTCTCCCTCTGCAAGCCCGTTCCTACCTCAGTCATCCCTAATTCAGGTAAGGCATTGCTATCCACAGTCAATCAACTAGTAATTCTTGGTCGTTCTGCCTTCAGTGTCTATCCTCAGTGGGACCACATCTGCCCATCCCCACTGCTCCCCTCATCCTACGCCACCCTCATATCTTGCCTGGACTCTGTGCAGCCTCTTAGCTGGTTTTCCGGTGTCCTTCCTTGCTCTTGGCAACGCATTATTCAGCAGCCAGATTTTTTTTTTTTTTTAAGATTTTATTTATTTATTTGAGAGAGACAGAGTGAAGAGGGTCAGAGGGAGAAGCAGGCTCCCTGCCAAGCAGGGAGCCCGATGTGGGACTCGATCCCAGGACTCCGGGATCATGACCTGAGCTGAAGGCAGTCACTTAACCACTGAGCCACCCAGGTGCCCGAGCAGCCAGATTTTAAAGTTGATATCAGATCATGTTCTTCCATCCAGTGGCTTCTCATCACAAAAAGAAGGTAATCTACACTCCTTACCAGGGCATATGGATCCCTACCTAACTGAGCCCCATCTAACTCTCCAACCTCCCCATAGTGATTCTGTCTCTCCAGTCTGACCAGCCCCCTCCAGGGCACTTGAACACACAAACTTGTTCCCAACATAGCTTTGTACTTGCTGTTCTTCCCACCTGGAATGATTCACCCACCTCCTCCTTCAGATCCCCTCTGCCTGATACTTCTAGATTATCTCTGTTCAGAGACCCCCTCTGACAGGACCTCATCCCAGTCACATCCCATCATATTCTTCAGTTTTATTTTCTCTTTAGGACTTGTCATTACCTAAAATCATTATATTTAATTTTTTGCTTATTCTAATGTGTTATTTCACTCCCTTCTTCCCAGCCCCCACGTTCAAGAGGGCAGAGATTTTGTCTATATGGTTCCCACTGTGTCTGTACTATATAGTTATAGACTAGTCTGTATTAAATTTTCAAAAGAATGAGACAGAATAAATGAGTTAATTAATAAATTTATTTAATTAATAGTTTTGTGGGGGTTTTTTTCCCCATGTTAATATTTCAGAACACATCAGAATAAAGTATAGATTTCAAGTTTGTTGCGATCCCTTCAAGTATCTAGATATATTTTGCATACTGGTCTTCAGTTTCCATTTTATGATGCAATGTGACTCTGCAAAACTGTCCTCATCTGTCACCTCCTATTCTCTTTCATACTCAATTCTAGTTTTGTTTATTCGCTAATTAAAGCTCCTTTTAGATGATTCATCTTAAATGAATCTCAGCAGAAGTTTTCTTAGCTGTGGAGATTTGATTTGATCCTGAGAGCCAACACATCTTCTTAATAACTTTTTTTTTTTAGAAGAACCTTATCTTGTCTCAGTTATAAATGAAGGACTTTGTGGGACTAATTCAAATAATTCAGAGTTGTATAAAATTACAGTCAGTAGACTCTACCAACCTGCTGCTTCTCATCACTATTTATCCCATGCACTGAGCAAAGAGTGTGTGTCTATCTTGCTCCATACTGTGTTTTTGTTCTGAGAGCAGTGCCTGGCACATGTGGTCTTTTAGTAAATATGTGTAGCACGAATGAGATAATATAGAGAGAACAGTTAGCATAGTATGTGACACCCTGGCAGGTGCCCAATAAATGATTCATATGGCATGGGAGAGATATGCAAGCTAATCATCTGCTCCCGCTGGTAATGAGGCCATTTGGGGAACCCACCAAAGACAATTGCCGAGAAATAGACAAGCTACAGGGAACAGAGGACCAGCTCCTTCCCCTGAGAGGGACTCAATGGAAGCACTGAATGGGTCTTGTGAGGAAGGCTGGTGTCAAAATTAATAACATCTTTCTAACAAGGCTCAGGCATTTAATTAAAATTAATTTAGTACCAAAGCTAGTGGCAGGATTGAGGTGCTAGAGTCAGGAGCTGACCAGTAGTGGAGCCTATCTGGTAATAGGCTTCAGCATGAAAGTACAGCTTGAAGGGTCCCCAGAAATCAAACAAACAGCTCGGGCAGGTGGAATTCAGAATTACTGTAGGAATAGGTATGATATCTGTAAGTTTGTCTTTAAAAAAACTCATGTGCACCCTTTTTGTGCACAGCTTAAAACTGAGGAGCAAAGGATTCATTAATTATATATTATATGTTATAATATATTACATATGATATTAATTTTTAGGAGAGCCATGTTTTTGCAGAAAAATGACTATAAGCTTGATATCAGAACCTGGGAAAAAGCCTCCCATTTGTCATAAGCAACTCTAATCAAGTAATTCTAGCTGGCTTATATTAAATAATAAAGCTAGAGAAAATAACATTTGAAGTTAACTCTCTTGTAACAAGTATCTTTGCTCCACAACATGATTTCTTTAGGTGAAGGACACACAGTCTAGCTCTTAGAGGACACTTACTAAATGCTTTTTGTTGCCTAAAAATGAGAGGTTCAGGATGGGTTAATACTTAATTCTGTTAACTGCTTTCCTATCTATAAAGATTTTTTTATAATATCCTTCCATCGCTGTGGGAATCTGACAATTGCTCAAAGTTAATTGCAAAACATTTCTTTCATTTTAGTTCAATCAGTGCATTTCCCATTCCTGTCTTAAAAGCAAAGGGATCCTTCCTTCTAGAATTATCTAGGAATAATATGGCTTTCTTTTCTCTTCTTTTCTCTTCTTTTCTTTTCTTTTTTTGTTTAGAGATTGTTTCAGTCAAATTCAGCAAACTAGTTGCTCTCATGCCAAATAAAGGACTCTTATTCAGTATTGCCCCATCTTTTTATATGTTCATCTTCTCTGGATGTGTTGCCCAGATGCATAAACCTTCAGCATTTAGGTCACACATGTCTGAACTCTAAAGATACTTCCAATGGAGTCTAAACTGTTGGTAGATTTGGATGTTGCCATAAACTTTGACTTAGGGGGAGGGTGGCCTTGATCCATCCTCAACGTAACAATATGTAGGAGTGTATATATCTTCCTGAAAGAACTATAGCTACTGTTGCATCACATGAATTTGCTTCCATAGGCATTAGAAATATATAAACCAAGTAAGACAGCTATGAATTGAATATATTATTAGCATTTAAATTTAAGTTAAAATTATTGATACATTTAATGATAAATATAAAAATAATTTATTATACCAGTAAATATGGAGAGTGCCTATTTTATGTCTAATCATTACAATAAGATCTGGTGAGCTCTGTACTAAGTGAACTTTCTGAAGCTGAAACGCAAAGAAAGAGACACATATGCTAGAATGTGAGTCATGATCCACAGGTATCTGAGGAGCATCCACCACAAAAAAATATTTTTAAATTACCTCTTCGAAATTTTAGACATTTTGCAATAAATTTTTATAAGAAAATTGAATTACACATACACACAATGAGGAATAATCTTACTTAATTTTTAAATGTATTTGACTTCAAATTCCTACTTCAAAGAAGCTGTGAGGTTTACATAAGAGACTGTATTATTTTTTAACTTCATAAATTACTGTATGATAGACTCATAAATCCCTGAAATCTGTGTTCAGGAATCTAATTCTTTACTTTCTAGTCCCAACATATGCTTCTTTAATTAAGTTTGTCTTTAATGATCAGTAGCAATAAGCACAAAGATGAAGATCTATTTTAGCTAATTACTGGGAGTTCTCCTTTTATTCCTTGGAAGAGCTGTAAGTTTAAGGTTTGTAATAGTGGAAGGACAGACTTCCCTCTCCTTTTCTTCCATTTGCTCTCCTTTTTCTTCTGTGATAGAATCCTGGTCGTTGATTGCTTTGGTGGAGACAGAATAGCAGTGGATGGGAATGCTCATAAATGAATCGGGATGAATTGAGGAACTGTGGTAGCATTAATAAATAGAAGAGTCAGAAGGTGGAGCTGGTGTCAGAAGGAACATTGTAAATCTGGTTTGAGAAGCAGTATTCAAGTTATGCACGAGGCAGATGGGAATGTGAGAGTTTATCTTTGAAAGGGTGTGGATGCTGAAAATGAATAATTTGATATTTGTCTAAAAAAAGGGATTTTGAGAGCTTTGGAATGAATGAATTTGCAGAGAGAATGAGAAGAGAGAAGAGAAGAGGGGCAAGGTTGGAGTCTTAGGGAAAAATACATTTGGAAGAGGAAGACTTAGGATAATAAGAACAGCGGTCAAAGAAGAGAAAGAAAAAATAGGAATGCTGATTCAGAGCAGACAAGAAACAAGATTCTTAAAAGTGGGAATCAGATGAATAGTCAAAAAGAAGCCAGAAAGATGAGAAATATGTGGATTTTTCAAACATGAGGAGGAAGGAATTTCAAGAAGGAAGAGGAGGTCAACAGGATCCAACCCGAAAGCTATCAAGCCACAAATCACTAACTTGTTAATTCTGGGTGTAGCAAACCCACCATCATTCAAGGCTATTTTGCTGCGCTTTGCTTCTCAACCACAACCTTGAGAATCCTGGGACAAACTTGAATTTAATCCTCGTGATGACACAGGTTCATTTTTGCTACTTTCAAGGTCCAAATGGAATGTGAGTGAAGCTGATGTATGATGTGCTGGTGAGTAAGATCTGCTCTGATAGTCCCTATTTCTCTTCGGACTTGTGTTTCTCTGGGTTATTAAGCTATTGTTAGGACATAATTATTTGTTTGGAATGATGGTTGTTTACAGTTAATAATGGACAAAAGATTTTATGGCTAAAGAAAAGTGTCTTTGTCTTGCACATGCAGTATAAATGTTGGTAACAAAGCATCCAGATTACAGTGGAAGATAATGGCCAAAATGTAAATGGTGCAAAATAACTTAGGGCCCAGATGCTAAGGTAGATTTAAAGATGGTTGGCTGGAAAGCTCTGTTCTGTCAAATTCACTTAATGTTGGGCTAAATGGGCATGCAAAACAGTTCTCTCTGGCCACCTAGAGTGAATGTCATAAACCTCATACCTGAGGCAGATTTGGACAGGCTCATTAGAAATGGTACCTCATTCTAGAATTTTTATTTCCAGTCATATACCTCTGGGTGTGCAAACTCCTGTGAAATATCCCTTATACCTACAGCTCATCTTAGTAGGAGACTTTCTTTCCAATGCTTCAAATCTCCCATGTTTTCGTTTCCCTCCTACTTCCTTAAAGAAAATCCAAATTCCCTGAGAATTTCCTGAGATTCCCGATCTTAACCCCAACCTCATTTCCTGTCTTCCTGCTCCTCTCTGTCCAACCTGCACTTCTCAGTTTCCAAACCTGATAACTTCTGGTATTATAGCAAAGTAATGCATGATCATAGTAAAATTATGGGGAAAGCATAGCGAAGAAACCAAGTACCTGGAGATAAATGGATGTCTAGGAGACTTGCTGGATCAAAGGGTATGCAAGTTTTTACAACTTCTACGTTGCCAAATTGCCCTGCAGAATGATTCTATCAATTTAGACTCTGCCAACATAGTTAATGGGCTGTAGTGTAATTGTCTGTTTATCTATCTGTTATCCTCATTAGGCTATAGGCTCTTCAAGGACTTTCTAATCTCTCAAAGCCCAGCTTCTAGCATTCAGCCCGGTACAGACCAGGCACGCATTAACCCACTTCCCTTTCCTACCTCTAAAATCTTTGAATCCCCCAAACAAGTGGGCCAATTGATATCGTAGAATATATGGATGAAAGATAAGTCATAGTGGGTGGCAAGATGTTCCAGAATTTTCCCCAAAAACACAACACAGTCATAAGCTCCTCTATAAAGTTTACCATCTATGTTTTAAGCCGAACATACATAATGCAGTCTTCATTAACAGGTGGCTTTAGATAACCCTAAGGCAGGTACTGCTTGACTTGAATTAACACTGAACACTGAAGTTGCATAAATGTAGAGGTGTATGTGTATGGATATTTTAAGTGAACATCTTTCAAAATCCAACTATATTAGTAAATGAAATTGCAGTAACTTCCCGCAGGGTGAAAATTTTGAGAACATGTTACTATGGTGATTATTTTTAAATGTCATGATTATAGTTTAGGATTATAGATTTCTTTCTGGGACCAAAAAAAAAAAAAAAAAAAAAGGTCTCTATAGTCCTCAAGGAATGTGCTTACTTCCATGTGAAATCTTTAGTAAAGTTATAAATCAGCACTATGAAGCTTTTGTTTGAAAAACAAAAGCTTATAAAGATAAAGATCCAAGATTATTTACTTAACACATAACTGGAATGATTACATATATGGTTACAAAGGGTACAAGGATTTAATGAGACATGAGCAATAATTGAGGAACATACATTTCACATATGCAAGAATAGGAGTTAGACCTAAGGTTGATATAGTTAAGACAATTGCCATGATAGTGATTTAAAAAACAAAAACAAAACAAACTAAATTCTGTGGGGGAAAAAAAGGAGGAAACAGCTCACCTTGAGCTATTTCCATGTGTCTAGGTCCAGATGAGATAATTCCATTTCAGAAGTTTTTTCCTAATGCTCCCAACTGGGATGAGGCTCGTAGTTACCTGAGTAACTTAGCTGCACTTCTTCTTAAAAGACAGCCATTTATTGAGCACCTGCTATGTGCCAAGCTACAGATGACCATGTGATACGCCATGTGATGTGATATAGGCATGGACAAATGCTTCAGGCTGACAAAGATCTTGAGTGCCTTTTGTTACAGATTTTATATTTAACGATTCAATTCAAGTTCCATCCATGCTTTCCAATGTTTAGATATATTTTATGTGTGTATAAATAATCATGAAAATCTTGATTTTTATTAGTTACAAGGTGCTTAACAAATATCTGTTGAATGAATAAATGATTGACAAGTAATGAACTTATGTATTTAATTATTCTTAGAGAGCAAAATTGTTGTTTACAAAAAAAATAGATCCAAGCTACAACCATGTGTCATTCAAAAGTGGCAAAATTAGGAGAGGAACAAATGGTTAGAAAGGTTAAAATGATTAAGAAGGATGGTTAAGGAAAAAACTATTTTTGTTAATAGTATGACTTTGAAGAAGAACATAGATCCAAACTGTGTCTCTGCTGTGTATTCTCTATTTCTCAACACTGGCTAGTTCTATGTAATGAGAAAAATGATTTTTTATTACTAATATTTTTTAATGTAGGCATACCCACCCAACTAAAACATACCTTAGACGTTTAAGCTTCCTTATTGGTAAAATTTAGAAAATCATTAATTCGTGTATGATGTCATCCAAGTTAATATCTCTAATAGCACTTTTCTTTTGTTGGACCTGGAATTGTAGTGGTATTATAATACTATAGGAATTTTTAAAAGAGTAAAATAATAGCAAATGTAAATCATCATAATATTATTGTAGGGACATAAAAAATACATAATTGGACTAGTTGAGGAAAAGATAGAAAGGTGACAGTAAGTAAAATAAAAAAATAAAAGTAACCCACCTGTGTGTATCAAGAGATGACATTTTTGCCAGTGATGCAGCTGGTGTATATATTCATAGTCCAGTTGGATCTTAGTCATAAGAAAAACAGATAAACCATTGCTTTTTTGTTTGTTTGTTTTTTCATTTATGAGAACATGTAGAAACCTTCTGCACAGTTACTTTAATTGGAATGTTATTGAAATAGCTATCAGTGCATTCTCACAGAATGAATAAAATATTGAATTTAACTGAAATGAAAATCATGGCTAGCCAAAATTTGGGAGTTTTGTATTGGCAAAAGGGTTTGTGCCAACTGTTAGCATCAACACATTTTACTCTAATGGTTTCCCTGGATTTTAGAATGTGGTCTTGTTTTGGACTTCAGAGTGTGTGGTTAGAATAATTGGAAGATCTACTGGAGTGGCCACGATCCTGTTGTGGAAAAGGCAAAATACCCAAGCTTGAATACTAAGAAAGAGCTTGAAAAAGGAGTGGTGGTTTGCATAGGATGGCCTAAATTTGGTTATTGCTAGGGAGAACATGCCAAGTGGCCCTTTCCAGTGGGAATCCTGGCTCTTTCGCACCCTGTTAAATTTTGCAACATAAAAACCGTTTGGGAAATATCAGGCTTAAGGTGGGAAACTTTTATTCTGACCTTGAAATGCTTCGCTATACTGATGCATCATATAAATTCTGACTGTTTCTCTCTTGTTTTGAGTGATGGCTCGGGGAACTGGGGTGAAGTAGACCACCCATTAAAATTTAAACTGAAATCTCTTTCATTGCATGGTTCTATATGATTTCCAGCTCTAACATTGATTGACAGGGATGGGATGACTTTTGTAGATTAGTTTGATATTCATATATCGCCATTTTGAGCTTTTCTCATCATTGATTTTTTTTGATCCTTTTCCTATTTTTATCCTGGTACTATTTCATAAATAAAATTTGATCAAATATTGGAAATTTTCTCCTCAAACTTCAATTCTAGTCAGACCGTAAGGTAACCTGAGAAAGCAGAAATTATATGATTACTTTTAAATTATATTTGGTTTTGCTGTATTTGGAATACATGTTTTTAACCAGACTTAACTGTTATGTTAAAAATTTTTGAGGCACTGAATCACATTTTAAATTAATTACCTATGTAATTTTGTTCATATTGGCATGATGCATGGTTCCCTTCTTGCTTCAATCCAAGAAAAATAAGAATGCATGTTTCCAACGAGAAAGAGTCCAAATGTAAGTAAATATATATCTTTAAACACTGGTTATCTGTTTAGAAATCAGATGCCACAAATAACATGTTCTAAAATTATGCAATCATATTTTTAAACACAGTTAACACAGGGATGCCATGTATAACCTGAAAATTATTTGTCTTCAAATACACTCATTTAAGTCACTAAATACAATCGTATTTTTATTTGTTAAGGTGACAAGAACATGAAAACACCAAAGTAAATGTAAATATAATAATAAATGTAATTTAGCCTGAATAAATACAGTTAAGAGTGATCAACATAACAGTTGGTTAGAAGGTTTGGATTTATGTATGTATCTCAAAAAGTATTCTTAACACTTAAGAATCAAATTGTTATGAATTAATTAATAGGAAGCTAGAGAATTGGAGAAGGAAAGTTGGTGAACACAGAGATTACATGCACTGGAATTATTCATGACTGAATTTGAGATGATTCTATCTCATGTGCTATTTAGGATCTGCATTTGAATACTTCACTGACACTGATACGTCTTATCAGTGAAGAAAACTGTATTGACCTTAGGAGCAAAGAGATAATTTGGGGAAAATCGTAGCAACACTTCAGTGATCGTTCTAATATACCTTTCACTGTTATGAAGGAGCCTCTGTGGGAAATTGGTGACCTCATGATATGATTTCTGAACCTTTAGTTTCTAAAATGATACAATGTCATAGAATTTATGAAAGATGGGGTCACAAAGCCAGACATAATTTTAAGCTTAATAATCAGTTTAGGTTCCTCAGAGTGCAGAAGTGAGAAAATCCCATTTGATTTTAAAGGTAGCAAGATTTTCTGTCTAAAACTAATGATGTAGTTGGCCCTTTAGTGAACATAACTAGATCTAGCTACCAAGATGATCACCAGGACATCCTGATGGTGAGTTGTGGCCCATGGTCAACAGTGCAGCACAATTCATACGACCTCTTTAAAGCAATTGACACCAAAACAAAAGCAAGAACGCCTTAAAATATCTTCTATCTTGTGAGTCAATCCTACAAAATCCTTTTTGGTTTTATGATCCTTTGTTTCAGTTATTTTAGTATCCACCGAACAATGACACTGACTAGAGAGGTTGACAGAGATAGTACGTGATTTGGGGACGGTTGTTTCCAAGTTGAGGGCACTTTGCCTTCCCATGATTTACAAAGTAAGAAGATATTAACCAGGCAGCTCCATTTTGTGAAGCCTGTTTTATGCATCACGAGGATATCATAGAAGTCCAGAAACATCTCAGATATAGCAGTCATCTGTGTTTCCAAATTTAGTAGATTATTTTCTAAGACCTCTGGATATACCCTGTTAGATAGGCAAGCTTGATGATCCTCAGTGGTTCTCTCAGATTCTATGCCCAGCGGTGTGTCTTTTAGGTATTAAGAGACTCCCTCTCGGTACTGTCTCTTGGCAAAAGGATACTTTGTGACAGGGAGATTAAAAACAATATCAATTCCTATCCTTTACAGAAGACAGATTAGACTTGGAAAACACTGTGCGATTATCTGGTCATGTGGCTAGAACTTGTAGGCTGATAACTAATTAGAGTACCCTGCCATTGGAACACCAGACATCTCCCCTGGGCCTTGTCTGAGGTAAAAGACATTCTTCTATCAGATGCTTTCGGTCATAAGTTTCTTCTTGAAGTTGACAGGAACATAAAAACTGCACAACATTAAATTTTTCATGAGAGAAATACTTATATTTTCAGAACACATAGCCCCTAATTAGAGTAAATTACCCCTGATGGAATAAGCAGGAGTAAAAAGCAGGAAAGAAACCGAATTTAATTTCCCAGTGCCATGGGGAGATCTTGACTATTCAAAAACTGTCTCTAAATCTTGGGAACTCTGCTTTCAAGGGCTAAGCTAATAGAACTGAGCAGGAAATAAGCCTGATTAGCATTTTGTAAGTAATTTTGAGCACAAAAGATATATTTACAATAATAGCCAAGACTTATCATCTACGATTGAACTCAACACTGGCAAAAAGGAAAAAAGTAAATTGAATCCATTAAAATGACATCAAATAAATTATGATATTCATTTTCTTGTACACTGCTTATCACTTTTTAATTTTAAAAAATTGGTCGGATAGCTCCAGATCCTAATAAGGGGAATGGGTTAGCATTGATTTGGATGGCTTATGAAACATTTATACACACGTTATTCACTTCTTCTTCTTGATTCATAACACAGCTTTCTCAAGGGCCCCTCACTTTAATACAGCTTGTCAGTCGCTGCTGTCTATAATAAGGAGGCCTGGAGGGGCGTATTGTTTTTTTCCCTAAACAATTTAAAAATATAACCTCTGGCTTTTTTCTAAGAAATTATTTTGCATCCTTCCACGTGGCACAGGATAATCGCAGCAATTTTTGTGGTTAGAAACACATTGATAGTGCTCAGTAAATGTAAATCTAATAACCATATTACTCACCAGGTTTGGAAAGGAAACAAGAGATTTTTATGGGGTTATGATTATAATCAAGGGAACAAATAATGCTTTTTAATAGAATTTTAATATAGATTCTTCCCCCACCCTCCCCCATTTACAACGTGTGCTAAATATCCCTAAGTTTTCTCTGTCTTGGGTATTCTTGGTACTTTAAAATCAAGACAACTCTTGGAAGAGACTAAAGCTTTCACTTTCTGTTGAGCACTTGTTCTCATCCTGAACTTTCAGAAGCAATGAGAAGTCAGAGGTATCCTCTCTTTTTTTTTTTCTTTTTTTATATTCAGGTAGCCAGCATAGAGTACATCATTAGTTTTTTTTTTTTATTATGATATGTTAATCACCATACATTACATCATTAGTTTTTGATGTAGTGATCCACGATCATTAGTTGTGTATAACACCCAGTGCTCATCACAACACGTGCCTTCCTTAATACCCATCACCCGGTTACTCCATCCCTCCACCCCCCTCCCTTTGTACTCAGTTTGGTTCCTGGAGTCCAGAGTCTCTCATGGTTTGTCTCCCTCTCTGATTTCTCCCGCTTCAGATTTCCCTCCCTTCCCCTGTGGTCCTCCATGCTATTCCTTATGTTCCACATATGAGTAAAAGCAGAGAAAGACAATTATCATATGGTATCCTCTTTTCCCAGACCTACAGGGACAGATTTGCCATTTGCAGTCGACTTTGCTGTGTCCTGTAGGTGTCTGTGATGGCCACATGGAGTCACTCTCTAAAGACTCATCTGTCCCTCTTGCCCATATCTAAGGATGATCTACAAAGGCTTATTTCTATCCACAAGCTACTCATTCTGCTGTTCTGATAAAGCCAGTAATTCGGTGAAATCTGTAGATGTAACCATACTGTCCTGTAGAAACATTAAATTAAAAAAGAATCTTACGCAGAAAAAGAAAATTGATGGCTTTGGCAGAGACACTAAAGCATGTAGAAATTGAGATGATTAAAGAAAAGCAGTTATCACTTCAGTGACCAAAGTGCCTTCACGTATGTTGGCTGTCTGTCTTACAGAACCAGGCAGCTCTGACTCCACAGGCCATGTCCCAAATATTTGTTGCGGTTCCTGATGGTTTCTATGCCAACAGTAGATTATTGTATTCCACTGGAACTAATCCCTTCCTTTTCCAAACTACCAGGATGCTTTATTCATCTCTCTTGTATGGTACTTACTCTGCAGGTTACATTACAGTTATTTGTGTCTTATCTACTCTCTTATAGACTATTAGGATAAGGAACCGGCTCATGGCTTTGTATACCTTTAGTGACTTATTTACTGTGCAGGATCAATAAGTATCTGTTGATGGATCCATGACTGTGTTTCCAGGTCCAATTTTGACTCAAAGACAGATACGTGTAGGTTATTATATTAAGAGCGCTTTAAAAAAGCCCTTTGTTTTTACCTAAAAGACTGCTACGTGGGACAGTTCTGAGGCATGTGGGTCAGAACCATTTTTTTTTTTATTTTTGTTCTATAAGCTTATCTGTGTATGTGATCTCTATGCCTGATGTCCATCAGGAATTCATACCAGATTACTTTAATAGATAGCACATTACAACTGGGTTTGTAGTTTCCAGCTATTCATTTTACTTAATTTTTTGTGGAGAAGAAGTTTTCTTATTCTTTTCCTCTGCTACATAATCCCCATGCTTTCTGGAATTTTCTATTTCCAACACTAATAAAAGAGACTCAGTTTCTTGATCACTAAGTGTTGTGTTTTTGTTTTGGTTTTGCTTTTGGTTTTGCATCTGTTCATTTAACTGGAAAAATTTCAAAATAATGCAGAAATCTAAAATTAGTAGTTAGGCATGTGTTCCTTGTTAGGTAAATTTACCTCACTAGACTCTTTCATGTGAGGAAGATATGTTAAAAAATACAAAAGAGAGAAAAAGACTAACATATGGATATAGTAGAAATACAAAGGAATAGCAAAAAAAATGAAAATTAAAAAAATACTAAAACATAAAAGTAATATTAACAACCAAAAACTCACATTCTCAGGTGGCTATTAATGATCATACTACACTTTCAATTTATCTGCCCTAAACTTTAATGTTCATAGTGCACACTGCCATGTGTATTTTGTTATTTAAAATGTACTTAAAATAGCAATCAGAAAAAGGCAAACCATGCTGATGTCATGTTTACTGTTTTATCCCATGAGTCAACTGCTAGTGAGTTATCTTTCCTTTTTTTTTTTTTTTTTTTTGGAGTTTAGGTGAAATCACTTTATTTGGTTTTTATCCTTTGTATCTGTATTAACTTCTGAACCTCAGGAGAAGTTACCTTTAAAATGGCAGCTGTGCCTTGGCCATGCAATTTGCTGATTCTCCTTCTTCCTCGCCCATCATCCCTCAGAGAAGGATTTGCTAAGCCAAGTCTCGCCTGTGCAAACACAGCACTGGTCACCAGCTCTTCAAGGCAATGAATTGGAACAGTTGAAGGATTCCAGGAATTTTGTCTCTGCACAATTTATTTAAAATTAGTTGTTTCTTGAAAACATGTACACCTTCTCCATCTGTCATTTACATACATGCTAAACTATCCCCATATTTTGCAAAAGCATATCTATAAATCACCCTTCTATTTGGCCTGGAATGAACATGGGCATGAGAGGCCCCAACACAAACACTCCGAAATAGCTAGAGTGACAGTTTCCTGCCTGATGGGTAGCAAGGAAAATGACAGCACTCTGAAAATCAGAACTATATTCTTACCTAACCTTTTGTGCATTTTCTGAATATTATTTCATGAATATATATGGATTTAATAATCAGGAAAAAACTAAATATTTTGTTATTATGGGCCTGAAATTAAACATGGGTCATATGTGATCTTTTTAATTCTCTTAATATTTGTCTGTTTGTTAAAAATTCAGTTTGCCATTTAGTTACACAGATAATGAATTTGCAATAAAAAAATAAAAGAAACTAGACACGATCAGCATTTTTGGCATAACAACATTTTATATGTAAAATGCACATGCTGTATAACAATATTGATATAGATATCAAGAGACAGGTAGAAAAGATTTCATAGAACTCATTCTTCTGTAATCTGCTTTCTTCACTCAACAACATATCATTAACCTCTTTGCATTTTCATAAATCAAAACCTAGTTTGAATAGTGGCTCTGCAAATCTATATAGTATTTCACTAAAGCGATATGTGTTCATAAGCCACTCAGCCTTTTCCCTATGAACTGGGTAGTAAGTAGGGCTGTATTCTGTTTGCTCTTATCATAAATAGCACTCTGATAATCATCACTGCACAAGCATGTTTGAATGTATTTATGACTATTTCTTTAGGAAAAATTCTTAAATGTAAATTTGTAAATGTATGATGTCAAAAATATATACTTTTTCAAGTGTTGTCATACTGCTGTTGGCAGTGAATGAGAAATAACCAAACTTTTCCCAACGCTGCTGATTACAATTCCTTTGATATTTGCCAGTCTGTCAAAAAAAGTCTTAATTTGATTTGCTTTTTTAAAAATAATTATCAGTGATGTAGAAATATCTAGGGGCATCTGGGTGGCTCAGTTGGTTAAGCGTCTGCCTTCGGCTCAGGTCGTGATCCCAGGGTCCTGGGATCGAGCCCCGCATCGGGCTCCCTGATCAGTGGGGAACCTGCTTCTCCCTCTCCCACTCCCCCTGCTTGTGCGCGCTCTCTCTCTGTGTCAAATAAATAAGTAAAATCTTAAAAAAAAAGAAATAAATATCTAAAGCAACCTATTCATGCTTCATTTGGTTGTATTAGAGATTTAAGGTTGACATATCGGCTCTACTATTACATGCAGTTTGCCCACAACTTAAACCGCTAAGTCTTTTTCTGGCCCCAGTAAAATCAGGTCTTTTACGTATTTTATTTACTCAGTGATTCGTTGAACATGAGTACAACCGTTAGTTTATTTTTATTCTGAAATTTTTTCACTTAAAAATATTTTTCTCAGTCATTTAATTACTCTGAAGTACTTCAGTACTTTAAGCAGTTCTTATTTATTCATCAAATACATTGCCTGGCCCCTTCTGTTCTATGTACTGTACAGATTTGGTGAGCATTCTTTATGTTTGATAGAAAGGTGATTGGGACATTTCAAGGGCTGCGTTCTCTTCCTAATTCCTGATCCAATAGAAAAGGCTGTTTTCTTGTCTGGCAGTCAGCTTGGAGTCCATCTAACATTACTTTAGTCAGCTGATGTTTCTTCTACTCATCCACAAGAATTTCCTGATGCACATTGTCAAAGGCCATGTGGAAATTAGTGTTTGGTGGAAAAAGGATTGGACAAAAAGTCAAAGAGCTCGGCTTTCTTTTAACTCCCTCTCTTCATTGACTGCTTATTTTCCTTCTGTTGCCATCTCTAAAATATAGGGCTTGCCTTAAGTTAGTTTTTCCATCATCTTTCAATTTTAGCAGCAGAACACCTCAACCTTCCCCCTCACCGCAAAACCCAGGCTACAACTCTTCCATAGAAGCAGCTTTCAGTAGCCATTATCTAAGTCCTTTTAGCTTTTCCTCAATCCAGGACACCTGTCCAAGTGCAGCCCACGTAAATACCGGATGCTTTAGACAGAAAGGCACAACCAGTGATTGCGTGTATTTGGTGCCTTTGACAGAAAGGCCAGCACCACAAACACCATCTGTTCGCTCTTCCATGATAAATTGAGTGACTATTTTGTGGCTTCTTCTGGACAACTAAATGTTTGCTGCATATGTTTTCCCCTAGATTTCTGGACTTGGGGTACACTTGAGGGATCTACCAAGCTGTCATTTTGCCCAGACTTCCTCTTTGGTCATAATTCTTCAGTGTGCTGCATGGTGCCCAGTCATAAGCTAAATAGGAAAATCAGTCTCACATCTTGAAAAATCAAATTAAAGTATCTTCGTATAGCTTCTAGCTGATGACAAAAGTGAAATTTATTACTAAAAGGACATAACTTTGTTTCTATGAATATTCTAATCCATAGTTACATCAGGCTCTGAAAGAATTCTAAAAGAGAAGTCCCATGCTTGTTATAATAGTAGCCTCATCATGGGATTAAGGTGTATGTGACTTCCCAGGATGACCAATGCAGACCAAATCATTTATTCTGTCAAATAAATTCCTTATCACTTTATAAGTTCTCTACACTTAAAGCTCATATATCTGACATATGTTCTTCAAACTGTTTTCCACACAGGTATTATATTCATGGAAAACTAAAAATTGACTGTATAATAAAAATAAATTTATGCTACGTTTATCGATAGGTGAAATAATTCTGATCAAGGTTGTAATAACATTGTTCCATGTTGTACCTTATATTTTTCTGTAACCCCCAGTTTGCTTGACCATTGACTTTTATTCAGAGAAGATTGGTGGTGGTGGTTTTCCCCTGGTATGAATACCATGACCCATTTGTAGGTTTGACTCACATTCACTGCAAACACTTTCATAGGTTGAGAAGAGAAAATGCCATCAAGGATCACCAGTTTATATTAATGCATTAGTATTTGGGACTATATGTAAAAATTCAAATGGAACCCCTGTTTTTTAATGAGTCTATAAAGCAATGTGTTACCTTGGTTTTCCATTTGAATGACCAGTTTTTGATTTATGATAATCTTATTCTGAAATACCTATTTTTCAGCCATCCTTTGGGCAATGTTTTAAAGTTACCGAATGCATATAGAGTGGTTTATAAGCTTCATAATGTTGAGAGACACTTTCTCTTTTAAGACATACTCTTCCACACCAACATCTCACTACAAACATATGTATATATAATTTAGTAATGTTCACACCAGACTTTTTACTATGAACCCTGCATGAATTTGAGGCTGTGCTATGTAGTCATCTATCGGGCTTTATGAGGTAAATAGGTTACAGAAATAGAGGCACATTACAAACATTATGTTTCCTTAAGGAGCCACTTCATTCTCTGGCTATCAATGTGGTAGACTCTAAAGGATTCTTTAAATTAAATGGGAGTCTTGCTTGTAAACTGATGCAAGTAAAGAGAGAAGCAGTGGAAAATGTACTAATTTTTAGTCTTTTTCTTCCTTTGGTATTCCCTGCCCCCCAGCACACCTATTTAATGGCAAGTTCATTTATAGAAACCGTGATGCTTTCCAGAATTGTTTAAATCAGACCATATCTTGCTTTCCTGCAAAACCAAATAACTAATTTGACCTGGACATGCCACCTTAAAGATAACATTATGGAAAAGTAACCAGCTTTTACTAATCTGGAAGAAAGGATTCCCTATCACAACATAACCACCCACAGGTACGATCTGGTTTGACATTTGTGCTCAAACTTTTTAAACCTTATCAAATGCTCTAAGACTGCTTTCAGGGGAGAAAATATTTCCCACCAAACTTATAAAACACCTTTTTTTACTTCTCCTGCCAGACATGGATAAATATTGTATAGCAGAAAAAAATGTTTAATCTATACAGACTTTTTCCACCTCTAAGTCAAGGTTTTCTTATAGGACTAATTCCCACAGAAGTTGAGTTTTGAATAAAACACAAGAAACTGTTTTAAAAAAAAGTCTCTGCTTTCATCCCCATCCATGACTTATTTATTTTCCAGCTGCGAATTTGTACTTCTGAATCCTCCTTCCCTATTTCAGCCCCACCCACCCCCGCCCCACTGGCAACCACATTTTTTTTAATCCTTAGACTCAGATTATTTCCTGCTTATTTATGAAATCAAATGTCTAGTATGAACTTCGACAAGCCAGTCGGGAGAGTACAGCTCCAAGAAACTTTTGAAATAATTTTTTCCCTAGAAATGGATTAAAAAATGCATAGCAGGAAAATGTATATTTTTGTTGTTGTTGTTTTGTTGTTGTTGTTGTTTTAAGATTTTACTTATTTATTTGCCAAAGAAAGCGAGAGAGAGCACAAGCAGGGGGAGCGGCAGGCAGAGAGAGAAGCAGGCTCCCCGCAGAGCAAGGAGCCTGACACAGGACTCGATCCCAGGACCCTGGGATCATGATCTGAGCTGAAGGCAGACGCCTAGCTGACTAAGCCACCCAGGTGTCCCAAAAATGTGTAGTTTAATATGTAAATGTTATGGTCCAGTATCAGAGTAATGTTACCTATAGATGTAATCACTATTTGAGTATCATAGAAGGCAGGGAAATCAATATTTTTTTTTCCATTTTATACCTCGTTGAGTTGATATTGAAAGAAACAAAATAATGTTTCCTGTTAGCCTCTTCTCCATACATCAGTTTCATTTCATGTGGCTATCAATTGGCTCAGCCATCTTTAAATTTGACAGAGTAATTGAGAATTTGAAATGAATCTTGGAAACTACAAGAGAAATAAAAATGGACATAAAAATATCTCTAGATACCTATATCTAGGTCCATACTTAGAGATCACAGCCATTTATTGAGGCCATCAAAATGAGACTGGGTGTAAAAAAAAAAAAAATGAGACTGGGTGGAGTATGGGTTTATGACTTCTCATTCTTTTTTTTGAAAAAAGATTTATTTACTTATTTGAGAGAGAGAGAGAGAGAGCTAGTGGGGGAGGGGCAGAGGGAGAGAATCTTCAAGCAGACTCCCCACTGAGCTCAGAGCTGGACTCAGGGCTTGATCCCAGGACCCATGAGATCATGACCGGAGCTGAAAACAAGAGTCTGTTGCTCAACTGACTGAGCCACCCAGGTGCTCCAAGATTTTCATTCTTGTTTACAAAACTTCCTTACTGTTAAGGACTTTTCCTTACTGTTAAGATTTTTTCTTGTTTACAAAATTTCCTTACTGTTAAACACTTTAACTGTATTCTGTTTAAGCAAAATCATGTTTTCTTATTTAAAAAGCACAGAAAAGGGGTGCCTGGGTGGCTCAGTTGGTTAAGCGTCTGCCTTCGGCTCAGGTCATGATCCCAGGGTCCTGGGATTGAGTCCCGAATCAGGCTCCTTGCTCAGTGGGGAGCCTCCTTCTCCCTCTACCTGCTGCTTCCCCTGCTTGTGCTCACTCTCTCTCTCTCTCTCAAATAAATAAATAAAATCTTTTTTAAAAAATAAAAAGCACACAAAAGTTTACAATGTAACTCTAGTATATCCCAATTAATAAAGGATTTAAAAGTGTAGCCTCTTCAGATTCACAGCAGAATTTGGCATTCATTTTTCTCCTACATGTTGAAAGCGTATATTCATGTGTTCCAGAATGGAAATACCTTATTAAATGGTGCAGCATCTGCAGTGACTCTTTCAGGATTCACAGTGTTTGCTATGTGACACTAGACTCCTGTTCCTCTTTAAAAACCATCCAGTAGGATGGAGATTCAACTGTCAGATGACTGACTGCTTTTGTGGGAAAAAAATGTGGTTTCCTCAGAAAATGCTTAATAGTCTACCTTGCCAAAAATTCCCTATTACTCTTGTAAAGGACTTTTCCTCCACAGATTTAATTAAATTTTTCCTATTTCCAATGTCTGTCCTTGCTTTGCTTTCACTAATATAATCTAAAACTCTAGTGGACTTTTCCCAAAAATAAGAGGGATACAAGTGTAAATAGCAAAATGTTGTTTGGAAAGAGTTTTCTATTATGAAGAAATATTCTTTGTTAATTTACTATAATTACACACCCAAAAAAATTCTAAGACAGGAAGATTGTCTTTCTTGGCCTCTAAAATTAAATGAGTATTCAGAAATTAGTCACTGTCTTATTGAATCATATGGTCTTGTTTCCTACTGATGACCTAAATTTGAGTTCAGAATGCTCTTTTATTCATTCCGCCTTCATTGTATTTACTGATTACTGTCTTGACACCATAATGGCACTAGGGATACAGCAGTGAAGAAGATGACACAATTCCTGCTCTTATGGGCTTACCGTCTAGGAAAAAGTCATAAACAAATAATTATAAATGTAATCATGTTATAAAAAGGAAAGTGGCACATGTTAGGGAAGCATATGAGTCAAGAGTCCTACACTTGCTTTGGTGATTTTCCTTGAAGGCTAAATGGATAAAATTGTGTGGGAGGCCTATTTTGACCTAAAGCATGAAAGGAGGCTAGTCCTGTATCTAAACAAATGGATCAGCAGACTGTCCAGTTTGACTTAAGAGTTGCCAAAACCAGCAAAATATCCAAATCAATTTCCAAACGTCATGAGTGCTTTTTCCAAATCTCCAGACTGTCTTTGTTTTTGTTGTTAAGACAGTGAAATCTGTTATTTAAATGTTATCTGGGAGACATCTTCCTCGGCTATAAACCAATGGAATTGAATAGGTTGTGAAAAAAGGTGGCCAAGGATTATGTAAAACAGAGTGAGATTAGGCAGGACAGACACAGAGCAGAGTTGAGGAAGGACAAGCCTAGGTGAGTCGGGAGAGGAGGGTGAGTGTGTTTACGAGGAAGGTTTTTTGCATGGGCACTACACTGTATACATTTCTAGAAGCAGGAGATTTCAGTGGTATGTATTTCAGTTATACACACATGTATGCATATATATATATATATATATATATATATATATATGTTATATGCTGTATATATATATATATATATATATATATATAGTTTGTTTCTTATCTCTAACACCCATCGTATACTTTGTCACCTGTGTTTTCCAGGTGCAAAATGTGTTGTAACCATGGTCTTTCATCAGCTCCTTTTGTTGGGGACAGATTTAGTTTGAGAGTCCTGCAACCCATCTGTAGTGAGAAGCACGCAAGTTTGGGGCAAGTTCCAGCCACATAACAATTTGTCTGTGATTCCATCTTATCAATTTAGATCAAGTTTTTCATTGTAGCAGACTAGGGGAGTTTGAACAGATTCCTAAACAATTTGCTTCCAGATCCTTTGAGACTTCAACATTGCTGTTGTATTCATTATACTGAATAAAAGTAAGTCTCTCATGCCATGTTTCTTTACCCCTTTGGGAAATAACATGCTTCCGTTAACCTTCCTGACATAATTTCTGTGCTTTGATGACTTCTGGGCAACCAGTCAGATTCATTCCTTCACTGTCAGTCAGTCAACCATTTAATAATTCTTTCTTCCATTCAACCCATAATTTAGAGCACTAAATATTCATTGTGTTCAGAGCCATGTGAAAAATACTTCCTGCGGTTCCTAACACGGATCTTGCCAACTTGCAGGCTAATAAGACATGTTTGACAAGAAAGTTAAGTAACAACAGAAGAGTGCACTAATTATAGAAGTCAGTATGCGAATGACTTGGATTGAGTGGCCAAGATCACTGTGAGTTGGAGTGGTCAAAAACAAAAGTTGAACTTGAGGGAAATAAGCTGATTCTTGAAGGATCGGTGAGGGTGAGTTCTACAGAGAGGATGGAGAGGGAATTGCAAGGAGGGAGAAAAATGTGCAGCCAAACTTGAGTTGGGCATATCCAGGAAACAGGGATATAAACAAATACGGCATAGATTGCCTGGAATACATTAGATGTTTAATGATAATGAATAAACACATGTATGTAAACAGGAACTAGAAGAAAGTTTGGAAAGAGGAATGGTTGGCAGTAAAATTTTAACTGAAGATGATTTCATAAACAACATGATTGTTGGAAAACTGTAAGATAATAAAAAGGCCCGAAGAGGTCATTTCACATGCAACCCCAAACAACCTGTTGCATCTGCCATCAATTTTATTTGTGTCTGTCAAGGTCTTAGAGGAAATGAAAAGATGAAATTATTTGTCTAGTGAATATAAATATTAGGACGACATGTGTTAATTAAGGAATGTGGACCAGGCAACCCTGCTTCAAAGACATGTTTCCGATTATATGGAATTTACAGGTTAATCAAGAAGTTTGGAAAACAATAAATTCAAAAATTTTGTAGGTTAAATAGTATCGCTGGTCTCTCAAAGTTGCACTAATGCGTCGGTTTTACTTCTGAAAATAATTTGTATAGTCATATAGACATCTCCACCCTCAACTGTGAATCTGAGATTGCTGATGAAGTTTGTGTCCTAAATCTCCCTTTATTTTCCTGAATTATCTGTAGGATTTAAGTCCTTGCTTATTTTTTTAAGTGATTAAAGAATCTTCAGTGGCCAATTAAAAATCATCATTCTATTAACTTTCAGACTTGAAAATGAACAGCCCCATGAATCATAATTAAGGCTTGAAGTTTGCAGCACATAAAAAGCCAAACGTTTAGTTGGCTTTTTCCATATCTATTTTAGATGCTCTAGTGATTGATTCATGTTTCATCTCCCTCACAATTTGACTCAGATTTCTAGGCTCTCTTTCTACTGTTGAGTCTCTAGGGATGTGAAATGCTTTGGTCATAAGACAAAAATGACATGGAAACAGATGAAAACACAGAATGAATTTTTGAATGAAAACATACACATGTTGTCTGTACCCCCCGCCACCATATTATAACTCTTACAGAAAGAAATGACCAGATGTTTAAAAATAGAAAGTTGATAAACCTTGTCTTCTTCCCTAACCTTCACATTTTTCTGCTGTTCTTTGATCTGAGTAAGAGAAGCGTGGTCATAACTTATGTATTCAGAAGTATTTTGCCGATTTTCCCCACAAAGATTTTATTTACAGAAAGTTTATGATAGTTGGTAAAAGTTGGATGCAGTATAAAGAGAAATGCAAAAGAGGTATTGGTATTCAAAAACATTAAGGGCACATAAAGACAGGGTGGGAAAAATAAATCAAAGATTTTTAAAATCCACCGTAAGCTGGATTGTAGTGAGCAGTCTCAAAGAGGAATCCCCGTTGGGGAACTGTGAATAGTATTTTAAGAGGAAGAAATCTCATATGTACAACTGGTATTTATCAGATCAGGCCCAGCTGTTCTAGCCCACAGTTCTTGGTCATAGCTAATGGAAAAAGTTCTCCCTGGTCTCCTTTTCTAAACGCCTATCCCAAATATTCATTGATAAAAGAAATGTGTCTTTCCTGAGATAAGATGTCTATGAGTATTATTTTTTTACAATTTTAAAAATTAATCAAGATGATCAGTGGACTAACTGGCCAACAACATCGTAGACATTGCTGGTAAGGACCCCAACTTTGGGGGCGCCTGGGTGGCTCAGTCAATAAGCATCTGCCTTTGGCTCAGGTCGTGATCCCAGGGTCCTGGGATTGAGCCCCGCATCGGGCTCCCTGCTCTGCGGGAAGCCTGCTTCTCCCTCTCCCACTCCCCCTGCTTGTGTTCCCTCTCTCGCTGTGTCAAATAAATAAATAAAATCTTTAAAAAAAAAAGACCCCAACTTTGATTTCTTTACTTAGAAGTCCAAGTTCCAAATCGACTGAAATATATACTCTCCTACTAAAAAAAAAAAAAAAAAAAAAAAAACAAGTACTAGAATCATTTGTTTGCAAACTCTGGTGAGCAACATAAAACAAAAAGGAATCCACATGTTTCTAACTATTTCTTCCTTTGGACTTTACTAAGTATTTGTAAGGATTATGCTTATATATTTATAGCCACACTCACTACTTTTTTTTTTTTTTTTTGATTGTGAATATCATTTACTTGCACTCACTACTTTTTTTCCTGAAGTGGAATTTTCTTTTTTCATAAAATTCAAAAGATCAAATTCAAAAGATCAATTTCCACCCATTAGGGGTGGAAAGTAGAGCAAAACTATTGAGGACAGGTTTAATTTAAAAATATATCTTGGGGCACCTGCTCAGTCAGTTGGGTGTCCGACTCTTGATTTCAGCTCAGGTCATGATCTCAGGGTCGTGAGACGGAGCCCCACCGTGCTCAGTGGAGAGTCTGCATGAGATTCTCTCTCTCCCTCTCCTCCTCCCCCCACTTGCATGCTCTCTCTATCTCTCTCTAAAATAAATAAAATCTTTAAAAATATATCTTTTAGTCTTTTTTTCTTTTTTTTAATACTTCTATTTGTTCCCAGACCAATCGCTTACAAAGTCTAAATCATCTCCGTGAAAGTTTGGTAGGACAGAAGCCCTCTTACCATGGAAGAACAAGCTATAACCCTTTGGTTTGTCCTTTCCAGTAGACTAAACATCTTTTCCTTTCTTTCTCTTCCTACCACCAACCCCAGAGTTTTGACCAATATTATTATAATATATATATATATAATATATATATATATATATTTTATATATATATATCGACTCTTACTTTTACCTGATCTTCATAACCAGTAATTTTTCTCCTTTGGGTTTTCTAAACCACCTCTTCATCATATCCCTTCCCTGCCCAGGAATTTCCAAAGGCATCCATCCAATGGCCTGCAGCAATGTCAACTACAAATTTGAGTTTACATTTTTTAATATTCCAATATTCTGAAATATGTTTGTCCTATTTCTCCCTCCATACCTTTGCCCAGGCTATTTACTATAACCTATACTTTGAAAGCATTAAAGATCTGTGTTTGAATTTCTGTTCCTCCACTTGAACAAATGACTTCTATGAGTCTCTCCTGCTTATCCATAAAAATGGAGAAAAATATTAATACAAACCTTAATTTGCCATCAGCGTTCATGGAGATAAGGCATATAAAGTCTTCAGGACAGGGTTTGGAACATAATCAGTTTTCCACAAGCAGTAGCTGCTGCATGCCCTCCAATACCCCCTCTCCCCAGCACCCATATTTAAAAACCCTACCCATCTTTTAAACCAAGTTCATTTCCTACATTCTCCTTGAGTCTTTATGTGATCAGTTATTAGAAACACTCATTTGGCTCCTACGTTGTCTTTCCCTATGTGTAGCATCATCCCTCCTAAGTAAATCATGAAGAAGAACACATCCTGTCATTTGACACTATGTTTGCACATTTTGTGTTGATTAATAGTTTAAAGTGATACTTGTCATAACAGTGTATCAGGATTGTCCAAGCAGAGAATATGGATGACAGCAGGCTACCCGAACAGCTGTTCCAGGATGAGCTTAAGTGCAATGACCAGAGGAGGTTTATACAAACTACCTCCGAAAATGGAGCATAGCCATGGAATGCTGGGAAATCATCCCGTCTGAGAGATTACCCTGGTATGCAGTAAGCAGAAATGACATGGCTCATTTTAAACAAAGACTTCGGGTAGATTATGAGGTTAAAGAGTAGGACTGTAGATAGAAACAAACCTTGTAAAGAGTAACAGCAGCTGCAAAGGGAAAAGAGTATCTTTGTGAGAACTTACTGTGGTAAAGGTTGCTGGTCACAGATCGGTCAGAAGCCACATCTACACCCCAAAGGGCTGTCTCATTGATGATGGGATCATCCGCAAGGACTGGAAGACCAACCACAATGATAGCCTATAAGATTTGTCAGAAAGAGGGAAAATACGATTCTGTTTGGGGAATGGTCTAGTAAAAGTATTACACTCTTGGGGGTGATAATACTTTTTTTATTAATTAATTAATTTGTTTAATTAATTAATTTATAATTAATAAATATTAATTTATTAATACTAGCAAAATTTTAATGTCATTGTTATCTTTACATTTAGAATTGCATTAATTTTTTTCTAAGAATTCATAGTTTGGTCTCTCCAGATTATGAGGGAAAAGCTCTTCCCTTCCCCTGCTCTTTTCCATTGTAGCATGTATAGGAGTGATAGCATAGGGGAGAAAAATGGTGCTCAAATTCACAAGGAACTGGGTTCAAACCATAGTTTTGCCCCTTCTCGAATAGTTTTAGATAAGTGTGATAGCCTTAATAAACCTTTCCATGAAGCCTCAAATAAGCAGAAAGAGACCCAAAGAGAAGAATACAGAGTGAAAGACCAAAATGAAGAACCAAAAAGGTTTGTGAAGAATCTCACCCACAAACAGTGATTTTGTAAGTCATACTATTTATTCCTCTGGAGGATATCAGAAAATTAAAAATCAAGGAATCTTAGAACAAAGGCTCACTTTGAGTTCTCTGATATGACTTCAGAGATGTGTTACTATTAGAAAACTTGGGTTGCAAGCAATAGAAACCAATTTTTTAGCTTCAACAGACAAAAGAGGAATTTATTGTAAGGATACAGGGGTGTCTCAGAACCCCAGAGCAAGAATACAGCCTGACTCATGAAACAAATACAGAGAGTGCTGGCTCTTTCCTGCTCGCTCGCTCGCTCTCTCCCTGCTTCCCTCCACGCCCCCTTCTTGCCCTTGGTTTTGGCAGAGCATCTTTCTCATTTACTCAGTTCCCCTCCTGGAAAATGCCATGCCTCCAGATTGAGCATCTTCTGTCTTCAAGAGACCAGCCTCTAAAGCAATTGGAACGTTCCAGGCCCAATTCCAAACTCTCAGAAAAGGATCTCCAATTTGCCGAATTTTTACCGCATATAATGAATAGCTGGTGATGAATAAATGATAATGATGGGATAAATGCTAGTGAACTGTATTTCAAAGATCTGTTCATCATCTAGTTTGCTACTCTGTGCTCTAAGTCCAACACTTAGCAAGATCCCATTGAGATTATCATTGTGTGTGAAATACAGTTTTCCATAAATAATAGCATTTTTCATTGAACATGACATTACCAGATACTTATTTAAGGCAGCTGAGTCACCATATTGATGTCTTCTTTATATAGAAAAGCATCTAAGTTAAATTTATAGGTAAGAGATGGGAAATACAGTGGGAGAGAATGTGTATTTGAATGACTTACACCTCCAACCCCACCTTTCATCCACTTTAAGTATCTTTGTTCCCCTGCATCACACTCTCCATTTAGGGGTCACATGCCACCTAGATATCAGCATAGTGGCAGATAAACTCTGAGAGTGAGATAATGAAGGATTACTTAGTAGCTTTTAAAAAATCAAAGAGCTGATTTTAATAAGGACTTGTTTTTTTTCTGACTAGGATGTATGTATAGGCTCGTTCCACCCCTCTTTTAATTAACTAGTTAATTTATTTTGAGTGACTCAGAAATTTATATTCAAAGGCATGTTTATTAGACATAAACATATGGATATGAAAGCAAGAGTGAACTTTCCAATTTTTGTCAGTGATTAGGTGAGAGTCCAGGCAGGACACATTTAGGAAAAAGAGATAATACCTTCTTAAAAGAAAATAAAAATCTACAAATTCCTTGAAGGAAATCTAGGGCTTGAAATGACAGGGAAGACCTACAACCCTTCAATTAGTAGGAAGAATGCCTTCAAAAAGAAGCGTGCACAGAGACATGCTATCATCTTTTATTTTATTTAAAATTTCTTAATAATAATATTCAACAACCAGCTAGTCTTTCATTGTTCTAACACTTCATTGATCTAGCAATCTTGTTGACAGAATATGTGGCAAAAATAGAATTTTTCTCCTCCATTTTCCATGGCATGGATTAGGGTGTTTTTCAAGATTTTGTCTAATTTTGGTTTCCCACCTAACTTTAAAGACGCTTGATCTGTGCTCCTTAATCACCGGTTGTTAGAAAAGTATAGTGTTTTGAACAATTTTCATCACTCTATGCAGAAACTTCTATGGTTGGAATCTTTATCAAATAATACTAGGATATCGCTGAATTTTTTATCTTCGTTAAGACTGATTGATGAAGAGATGGAGATTAATAATTGATTCAAGGTCACTCAGGAAGGGAGAGATGGAGCTAGATCTCTAAGGTTGTACCTCTCTTTAGTAACTTCATCAGACTAATAAGACCAGGTAAATTTACTTGCCTACAGAAAAATAATCGATATGAGAGTTAAGAAACAATAATTTGCAGCTTGATCTCATTGTTTGGCAGCAATCCCTTCCCAAATGCAAGTTTTTAAGAATACAGATGTCTTTACTGCCCTTGAGGAGAAACAAAAGCCTTTCTCTGGAGGCAAGGACGGGCTCTAAGGAATAAAAATGTAAGTTAAAAAAAGGAAAGAAAAGAATTGTATGACCCAAGAAGACTTTCTTCATAAAAATTAGCCATTTTAAAAGTTTTATCACAGCAGCTCGTAACCACAAAGATTTCTGCCTAAAGGTAAAGGAAGTTTAACCAAGAATGACCAATAGTTCAGCCAATAACTCAGATTAAAAGAGAAAGGAATAAATTACAGGCTTCATAAATGCTTTCAGTACGTCAAGGTCAGATAAGGACAAGGGTCTGAATAGAAATGATTTTGGAAGTCTGTGAATAGTTATGATACTATGTGATTAGAGCACAGATGAGGCCCCCTACTGCATTTTGGAAGTGACAGATCATGTCCTGATTAAACTGCAGAGTCCTAAGATGATTCGGTGAATAAATCTACAGCCAATGTGAAATCCAGCCTGAGAAGCAACGGTAGCACCGCGGTTTCCCTTTGTGTTCGTAGCATTTACACTGGTTTCTCGTTGGCAGTAATAAAACATGGCAATGGAAATGGTGGTGGTCCTAACTCGCTGCTTCCCGTGCTTTGGTTTGCTTCTTAGTGCTTATCACTACCTGAGACATATATTTGTCTATTAACTGCCTGTCTTTCCCACTAGAATAAAAATATGAAGGCAAGCACCTTGTTCTTGTTCTTGTTCTCCAATGTGTCTCCAGAGCCTAGAACTGTGCCTGGGACACAACAAATATCTGCCAAATGACAGTGTAACATTTGTATTTTTTTAGAGAATCCTAGAGTGTGTAGGAGCCTTCGGCCAAGAAAGTGCTAGAATAATAAAAACAGGCTGTATTCAAAAACAAAACATAAACCATAATGTTGACCCTGCTCTGAAAGCCAATTGTTGAGTGTTCAGCAAGGATGAATTATATCCTTTTCATAAAATATTGTGGACTGGTGAAGTGAAGAAAAGTAAGAAAAACATAATGATAATCATAACGAAAGGGCAGAAGAGAGCCTGCAGTTATTAGTTCCAAGAAAAAAAAGCAACCATTAAGAAAAGCCTCTGTGTAAATTACTCTAGAGAAAGAAATGAGAAAACTCTGAGTAACAAATGGGACTTTCTGGCCAACTGAGGAAAGTTCACCATTTTCATTCTATCTGATCAAGTCCTGTTTGAAATGGCTGACCCCTCTTAAGGAAGCCTTAGTTGTCGGCCTCAAGGCCTTTTGATTTGACTCATGATTGAGTGCTCAGATATATTGAATGGAAGTGAAAGCATTTTAGGAGAAAAATTCTCGGTCAAACTTCTTAACCTTCAGTTTAGAAGCAGCTTTACACATAAAGGGTCTTTCGTGCTGTCTTTCTGATGCTGTTTTCCAAAAGAGGCTATCTTTTGCTTTGTGTAGAATCCCTCTCCCTCCCCACCAACCCCGTCTCCAGTTGTATCTCCCACCTCCTTGGCCTGTCCCAGGATGGCCATACCATGGCTTTTACTGAACTTCGTATGTGTCAGTTTGGTGAGGAATCCAGGGACAGAATCAAAGACAATGCTAGAAGGAAATTTTCTAGCTGGTGTATGTGTGAGTGTTTGGAGTTCTGTTGGGGGTGGAGGGAAGTCAGAGGAAGGGATTGGAGGCTAGATCTGATGGAGCATTGATCTGACCTCTATGGGAATCACTTGGGATATTTTTATCCCTGACTTATCACCCCTGCCTCTGAACCTAGATTGGTCTCAATGGCCAATTTGGTGTGGTGGTCCCAAACAGCCGAGCTGATGGAAGATATAAGATACCCCAGGGTCCTAGAATGCTCCTGATGTGTTAGGCAAAGATGAGGCTTGGCCTCCCGAAGCCCTTGCCCCCTGCCCTTAATCCAGTCAGCACTAAACAGATCATTTACCCGGACAGAATCAGTGAATTTTAATGAATTGTTCAGAAATGTTCATTTGTTTTCAGGTAAGATAAGCTTGGTTTCACAGAGAGTATGCAGGCCCCAAGGGTCCCCACAGTACTATGTATCAGAGTTCTCATAACCCAAAGCAATATATGCATTTCCTTTTCCTGCAATTCAACCCGTGTATCCCCAAACCCTCCAGACACTCAGACACGGCCTTCTTGGAAAGCAGAAAAGCAGTGTTGTCTCTGAGAGGTGATTTAATGAAGAATGTGCAGGTGCTCTATTTTCCACTCAAGTACCTTTCTGACTTTAAATGAAAGGCCTAAGCAAAGGGTAGATGGGAGGTTTTCACTTCTACATAAATAGGGACAGAGTTTAAGAGATGTTCAAGGACAAGGTCTACATGGGATCATTGTAGAGCCTCCTCTGAGGAACATCCAGAATCATCAGAAAAGCAGTGTGATGAGACTTCCTTCCTAGAGAATCTGCTTGGCAGATGCAGGTCTCATGTACGCATCAGCCAGACCCAATACGGACCGAGGCTGGGTAGCCACACCTTCAGAAAATTGCCTACTCGCTACAATGTATTTGTAGTCCCCGAATCGATACTCACAAATTTTGCAGTCATGCGCAGACAGCAGTGAAAACTCGGAGTCACCCGCATTCCCAACTGAGGTTGAACTAGGTGATGCTCTCCTTTGTTATTTTAGCCCTCGTGGAGCTGAGCAGAGGATAGAGGAGCACAGGGAGGGCAGGGAGTGTGAGAAGCTTCGGCTCTGGAGCCAGTCGAGTGGGCTTTGAATCTCAGTTCTAGTACCTGTGAGTGGGGTAAGCCACTCATCCTATGAACCCTATGAACTACCAGGCAAGCCACTCATCCTATGAACCTTCATTTTCTCGTTTGTAAAGTAAAGAAAATAGAACCTAACAGGATAAATGGTTTTAGAATTTAAGATTATAATCTGTGTGAGGTGTGTGTGTGTGTGTGTGTGTGCGCGCGCGCACGCGCGCGCATTTCCCCTTGGGACAATGGTTCAGTATTCACTGATTTAGTATTCACTGTGACTTTGTAAAACTACTGCAAATAACCAGAATGGACTCTGTGTGTGTGTGTATGTGTGTGTATTTCCTTATTTTTCCACGCTTGGCCAATTACAAGGATAGTATCCCTAGATATAAAGATACGTAACATGATACTGAGAAACAACAGCAGCCTATCTGCCTGGAGGTGTTGGAAAAGCTTCCTGCTGAGATGACATTCAGCTGGATCTTGGAGGACGAGTAGGAGCTCAACTCAAAAGAGGAAAGAGTGTAAACATGGGCTTTGGTTATCAGAAAGTGATGGATTCAAATCAAGTCTTACTAATTTGCATTAACTTGGGCATATCACTTGACCCCTATGACTGTTTGCCCACCCGTGAAACAGGAATGATAACATGTATCTTTCCATGTTATAAAAATTGAATGATGTAATGTTTATCAAGTGCCTGATACATCAACTAGTTGATCAATGATAGAAGCTGAGTAAATGGCTACTGATATTAACTGGGGAGTTTTGCAGAAAGAGAACAGTATGCATAAAAGCACAGAGGTGTTCATCCTCATGTGCAAGTGATCCTCTGAATGCAGAGGGTATTGGAGGTACTGTGGGAGATGATGCAGGAAGATGGGCACCATCCAGATCACAAAGACTAGTGCTTAGCTCGCTGCACTGTAGTACATGAGCTTTATTCACAGTTCTTGGAGAGCCTGTGAAAGATGTGTCTATTAATTACTGCACGATCATTCTTAGACATGCATTAAACCTCTTTCAGATAATAATATATTGGCATACAAAAATATTCTACCATTATTCTTTACTATTTCAGAAGTGCCTTCCCTCCAATTAGTTCAAATTAATGAGGTTTTGCTTGGAATATTTATAGCAAAGCATTTGTACATTGGTTTCTTTTTAAATTAGTTCCTTTTCAGCCCTAAATATTCTCATGATTCTGGGAAGATAAAATACGGCAGATGGGCTTTTCTGTTTTGTTCAAAACCATTTTTAAAATTCTTGCTCTTGATAGAGTAGTTTCCTAGGGTTGCCATAACAAATTTTCACAAACTGTGTGGCTTAAAACAATATAAATTTTTTCTGGAGGCCGGAAGTTTAACATCAAGGTGTCAGCATGGTGGGTTCATTCTGGAACCTCTGAGGGAGACTCTGTGCCATGCCTTTGTCTTCCACTGGCTCTCAGTAACCCTTGGTGTTCCTTGGCTTGTGGCTACATTGCTTCAGCTTCTACTTCTGTCATCATGGGCCCTTCTCCCCTCTCATTTCTCCTGTGAGAACACTAAGTCATTGGGGCCCACCTTAAGTACAGGAGAATCTCATCCTAAGATCATTAATTTAATCATATCTGCAAGTACCCTGTATCTAAATAAGGTCCCTGTCTTAGTTCGGACTGCTATAACAAAGTACTAAGAACTGGTAGGCTTATAAACAACAGAAATTTATTTCTAATACTTCTGGAAGCTGGAAGTTCAGGATCGGGATGCCAGCACGTTGGTCAGATTCCTTCTGTTGTATCCTCACGTGGCCAAAAGAGGACGAAGCAGCTTTCTGGGGTTTATTTTACAAAGGCACTAATCCTATTATGAAGGCTCTACCCTCATGACTGAATTACCTTCCAAAGGCCCCACCTTTAAATCCCATCACCTTGGGGGTTAGGATTTCAGCATATGATTTGGTGGGGGGGTGGGCACAGACATTCAGTCCGTAATAGTCATATTCACAGGGACTAAGGGTTAGGACTTGGAAATACCTTTTTGAGGGACACAACTGAAACTTCTACATAGAGAATGAGTTAAAACATGATTAAAAACCTACTTTAAATGTTTTGAATATCCATAGGCCGCCTGTTTGTCCCTGTTAAAGAGGCCAAAGGGGGAAGAATCTATCAGCAGATGGCTTTTATTGAAAGTTCGTTGATCTTGACTTTCATTGAACGAAAGCCCCTGGCGTCAGTACACCCATTAGGGGGAAATCAGCTTTACCTGGAAAAGGATGTTGAGGTCACTTGTGTACAAAATTAAAGCAAGAGAATCACATTCTTTACAAATGTTCACCAATTTGAAGCACCTTCACTCTCTCAGTGTTGTCCTTTGCTATAACGTTTTTAGAAATCCACCTTTAAATTGAGTCATTTTCTCTCATCGCATTTGTCTTCTGCTGGAAACGGGCATCCCTAATTTCAAGTACTGAAGGTTTCTAGTTTTTCTTGTGTAACAAAATCTCCTGTGGGCATTGAATGATTATGCATTTTTTTTTTTTTTTTCAGTTTTTAAACGTACCACTTCTCTCCTCCTCCTTTTTGGGGGGGCAGGAGGGAGGTGAGATAGGGATATTTTCTTCCCACTGGAAAAGGAGGGAATGGCGACAACCTTTGGTCATTCACAGTGATTCATTATTGAAGGGTTAACCACCCACCATTTTAAAGCTTCAGGACCCTGCAAATTCAGAGTGAGGACCGCTCCCCTCAAAAAAACAAAGGAACAGAGAACCAGTTTTCAGTTGACAGGGATTACCGTGCTGTTTCTTCCTTGTCTGCTTTAGGCTCTCCGCACATTCCATTCCTAGATTTTCCTCTTCATTCTATGGACACCGATTGGCTGCACTATTCAGCTTCACATTTAATTTCACTGTTTTACTTTATTACTGATCTGTATTTTAAGTTTTTAAAAATCTTTCTCATTAGTTTTTAAACTCTTAAAGTAGAGAAACTATGTTGCTCTTTGACTTCTTTTATCCTTATCATGATCCCTGGTAGCTCTTAGGCAAGCCCTTATTAAGTTCGTTAAAGATCCAAATTGATTTTAAAATTTCTCATAGGCCTCACTTCCAAAAAAACACTGACCTCTGTCTTATTAGGAGGCCATTTTATCACAGCCACTAATTAGGAGCTGGTGTTTCCTTTACTCTTACTTAACTAATAAGCAGTGAGAAGAGTAAAGATGACGAGAAGAGGGAATAAATGAGATATAAATAAGTAAACACTCAGAGGGCTGGAAGAACACAGAGAGAGGAAAAAATAGATAAATAAATAAAGACTGAGATAATTTCTGAGATTGGAAGAGAAAAATTCTATAACTCTATGGAGAAAGTCAACTGTGTCTACCTTATTCCTTGCAATATGTCCGTAGTTCAGGAATTTGAAATCATGCAAGATCCTTAGCCACACGGAACTTAGATCCTCTAACCAGTATTGGCGATCATCTATCTCTCTGAGTTTTTTTTTTTTTCAGCTTTACTGAGGTATAACTGACAAATAAAATTGGACAAATTGGACAAATAAAATGACAGATTTAAGGGATACAACATGATAATTTTATCTATGTATACATGGTGAATTAACTCAATCAAGTTAACTAACATATCCATCACATCACATATTTACTTTTTTTTCATGAAAACAAAGTTTAAGTTCTACTCTATTAGCAAATTTCAAGTATATAATAAGATATTGCCAACTGAAGTCACCATGTTACACAGTAGATCCTCAGACATTATTCATCTTGTAACTGAAAGCTTGTACCCTTTTACCAACTTCTCCCTATTTCCCCCACCCCAAAGTCCTGACAACCACCATTCTACCATCCTACTCTTTGTTTCTGTGAGTTCAACTTTTTTTTTTAAATCTACATATAAATGATACCATGCAGTAGTATGTATCTTTCCCTAAGTTCATCAATGTTGTCGCAAATGTTAGGATTTTTTTTTTTTTTTTTTGTAATAATGCTGCAGTGAACAAGGGAGCATGGATATCTCCTCAAGATAATGATTTCATTTCCTTTGGATATATGCCCAGAAATGGGATCATTGGATCATATAGTTCTGATAGTTCTATTTTTAATTTTTTGGAGGAAACTCCATACTGTTTTCCACAGTGGCTGCACCAATTTACATTCTTACCAACAGTGCACGAGGGTTTACTTTTCTCTGCTTCTTGCCAGCATTTGTTATCTCTTGTCTTTTTGATACTAGACATCTTAGCAGGTGTGAGATGATATCTCGTTATGGTTTTGATTTGCATTTCCCTTATGTTCTGTGATATGGAGCGCTTTTCCATGTACCTATTAGCCATTTGTATGTCTTATTCAGAAAAAAATGTCTATTCAGATCCTTTGCTTACAGGAAGTACTTGTGTGCCCATTTGAAAACTGCTTTTTTTGTTGTTGTTTAACATAGTCCTGTGGGACTCTGGAAGGTGGAGCCCTATTGGCTATCAGAGCTGGGTGATTTGAGGGCCCATCCCTAGGGTAACAGCCACAAAAGTTGGGATGCTGGATGTGTGGACAAGCTTCTTCCAGGAAGAAGATGGAGCCTTGGTTTTTTTGTTGGAAGGATCCAGAGGGAGAATGTGGGGAAGTGCCCACTGGCTCCTTTAGGGTCCTGGAAAGATTGTAGTCAGCACCTAGATGCATTCTGATTAAAGTTAGATCTTTGAGGCAGCAGCTTGTAAAGTATGCAATCAAACCCCTTCCAGGGAAAGACTGGGAGATGGGCATTTTTGTCTGCTCCCTCTGTGCTGAGCCCTGGGGTGGGGGGGGTGGGGGGAGAGATAACCTTGGTGGATGCTCACAGGTCCATTAACAACTGTTGCTTGTTTGCTGTAGTCCTGTAGGACTCTTGAACTCAAGCCTCATTGGCTTTCAGAACTAGATGATCTGAGGCCCTATCCCTCAGGTGGCAACCTTAGTTGGGATGCTAGAAGTGTGGTCCGAAGCCTTTGCCTCTCAGGGAGAGCTGAGAGTTGGGTGTTCCCTCCCAGTTGTGTGACTTCTATGCTGGCGCTGGGGTTCATGTTGAGTGTCTCAGCCTGTCCTACTCATTTCAACATATTTTCTCAGTCAGCCAATCTGTAGGAATCACTCAGCTAGTTTCTAGATTTTTCTCAGAGGGAATGGCTCCACTTTGTAGCTGTGTATTCAGTGCTTCCGTGGGAGGAGGGAAAGTCAAGGAGCCTCCTCTGCCATCATCTTGGAGATGTCCTCCTCACCACATTTTTCTTAATGACCATTTCCACAGGAACATCTTTTTGATTCTTCAAACTTGGCATGTCACAAACTGAAATCAGTGTCTTTTTCAAAACTGCCCCCTCGCTGGTGTTGTTAAAGGGACTATGTGTACTCTGAGTCACTATGCTTGAACTCTCAGGATTTTCCTAGGCTTTTCTCTCTCCTCCTCCCTGACAAATTAACCAGGAGTCATTAGCTGTCATGTATTGAGCTTCAGATCTGACGTCACTAGAGTTTTCTATATGTTTTGTTTAATTCTTGCAACTGCCTATGGTGGTACACTTTCATATCCCAAAAGAAGTTATGAAACTCACCCAGAGTATAAATGGTGCCATAAATGTATCAAAAACGCATTTGAGAGAATAAATATTGTGGGATACGGCCTGAAGGCTATGCTCTCTGTGCTTTCCCCTGTCCATTTTAAAATTTATCACACTCCACTGCCTTGTTAGACCCCTATCGCATTCACCAAAACGGCTTTGCCAATGTATCATTGTCCATATTGGAAGGTTGAAGAAACAATGCAGTGAAAAACATTACTTTGTGTTCTAATTAATGAGGATGCTGTTTATTCTCTTAAACAGTGTCAGTCTCCATTAGGAAAAAAAAATTTTCTAGAAAAATATTTTTTCCTAGAAAAAAAATTTTGACTCAGTATCAGGAATACTTGTATTTTGAGCAACTAGCTTGATCTTATTTTATGGATCTAGTGAACCATGCGACTGATTGGAAAGCTCAGAATCAAAGCTCAGAAAGCTCAGAATCTAATAATTGAACTGAACCTACATTGTTACCTTCTCCGATTCCCTTGCCGGTCTATCTCCTCCTTTCTCTCTTGGCTACCTCCCGCTTAAGCCGTCTCCCTCCTCTTCTGAACTTGAATGGAACAAATGCACAGATGGGATTTAACTTCACTTGTGACCACAGCGTGGCCAAAGGCACCAAAAAGTATGGGGGAGAGGGGCCCACACTGGGGCGCTATAGCCTAGGAGGCCAGAGGGAGCCAGGGTGAGGATGTTCTTCTTCCTCTGTTTTCTGAGCTACATCTAGGTGTGTTTCCTGCTCAGGACCCTTCCTGAAAGTCTGGCAGAGGAGTGAGCAGGCATGCCTTCTGAGAGACCAGCTGATTTCTTAGCGGCTCATTGCAAAGCCGTAGCCGGCGCAGCGATGTGTCTTCTCACAATGCTTTCTTTGCTTATTTCCTCACCTCCACCACCCCCCCCTTTTTTCCTCACTCTCCTTGCTTCGGGCTTCTATCTCTGAAATAAAATGTCAGCGCCTTGATCCGTGCTTCATGCTGTGCTTTCTTAAGAACTTGGGCTAAGACAAATGTGAAAGAATCTCTTACAGGCATAAATCAGACCTTCTCTTTGCTGCCTTCCTGGTTGATTGGCTGGTTTTAAGGGTAGTGACCACCTTTTTTGATCATTGAACTGGGTCCACATTGCCAAGAATTTGTATTTGGCAGAAACTTTTTCCTTTTGATGTCTTTCTTAACAGAAAACTGAGACTAAGTGTAATTCCAGTGTTATCCCCCAAACTCCAACATTGTGACCCCTTATTTCTAGTTGGAACTGCAGGAATGCGAGAAAGCACAAAAGAGCAACTGACTGTAGCCTGCTGTTAACATAGTTGAAATAACTTGTCAGACTTCCACTGTGAAGGCAGATTTTTTTTTTTTTTCCTGCTGGCAGAAGCTAGAAGTGCCATAAAATCAGAAATAAGCTGTGAAATGCACTTTAAGTTAATATGAAAGTGTGTTGTTCCATTGACCCAGCATTCTGAAAAGTGAGCAGTGTTGTCTTTGGAAGGATAATAAAACTGCGATGAGGACTTCTTTGTGGCAAGGGGGGTGTGGGGAGGAGTTCTGTTTTTTATTATTTATTGTTTTGTTGCAAAATAAAAGTGACAGCTCTCTGTGACCTGAGCCAGAAGTAAATCCTAAAAGAGAATGTTAGCAATTTTGATGGCTCTTGCCCACCTCAGCCACCTGAACGATGAACGATTTGTAGAGTTTTTTGTGCACCATAAGCTTACTTTTGGCCACAAATGTGTTTTTCCCTGTAGTCTTTCTAATTATTTGACCTTTTAGAAGAAGTTAACAAGACATCCCTTTCATAAATAAATGTGTGTGTCTGACATGAGCGAGAAGTGCCATAAAATCAGAACGAAGCTGTGAAATGCACTTTAAGTTAATATGAAAGTGTGTTGTTCCATTGACCCAGCATTCTAAAAAGTGAGCAGAGTTGTCCATCTCAATGGACTCCATTTGGTCAAAGCCGAATATGGTCAGTATACCGTCTTCCTCCCAAAGACTATTTTAATTTTATTACTTTTTAATATTCAAAAACAAGTCATGGCAGGGAAATAATTGGCTCATGTTAAAGAGAGGCCAATTCTTCTTATTTCTTGTTTGCTTTTATGAGGACTCAGCCAGGAATAGAAAAACATAGGAACTATCCACAAAACAAGAAAGAACAGCGATTGGAAGGAGAAACCCAGAATTTTTTGTTCCCTTCAAGTTTGAAACCCTACCACAGGAAAAAACGTTGTATGGAAGTCTCTTCCAGTGTGGTACAAGTCTTTTGGATGCACTACGGAATCTACTCTGAGGTCATTAGAGAACATTCCCCTTGACCAGTCTGCTAAGGCACCACAAGGAAGATGAGCCCTGTGTTGAGTGAAGACATGGTGATCAGGCAATCTGCTCTGGCCTGAGGACATTTAGGGGACCCTGGGAGCATTGCTGAGTCTGATTCCATGCCCCAGACAGGAGAACTTGCTGTCAGACTTGCACGCTGAAGCCTTGGGGTGCTGTGATGATGAACTTGACTTTGGGATGAAAGGCCCAGTGGGATCTCGGCTGCATCAGCTGAGCAGCCCAGGCCTGTCACACCACAATCTTCCTGAATCTCACTTCGCCCAGCTATGAAATGTTCACACCTGCCTCACGGTCCTTGAAGATCAGTGAAAAGTCTTTTTAATACAGCTGTTAGTTGATCATAATTTCATAGGACGGGGCTGGTTTTTCGTCTCGTCTTTATCAGTGTATTCTCATCACTTACTGTGTCGCAGGACCTCAAGATTTATTTATCAAGTGGTTTAAAGGGACTTAAAGCTGCCATTGACTAACCTATGTGCCAGGCAATCTTCTATCATTATTGGTACTATGAAGGCGCTATTTTGTTCAGATTTTGAATGGTTTCTTGAGGATGATCAAAAGGACAGTTTTGAAGCCCTTTATCTGGCAAGCCATCCCAAGGTCACTGCAAGCCATTAAAGAAGGCTGAAAAGATGTGACTCCGGGCCTCTTATCCTCCTGGCCACCAAAAAGTGCCTCTGTCTGTATAGCTTTTCTCCTCTGAGATTCCCCGTTAAAGGTAGGTCGATAAAGAGGATGCCAGGCCCAAAGCATGGTTTGGAAACTTCTCATCTCACATAATTCAGCTTTCACACTAACTGGTGGTCCTCCCAGAAACAACACCCTCTGTTCTTGGGTCTTTGTAGTGCCCACGTCTGCCAAGAGACCCAAAAAAGGACACAAGCCCGTGAGAACCCTAGAGCCTGGACTGAGTCTCTGTTACCCTGACCCAGCAGATTTTCCCGCCGGGCATGCATATGTCCGAGATCTCCATTGGCGGTAGGAGCACCTTCTAGCTGCTCCAAGTTACAATCCGTCCCCTGTGAGTTCGTAGACCAGAGTGTTGGGCTTCATGACTCCTGGAGCCTGTGACTGCGTGGTCTTCCACTGAGGAAGGCTGGAACTAGGTGTGTCTATAGCAACCCCAGCAAGGGCCTCTGCAGTCTTGTGGAAGCCACCGCTTCTATGGCACCGTCGGCTCTTTCATTCAATAAATTATGAAATGGTTTGTTAATATAGGTGTGACCACATTACAACTCCTTCCTACATCCCCTTTAAAAATGATAACATTCTCTTTGGCCTGCATCTGTGCATAAAAATGTAAGAGACATCAGATATTTATGGGAAGGAAAGGGCACTAGAATATTAGGGACGGGCCCCCGAGAGGAAGGATGAATGAATGCTTCAGTTAACGAAACGGGAAGTTTTAGAGATGATGACAGAATAATCTGGGCTCATGCGCTGTTCTTGCCTTATTTTTTTTAGAGTGTAAGCCTAAAATGCTGGCATTCCTGTGTCCATTTTTAGCTATACACCGCTTGGTCATGTTCCTCCTCATTTCTGTTTTTCATGTTCAAACTTTGTTTTTCATACACACAGTTTAGGAATAGAAGGGGAAACAGAAGGCTTAAGAAGAAGTAGGTTATTAATAGGAGTCGGGGATTTGGGCTCTTTTCCTGCTGCGTAGAGACATGTTTAGAGGCTTCTAGCCTAAAATGCACCCACTTTGTCCACCCCCCACCGCCTCCCTTTCTCTCCTCTCTCTGCTTCAAGCACCCACGTCCTGCTCACCTCCCTCTGCAGATTTCACCAGTCAGTTTCCCCCATGACCACGTACAGTAACAGTCCCCTCGGTGGTCCACGATAACTTCCTAATAAACAGTCCACTGGGCTTTGCTCAGTTTGTGCTCCGTGACCATTCCATAGCTTTTAACCACCCCTAAGTCCTCCAGCCTGACCTTTGCTTAGCTTTTATCACACTGTGCTATCCTCATTCTATGACAACCATTCTGATTATTGCTTCTCTCTCTCTCTTTCCTTTGCTTCTACTCTATTTCCACATCCTGGAACGAAAGCATCTCCCACGATGCTGGCCCCCTTTCTCCCCTTCCTCATCCAGTTTCTGGGGCTTTCACTACCATCTCCATATAAATGACTCTCACCTTCCCCAGGTTATTTTTCCATCGGCAACCCCTCTCTTTAACTTCATTCTAATATTCTGAATTGCAGGATGGGAACGTCAGCTTGAAGGTCTCCCCAATATCTCAAGTTTAACAAATCCAAAGCTGAATTCCTATTTCCCCCACGCTGCTTCTTCCTTCTGAATCTATGTTTCTTTTAAATGGGATCACCATTCTCCCAGATGCCCTGAATCAACTCTGAATCAGTCCCGTTTTTCACACTCTGTGTATCCAGAGCCATTCTAACAACTTTCTCCTTCTCACTAGTTTCCCTATGCCCTCCCAGTGCCACCCCCCTGGTTCAGGCTCCTATTACCTAACTCGTTCCCCATGTTCATTTTTCCTGCCTTCCCATCCATCTGCCCACTGCTCTCCAGATTAATCTTCTTCATGTACCTATTTGCTTGTGGCATTTCCTTGCTCCAAAATCTTCCAGAATTCTTTCTTGCCACCTAACAAAGTAGACTTGTTTTCATTAGCCTTAGGTCTCTCCCTTTCTATAGCCAACTGACATTCATCGTCTTTAACTATCAATAGTATCCTAAGCCACCGCATACTCCAAAAAACAAGACTGTAAGTCATTCTCCAGCGGCACTCGGCTCTTTGCTAACACTGAGCTTTTGTTCATTCAGTTGCCTCTGTCAATCCTGCCAGAAAGCCCTACTTCCCCATCTAGCCCCATTCAAGAAAAATGTTAAGATTCCCTCAGTCTAGTTATAATGCTAAGTAGCTGAGGAAAAAAAAATCTTCCTAGTGGGATATAAAAATACTCAATAGATATGTGTTACATAGAATTCAAATGAATTGAATTGAACGAAGGAAACATTTTAAGACTTCCATATTGAATCCCACCAGAGGGAGCAAGAAAGGAAAATAAAAAGGGAGGAACGAAAAGGAAGAGGAAAGGGACGTGAAAATGGGAAGGTGCAGGAAAGAGAGGACATTCTGAACTTTTGCTCAGTGCCCATGAAATGTCAGCCTTGTGTCTTAGCTCAATAAACAAATGTCTTCCTGACTCTTTCCTGTGAGGGAGACTGATAGAGAAGAGACCCTGGATCTTTAGTGGTTGCAGGGTGTCCCAAAACGCCGTATGTCCATCCTCTTTATAACAATGGAAACGAACAAAAAACAGGATGCAAATGAACTTATGGAATGAGTGATCTGCTGTTAAATCTGGTACTTGAGGACTTAATATTGTGCAAGAAAAGGGCAGCTGTTCTCGTCTTGCTCACGTTAAATCAGGATACTATGTGTCTAAATCAGCATTCCCCAACCCTGCACCATTGCCATTTTGAGGCAGACAATTCTTAGTTGTCGGGGGTTGCCCCATGCACTGTAGGATGTTTAACAGCATTCCCAGACTGTACCCACTAGATGCCAGGAGCATCCTCTGAGCCCCTTCCCAGCCAAGTCAGTAAGAAAAGCTCTGGACATTGCCAGATGTCTTCTATATAGCAGAATCCAAATGTAGATAAAGATATGCACGGTTAAAATGCATCTACTCCCCCCAAACATTGAAAATGGCCATGCCGACACACTTTCCCATGGAAAAACAACTGGACCCATATGTAGGTCCTCATTCCAGAACCCCTCCTGTTTACATTCCTTTGGGCTGAGCTTCTAATCAGTTTGTATTCTGTAATATTATGCAAAATTCTCTAAAATTTATAATAGTTGACAGCTATGAAACAGACAAGACTCACAGGCACCATTCCAAACCATCTCTTACAATGAATATACAGATATGGAAGGAAAGAGCCCTACTGTCCAAACTGTGATAACTCTTGATTGGGGTCTAGTGAACAATTCAGCCGTAAACATCCCCTCGTTATGACAGAGCAGACAGATGCAGGGGGAAAAAAAAAAAGGCAAGAAAACGAGAGAAAACATCATGCTAAAAGACATTTCTAAACTAGAATAAATTTTCCTTTTAAACAACTTCCCGCATTGTTAAAAACTGATCTGTGTCCCTGAAATGGATTTTATGTTGTGTTTCATTTTGCCTTCTGCAAACGCAGTACCGGCCTATAGATGCACTTAATTATTTTTAATGGCAGTAGTATTATTTGCAATGCTCTTCTGAGGGGTAGAATGAAGCTAGAATGTTAAATAAATTTTGAGTCGAATTACAGAGAAGAAGCAATTGTGTTGGAACAAGGGCAGCTGTCTCCTCTTGCTATAATCACCTGCTGAGTGACAGATTATTAGGTCTAATATTACAAAATCCCATTCTTGCAGGGCACCAAAACCCCTTGGGGAGGTTACCACTCTATTTCAGATACAGATAAATAAAGGAAAAAAAAAAAACCCTACTATTCTGGAAGCCTCTTTATTTTTTAAAAAATAGAATAACCACTTTCCTCAATTTTAGCAGATATAACCCTTTTTGTCCTAACGGACAAATCTCTAGAATTTAAGACTTAAATTTCTTTTCCTGTAAGAGCTACTCAAAGAAACCAATCTCTGTTTTGATTAAGGCAATAAAATATGTTTTCACTCTTCAAAATAAAAGATTTGTTAAAATAACCCACGGCCGAGTGCTCAGTGGTGGTGCTGTCTATGTACTTTATACAATTACTGTCAGCATCGGATATGTGTCAGATTTATTTAAACTCAGCTCCCTTATTTAGCATGTGTTTATTACAAAGCAGGGCTAATTTATTACTCATGAGTCTATCATTCTCCCCCTTCCTATTTATTATTCAGCTTCTTATTTGTGTATAAAGTGATGTAGCTTCAAATTTGTGAGTCCACACAAAGTGACATTGTATGCGCATCAGCAGCATGACCAAGGTCTTATTTCATGTTCTACTTTTTGCATTGCTGATTAGTTTACTGGCAACTCTCTAAATTTACAGGGTCTGTAAATGCAAAAGTTATGATAGTTCTTCAGATGTTAATTATTCCCCTTCATACACTCTCTTTATTATACATGTGATATATAGTATATTTGCTGTCCTTTGTATTCTGAGATAATGCTACTTGTGGTGATTCCTGTCTCTGTGGCTTGTGGTGCAGAAAAGAGCAGTGTGTTTCTAGCCACCCACACCATCCCGCATACACAGGGCAGTATTCAGAAATGAGAAATGTCCAGTTTAAATTAGAACTGTTATAAGACTTCGTACTTTTGCCTTCATCCAAGTCACTGAGTTTATGTTATTTTAACAAAAAATGTATGCTAAGGAAAAGGAAACCAAAAAAATTTTTTCCCCAAATTCTATTATGGATTTTTGGAAAAGAAAACACTCTTGTACATCCTGGATCTGATGTGAATTCTTCTTTCAACCCTCTATTTATTTAAAGGAAACAAGTGATACTAGTTTCTTTGGACTTCAACATTCAGGATGGCAGCTTTTATTCTTGAATATAAATACCTTCTTTGATTCAGGTTAATTGAGACGTCAGAGTGGTGGTGTTTATGTTTTCTTAAAAGCTAAGATAACACTTGTTCAAAGTAAATCTTATGCCAGAACTTGAGAGGTTTTATTTGTGTGGATATACATATATAGGCCTATAAACATGTGTGCATACGTATATATGCATATAAATGTGTGTGTGTTTGAGTATACATACACATACATATGAATGGTTAAATCCAGGATGGCAATCAACATGGTTCCTCCTCATGCCACTTCCTCCCCTCCCCCAGCTCTTGCCAGCCCCTTAGGCAACCCTGTTACCGCCCAGAGTCCACATTGAAAAGCACCACTCAAGTAAGTTACCCCAAGAGTTAATTACATGCTAATAACATATATAATCTTATACCAGTTGTGGAATTCTCACATTGTCTTATCTCTGATAGGTAGAGCAGAACCCCCTCTCTCCATTTGAAGGAATGACAGACACCAAAAGGAAGGAGATGGTAGATTGTTGAAAAGAGGTGGCATCTACTGGGAAGAGGCAGAATGTGAGCATGTCGAAGAGGTCAAAGTAAATAGGATGAGAGCAACCAGCAAGAGAATGGAATCTGGGAGAAATGCAAGGTCACCTGGCACAAAGGGGGAACAATGGGAGTGAAGGTAGCTAGCTTTATATGCCAGTTGCTGAGCCAAGCATTTCATTTATCCTCTAAACTACAGGGGGAGGTCAGAGGTCTGTTAGTCTCACTTTAGAATGCAGAAATCGGAGCCCAAGATTATGCAAGGCATAGACAGATGGCAGTGCTGGACTTGAACTCAGTTTGCAGACTCCAGGCTGGTGCCTTGAGCCATAATGCCATACTGTATTTTAGAAACAGAAGTAACAGGCCTTTTTATGGAGCACAATTAAAAAAACTGAAGGTCCCTCTAAAGCCTCTTCCTTATAACTAAGCTGTTGGGCATAGTTAGCTTGACACAGAGGAACCAGCCCTGTTCTAGAAGAAATGGATTCTTGTCCCAGCTGTATCATAAACTTGCTGTGAGATGTTGATCTTTTCACTTCATTGTGCAAGACTGTTTCCTCATCTATAAAATAAGATTAGGATAGATGATTTATTTAGGATAGATGATGGAGAGCTAGATCTCTTCCATCTTCAACAATCTTTGTATGAAATTAAAAAAAAAAAAAAGTAACATCCAGAGACTGCTGCATCTTTTTTTTTTTTTTTAAGATTTTATTTATTTATTTGATAGAGACAGACACAGTGAGAGAGGGAACACAAGCAGTGGGAGTGAGAGAGGGAGATGCAGGCTTCCTGCGGAGCATGGAGCCCGATGTGGGGCTCGATCCCAGGACCCTGGGATCATGACCTGAGCTGAAGGCAGACGCTTAACGACTGAGCCACCCAGGCGCCCCTAGAGACTGCTGCATCTTGATGCAGTGTCATCCCCTGCCTCTAAGGGCTTTATTGGCATGATTGATACCTGCCAAAACCTGCTTGCTGATACATCCTGAACCACTTCCATCCGTTGCACCCCGATGGCACTTTTTCACTCTAACCCTCCCTCAGTACCCACTGGAAGTGACAAATGACCCAAAAGATAGAATGAGTGCCCCTGGAGGGGGAAGGAGCAAGATGGCAGAGGAGCAGGAGACCTAAATTTCATCTGGTCCCAGGAATTCAGCGAGATAGGGATCAAACCATTCTGAACACCTATGAACTCAACAGGAGATCAAAGAAAAGAATAGCAGCAACTCTCTGAACAGGAAAGCGACCACTTTCTGGAAGGTCTCTTCTAATTTGTTTAGTGAATATTTTTCTGGGGTTGTTGTTACCCTGTTAGCATTTTGTTCTCTCATTCATCTATTCTTCTCTGGACAAAATGACAAGACGGAAAAAATCACCTCAAAAAAAAGAAGAGGCAGTACCGACTGCCAGGGACCTAATCAATACAGACATTAGTAAGATGTCGGAACTAGAATTCAGAATGACGATTTTAAAGGTACTAGCTGGGCTTGAAAAAAGCATGGAAGATATTAGAGAAACCCTTTCTGGAGAAATAAAAGAACTAAAATCTAACCAAGTCGAAATCAAAAAGGGTATTAATGAGGTGCAATAAAAAATGGAGGCTCTAACTGCTAGAATAAATGAGGCAGAAGACAGAATTAGTGATATAGAAGACCAAATGATGGAAAATAAAGAAGCTGAGAAAAAGAGAGAGAAACAATTACTGGATCACGAGGGCAGAATTCGAGAGATAAGTGAGACCATAAATGAAACAATATTAGAATAATTGGGATCCCAGAAGAAGAAGAAAGAGAGAGAGGGGCAGAAGGTATATTGGAGCAAATTATAGCAGAGAACATCCCTAATTTGGGGAAGGAAACAGGCATCAAAATCCAGGAGGCACAGAGAACCCCCTCAAAATCAATAAAAATAGGTCAACACACCGACATCTAATAGTAAAACTTCCGAGTCTCAGAGACAAAGAGAAAATCCTAAAAGCAGCTCGGGAGAAGAGATCTGTAACCTACAATGGTAGAAACATTAGATTGGCAAGAGACCTATCCACAGAGACCTGGCAGGCCAGAAAGGACTGGCATGATATATTCAGAGCACTAAATGAGAAAAATATGCAGCCAAGAATACTATATCCAGCTAGGCTGTCATTGAAAATAGAAGGAGAGATAAAAAGCTTCCAGGACAAATAAAAACTAAAGGAATTTGCAAACATGAAACCAGCCCTACAAGAAATATTGAAAGGGGTCCTCTAAGCAAAGAGAGAGCCTAGAAGTAACATAGACCAGAAACGAATAGAGACAATATACAGTAACAGTCACCTTACCGACAATACAATGGCACTAAATTCATATCTTTCAATAGTTACCCTGAATGTAAATGGGCTTAATGCCCCAATCAAAAGACATAGGGTATCAGATTGGATAAAAAAACAAGACCCATCGAAATGCTGTCTGCAAGAGACTCATTTTAGACCCAAAGACACCCCCAGATTGAAAGTAAGGGGGTGGAAAACCATTTAGCATGCTAATGGACACCGAAAGAAAGCTGGGGTGGCAATCCTTATATCAGACAAATTAGATTTTAAACCAAAGACTCTAATAAGAGATGAGGAAGGACACTATATCCTACTTAAAGGGTCTATCCAACAAGAAGATCTAACAATTGTAAATATCTATGCCCCTAACATGGGAGCAGCCAATTATATAAGCCAATTAATAACAAAAGCAAAGAAACACATTGACAACAATACAATAATAGTGGGGTCTTTAAAACCCCCCTCACTGAAATGGACAGATCATCTAAGCAAAAGATCAACAAGGAAATAAAGATTTTAAATGACACACTGGACCAAATGGACTTCACAGATATATTCAGAACATTCGATCCCAACGCAACAGAATACACATTCTTCTCTAGTGCCCATGGAACATTCTCCAGAATAGATCACATCGTAGGTCACAATCAGGTCTCAACTGGTACCAAAAGATTGGGATCATTCCCTGCATATTTTCAGGGGGATAATTTTGTAAAAGTCTGTAACTGGATATTCTCTGTATTATCTGGGAATAAAAGAAGAAAAGAAAAAGAACATGTTATACTTGTAGCATGAGAAATTTGAGTTGACTATAAGAAATGGTTTCTTGACAAATTTGTATGTGTAACTGGCCTTCCCTTGAAAGGGCTTCAAAAGCTCCCTTTTGAAGTCCAAGCAGAATAAATTCTACATTGGGTCTTAACTTTCAGAATAAGTTCACTTTTGGGGCACATGGGTGGCTCAGTCAGTTAAGCGGCTACTTTCAGCTCAGGTCATTATCCCAGGGTCCTGGGATCCAACCCCATGTCCAGCTCCCTGCTCAGGGGGAGTCTGCTTCTCCCTCTTCCTCTGCCCCCCCATTTGTGCTTGCCCCCCCCCCAATAAATAAAATCTTTAGAATAAGTTCACTTTTACTAGTAAGTATTTAGGGCACTGATAAAAGCCAAATCTGGTCATCTATTTCTGTGTAACAAATTATCACAAAACTTAATGAGATAAAGCAACAATGATGTTGTCATGCTCATGATTCTCCATGCCTGGAATTTAGGCAAAGTATAGATGGGACAATGTGTCTTAACACCCTGATATCTAGGGCCTCACCCAGAGTGACTTGAATGATGGGAAATGGTTGGAATGGTCATTGAGGTAATGTATCTAGGACCTTCTTTCTGGCTGTTGGCTGATTTCCTTGTTTCTTCTCTCCATGTGCCACATTTTGGGACTAGAATGCACAATATGGCTTCTTTTACTCTGATGTCTTGCCTCTATCCTACTGGTTGGATGGATGGACCAGCTGGGGGCTGGCCCGTCATCTGTCTGTCTTACTCTTTACATAGCCTCTTGATATGTGTGTCTTGGGCTTCTTCACAGCATGGAGGTATCAGGGTAGTTGGAATTCTCACGTGGCAACTGCCTACCAGCAAGCATTCCATAAGAGCAAGGTGGAAGCTACAAGGATTCCCAAAACCTAGTCTCAGAAGTCACACAGTGTCACTTCCACTGAATTCTTTTGGTCACACGGATGAGTCCAGGTGTGCTGTGTGGAAGGAGACTAGACAGAGGCATAATTACGGGCATATGTGGCTTAATGGAAGCCATCTTTGGATACTAGCTACAAGCCCTGTGGAATTTTTAGGGTTGAAAGACATATAAGCAGCTGGCTAAATGTGCTACACAAATAAGCCGTTTATCTAGGAGAAAAAGAAAAGAATATGCTAGAAATAGTCGTCTAGGCCACCAAGGACAGTTTTGTGTATGGATTAAAGGTAATGTACCTCCATAATATTCTAACATCTCCCTAGGCAGAAAAACTTCAGGAGTCTCGAGTGAATTACACATTAATAATTTGTATTTTCCCATATATATATAAGGGTAAAAATTGCTTGGGGCTATAACTTGTAGCTTTCAATTTGCATCTTCATTGCACCAGGGAAAGCTGCTATGTGACACATATGTTTGACTATCCTAGCTGAAAATAAAGTACTATGGGTTTAATTCTATTGGCAAGAGACCAGCTTTCCATAATTTTAGCCTAGTGAATCGTTATGGGCCATAATTCAAATTTAATGATCTGACTCACTGAAATGATAAGATCCCAGCTTTGGGCAGGCATATTGTTGCTTCTCATAGGAAAGTCTATTATTTTACATGTCAGGTACTCCCTCCCCTTTCCCATGTACCTTTAAATAGAAGGCAGATGCTGTTATCTGGCCCTAACCAAGGCAAATGATTGAGTCGCTGGAGCTTATGGGAACATGTGTGGTTCTGTATTTGAATCTAGTAAGCCTATTGCTAATGATGCTGTACAGTTCAGAGATTTCACTGTTGACAAAGACCATATGTTCCCTCAGCAGCTTCCTGTGTAATGTTCTGTTTACTGTATATTCAGCAGAGGATTTGAACAGCTTTACCTGGAGCAAAATATTCTATCCACAGGCTGTTCTACATGATGTGCTGTACGAAATAGATAAATGTTTCTAAAATATGTGAGAAGTGAGTTCTCTCACTAAGACAGCCTAGAATGAGATAACTTTGCTGCTAAGACATATAATCTCTTAGCCTGTCTATGGAGACCCAGAGAGAATTATGTCGAGTCTTTCATAAACAAAACTCATAAAAAACTAAGACTAATTTTTAAATCATAGCCAAATAGCTTCTGTTGAAGACAAAGATTATGAATAATTACTTTATGTCTTCTACCTACTTATAGTCAGGAAAATCATTTCTTCCTTCCTCATTGACAACTTGTTATCAATCCTCTTGAGGTTACCTTGGTTATAGTCTTTTACTTAGAAGCAGAGTAGTTAAATGAGACCAATTCGATTGACCAGAAAAGACTAAAATAACACAACAGGTTCTTAAAGTGGTTTGTTTCCTTATCCTACTGTTTTGACTGTTCAAGGATCAAATACATCAAAAATCTGAATGCTTAGCAGTTAAGAGAACACACCTCCCCTCAAAAAAAAAAAAAAAATCATCAGGATGAAATCCTGGATCTACTACATAGGAAAAATGTGCTTTGGCAAGTTACTTAAATTTTCTTTGCCTCAGTTTCCTTCTTTGCAAAAAAAAGGGGAATTATAATACTGTTTCTTTAGATACCTGTGAAGATTAAACGGGATAATTGATCCAAGAGTTTAACACAATTCTTGATATACAGGAAATGAATAAATATAAAGTTTTATTAAATCCAGTTGATTTTTTTTTGATCCCTGAATGAACTGTATTATTATTTGAACTTCCAATTTTATCCATGGAGGCATCTACCAATTAGACTCAACTGAAAATTGAGGGGATGGAGATTAGAATCTAGAAATGTTTTAAAAGTAATCAAACTGAGGGTTGCTGTAATGAGCACTGGGTATTCTATGCAACTGATTAATCACCAAATTCTAGCTCTGAAACAAATAAAATAAAATAAAATAAAATAAAAATAATCATATTGTAATACTTTGAGATGATCCACTTCTGTTTTCTTTTACAAAGTATGGGCAATTCTTTGGATGTGGCTCCTTTGTTCACCTCTTGCCCTTCTAGTTAAAGACCCTTGTAGTTAAAGGTCCAACTTTCAAGGACCCTGTGCAACCAGGAACAACTTCCAGAAGTGGCCAGTTCAATTGCCACCCAACCCCGTGCCCTCTCCGTACCCCACCCCCCAACCCCCGCCCCAGTCCCAGAGTAAACTTAACATAAACTGGACAGTGGGGGCATAGGTAGAGAGCCATCCTGATACCATAATTCTAGATCCTGAAAACTTAAACCCATAGAGAAATAATATGTTCTTTTATGATTTTCTTGAAAGACCAGTGTGGGAATGAAGGTCTTTATATATCCATCTCCATCAGAACACGGATTTTAGGGTTTCTTTGGTTTGTCTTAATGAAAGAGGAAGGTATAAAGGGCAGCTGTCCTTTGGAGTTGCTGGCAAGATAATACGGTAATCACAGAGATGCTTTTATGATGAAACTTGGCGCCTCAAGTAGTAAATGAAGGAGCTTCTCCAACAGTGGTTTAGGTTCAAATACTAGGAGCAATAGTAATAGGGAAAATAGGGAGAAGGAGCCTCAAACCTTCATTTGTTTCAGATTCACAAGGCCTCTAAATAACTAGGGTTGCTCCAAACAGGACATTTTCCACCTTCACTCAACCAAAGCCAGCAGATGCTCATTTTCTAGAGCCTAGTACTGAGGCATTACTGTGGTCCAGAAGAAGATAACTCTATATAAGTCATCCAGGTAGATAGATAATAAATAAGAATTAAGATTCATTTTGCCTGTGAGTATTTTGGAGAAAATCCTCCCTGACATATCATTGAGATATGCTGAGAGAGGGCTTTCTGCTTGTTCTCTGTGTGTGATTATATGTGTATATGTGTATGTGTGTCCATGAACGTATGTGTATTTGCACATGTGTACATATGTGTGTGTGTGCGTGTATTTTTTTAATTACACGTACTAGAGACCACAGGATATGTTTCTACGTTCTCCTGGGTGTTACCTTCTCTGGGCCAGTAAAGCACTCATGAGGAAGAAAACACTGTGTTCTGTTGAGTGTGTCTGTCATTGACAATCTCCTCACCTCTGTGGATACTTCAAAAAGTTATGTCAAGTCCTCGCCATCTAAGAGGGTTTTGCTTTAATGATTCAGAACTGGCCCTTTCAGTGCTTGCCTCTCAGGTTAAAGGCCAGAAAGTCACCCTCTCCAGAAGTCTGATGTGCACTTGAACTTCAGATTTATGACCGCTGGACTTGATTTTTAAAGCCGTTTTAGCTGAGTAGATACCATTTATTCTGTGAACAGTGATATTTTACTTCCACCGTATCTGTATGTTTTGTATCAAGGTATGCAACTTTGCTATCCATTCTGCTCCTGTTAATAATGTATTTATTTGAGAATGTTGATGATATCTTTCTCAAGTAGAAAATAGCATCAGTTTCATGTAATTTTTTGAAAATCTCTAATCAATATCTTATAGGCAATGAGAGAATCCTGACAATTTACCAACTACATTTCTGAATGTTTGACACTATTTGGGAATGCAGAGTCTCTACTTGCCCTACATTTAGTAGTTGTCCACTCTATACCAGGCGTTTGTTGGAAGTGCCGAGATTACAAAGCAAATAGGAACTAGACCTTCTTGCCCTCGCTGAGTTTAGAATCTGATTCAGCGCTGTCCAGTAGAAATATAATGTGAGCCACACTTAACAATGGTAAAGTTTTCAGTAGTGACACTAAGTAAAAAGGAACGGGTCATATTAATTTTCATAGTATACTTTCTTTAATTCAGTGTATCCAAAATACTATAATACCTGCATGTAAACAATTTTAAAAGTTATGAATGAGGTAGTTTATGTTCTTTCTTTATACTGAGTCTTTGAAATCCTGTTCGTATATTGTTCTTACAGCACATTTCAGTTTGGAATAGCCACATTTCAATGGCTTGATGGTCTCATGTCATTTGGAGAGCATGGATCTAGTTGTTGGAATAAAAGGAGCAATGATCATAACCACAGGGAGATGAAGATATGACCTCGGTATTATGGGAGGAGAGGGTACCTACCACAGTTTGTTTGGCAGTGGATAATCAGACTCCGCTTCCAATTTAACGCCGTATTTTATGTGTTCTTAAGTGAAAATAAAGAGCCCTCCAGGCCAGCATAATAGTAAGAACATAGATTTGGGAGTCAAATAGGCCAAGGTTCAAGTCCCAGCTTTACCACTGATCAGCTGGATTCCTTGGGCGAGTTACTAAACTTCTGTAAGCTTCAGGTTTCTCTTGGTCGTGTTGGGGTAAGGTTGTGGTAACGTGAGACCTGCACTGGCACATTGACTGAGATGCACTAGATCTGCTCAGGGGACGTGAATGGCTATTGTTATAACTCCATGGAAGACCATAATGCAAAGTATCCTAGTAAGTTGATTGAAGGTTGAAGGACAAGTCGTTCTCAACCCTGGCTGGCCGTTAGAATTATCTGGGAAATTCAAAAAAGCAATGATGAGAAATTCAGGAATAAGTCAAATGACACTTGAAGGAAACCAGCTGAAAAATCCATAGAGTAGTACATTCCACAGAACAATCAATGCATTTCCAGAATAGATCAGAGAATAGAGATGGGATTCATGGGGTGGGGGGGTGGGGGGACGACAGTTGCTCTAGATTTTTAAAGATTTAATGGGTTTCACGTCCAAATGTGATGTGTTGATTTATTTAGTTCTGATTCAAAGAAACCAACCACAAACATATTTTTGATGGGACTGGGAAGATTTAGCATAGTCTAAGGTATGAGATAATGGCAAAGAATTATTGTTAATTGTTTGTGAAATGGTGATATCTGGAACTTGTTTTAAAATATTTAACAAACAAAAAGTAGGTCAATAAGTGTGGTGAAATCTTGATAATTTTTGAAGCTGACTGATAAGTATATGGGAGATTTATTGTACCCACTCTCTTTTTTTGTTGTTGTTGAAGTTTGAAGTTTTCAAAATTAAAAATACATACTTATTACATAATATTTAGAAAATGCCAGAACTAAACAAAACACTGCTCCTTTGGCACTAGAGATTCTATTTTAATTTGCCTAGGGAATGAATAGGGACTGAGGCATTGCTTTTTTTTTTTTTTTTTTAATACCAGAGAGGAGTCTGGAGGAATGGGCAGGTGCCATGCCATCATTAAGGTCATTTAAAGGTTATTGGAAGCCAAGGGTTTTCAGCTGGGAAACAGTATGTTTGTAGCCATATTTTACCAAAAGACCACTCCAGTGGGGCTAGGGAGAATGGGTGACTAATGGGCAAATTGGAGGCTGGGAAGGAAAGAGGTGAGAAATGGTGAGGGTGGGAACTCAGGGAGTGAATATACAAGTGGATATACATATTGAAACGGAGGGACAGGGTATAACAGCCATCTCCAGGATAGGACTGACCAAAATTGTGCAGATGTTTGGGGGAGACCGAGAACTGGCAAAGCAGAAGAAGGAGATGGAAACTTAGCTGCTGTTTTGGACAGCTGGATAAAGGGATGGAGACGCCATTTATTAAAATGAAAAATCTCTGCAGATTTTCAGGGGATGAAGAGGGAAGCCATGGCTTCATTTGTGAATCACATAGTTTGAGGTCACAGTGGAAATACTTATATAGGCAAGAAAAGCATCCGGTGGATCAGGAGGTGTCTTAGAGAGATCAGGCGCTATGCTAAATGCTTCCTCGTGTTGCCTCGGAAATCCTCACCGGAGCTTTCTGAGGAAGGTTCTGTAATCATGTCCATCTGACGGATGAGGAAAGTAGCTTACCATGGTTCAGTAATGTGCTCGGGGTCGCCCAGCTAGCAGGTGCAGACGTCAGGACTTAGAGCTGTCCAACTCTCAAATCCATGCTCTTAATCACTGTTACAGAGCCATCCAAAATGGGTGAATGATTCCAGAATGGGAAGGGAGGACAGAAATAATAGATTTGGCATTAATGTTAGAAGCCAAATATTTAGAAATGCAAATAACCCACAAACATATGTCTGATAACAAGACCTTTGCATAATGAGAACATTTTTATTGCATATGCTAGTACTTCACTCAAAGATCTCCTAATGCCTTTTCCAGTATTTTAATTGTCTTGCAAATAGGGCACATAGGCCAGATTAATCTACTGCTTAATCATAATGCTAAAAGGAATGCTGATTGCAAGCCTAAATTTTGTTGCTGTTACTTAGATTCTTTTTGAAGGAAATTTTGTGCAGAGAAGATGTCTCCAGAAGTTTAGAAATGAGCAGGCTAGTCAGAATGTTCAGCATCAATAGTAGCACAGATGTTTGAGGACTTTGGCCTGCATTAACTGACCATTCCTTTTTTCCCCACTTTTCCTCTTCAAATTTCCAAGAATTTCTTTCCCTGATGATCCAGGAGGCCAGAAGTCCAAAATGAATCTCACAAGGGCTAAAGTCAAGGTGTTGTCGGGGCTGGTTCTTTCTGGAGGTTCTAGGAGAGAATCTATTTCCTTGCCTTTCTCAGCTTTCCAAAGCCACTTAGATTCTTTGGTTCTTGGCTCTTTCCTCACATCATTCCAAGCTCCTGCTACTACGACACATCTCGGGCACTTTGTACGTGGGACAGAGAGGCAGTTCAGTATAGGACAGCAGATCTCCAGCAGGGGCAATTTTGCTCCCCAGTGAGGAGAGGTCTGGAGACTTTTTTGGTTGTTACAACTTGGTGGGGGTGGGGAATGATGGGCGCTGCAGGAATCTCATGGGTGGAGCCTAGGAATGCTGCAATGCTCGTGACAGCTTCCCCATAACAAAGAATTATCCTTCCTAAAATGGCAATAGTGGCAAGATTGAAAAAATCTTGGTATCTAGGTGATGATTACTGACCCGAGTCTGAAGGCCTGGCTTTGAACCTGGCTCCACCACCCACCAAAGCAGCCTTGGCCATGCATGTCATCTCTCTGGGCCTCAGGAAGTTCGTTTGTTTGTTTGTTTGTTTGAATTTTTTTTCTATCTGTAGAATGGGAATAATAATAGTATCCATCCATCACATAGGATTGTTGTGTGTAAATGTTATGTACATGAAATAAATGTATGTAAATGAGATAATTTATGTAAAACCTCAGAATAGTGCTTGACACATAGTAAGCATTCCATAAATGTTGGTTCTCCTTAATACTAGCATTGGCATTCAGGAAATAGTAACAATTGTTTTCTGTGCCTTTTCAGAGACTTTCAGAATATACTGAAAACAGGTATAAGGGCAACTTTGTCAGCGTTTTATAAATACAGTACATTTAACTCCAATAGTAAGCCAAATTATTACACCAACAATTGTTTAGAAAATCAAGATGTTTGCAGTACTTTAAGTCCAGCTAATGAGCTATCTAAACCCCTGCCACCTCCCATGGAGTCTGTCTTCTTTCATAAAATCTCACTTAGGCCACAGAGAAGGACCTGTAAGTAAACAGCTTCATATCCCACAAGGCTGTATCTCAGGTAATCAGACCTTGGCAAAACCACTTAGCATGATGCACTTCTGGCTATCATAATATGCCCTATGGCTTTGGTGGATCCATGTAAATATGGAGGCTCATCAAATCACTAGTTCTCCTATGGTGTAATTTGTTTACTTTTGAACATGCCCGTGTGATCTTAGAAAATACGCGCACAATGCTGTCCTCCACCCCTGCATGATACATATAGCTCCCGGCCACATGTAGCTGTAGGTCATGTGAAATGTGGTTCTTTCCAATTGAGATAGGATGTTTTATACAAATTACATACCACATTATAGAGCTTTAACACGAAAAAAGAACATAGTATCTCATTAACATTTTTAGGCTGATTACATACTGAAACAATAATAGTTTAATATATTGAGTAGAGTATAATGTATTATTAAAATTAAGTTGCACCTGCTTTTAATTTTTTTAAGGGGGCTATTATTATAAAGTTTAAAATTACATATGTAACTCACATTACATATCTGTTGGACAGTACTGTTCTAAACTTTGTTCTCTCGGTCTGAGGCAAATACAATGGGAAACACCCGGTCCTAAAAGAGCAAAGCGTGTCGATGGACATGAGCAGGAATTGCAAAGGAATTAAATTAAAACATGAGATTTCAGTCCCCTCAGGCAGTGTTTCTCCAGGGGTAATTCTTGAACCACCTGCACCAGAGTCCCTTGGGGTGATTGTGAAAAATGCACAGTCATGTGTTCCGTTCAGCGATCACAATTCAAAATCTCTGTGTCCAGGAATCTGGATTTTTTTTTTTAAGATTATTTATTTATTTATTTGACAGAGAGCACAAGTGGGGGAGGGGCAGAGGCAGAAGGAGAAGCAGACTCCCCGCTGAGCAAGGAGCCCAAAGGGGGCTTGATCCCAGGACCCTGGGATCATGACCTGAGCCAAAGGCAGATGCTTAACAACTGAGCCACCCAGGCGCCCTGAGGAATCTGGATTTTAAACACATTCCCTCTTGATTCTTAGGTGTACTGACATTTGAAAATCACTGACAAATATATCAAGACTAAAGAGGAAAAAACAAAGATCAGACAACAAAAATACCTCAATACATGAACAATGCCTGATATAATATGCAGAATACCACTCACCGCTAAACAAAAGACCGAAAGCAGTGGGTATTAGTGAGTTATATTTGGGTTGTGGAGGAACTAGAATTCCAATATCATCTATTTCCACGATGAGTCATAGTGTACCTCAGCTTTCTGAGATGAAAAGTCATCTTATTCAGAATATATAAATGGAAGTTAGCCCTCTCTGTCTTCACTGTATTAGGTCATCTATAGACCAAACTGCAAAAAAATATTGGGTTGTTTGGTTGTTGCTGTTGTTAAGGGAAAATACTGGTTGTTGCGTATCCCTTTTAAAAAACAAACTTTCTTGGAGGAAGGTGGAATGTGTATGTGTGGGTATGTGTGTATATGCATGTGTGTGTATATATATATGTATATATATATGTAATTGAGTTAGCTAAATAAAGTACATATTAGAAATCCAAAGAAGTCATTTGTGATAAATAAGGTTGCTTATTACTGAGCTACTATGATTATAGAAATTTAATGAAATTTTAATTACATTATGCGCCTACTCAAATATTGGTTTTGAACATTAATCTAGTTACTTGAGAAGCATTTCATGGAATGGGAAATAAGAATGAAATGGCTTATTTACTTATCCCAATGCATTAAAATAAAACTCAGTAGGGAAACTCATAAGAACAAAAATGAGAACCCTATCCGGACATCTCATTCAATAGAAACCACGTGTGGGTTTTTACCTGCATCAGTCACCTTCGGTGATTGAAAAGCACCATAGCTGTGCTCACAAGACAGTGCTTAAAATGCAATATATATATGGCTTAGGTGTAAGTTATGGCCCTACTTGCCATGTCATAAGATTAGAAACCCACCAGGTAAGTTGCTCTTCATAGGTGGGCAAGATGTCTTTTGTTCTGTTCCAAACCAGTGCTGTTTGTCAGGTCCAGTAATCAATAGAAAGGAAGGATGAGAAGGTGGTTAGAGAAAGCCCTAGGGAGAAGTGGGGGAAGGGGGTGCTTGGCTCTGTTAGCAGGAGGCTGACTTTGAACTGCCCTGACAGCTCCACATTGTAATCTCGCATATGTTTTCTGTCCCAGTGATTTCTTTCCTGTTATAAATTACATGGGACGGTGACTTTGCTAAAACCTAACATGGCAAACTGGTGTACTACTCCATATATGTTTATTTTTTAATTATCCTCAGAACTATCCTAGATTCAGGTTAGCAGCCCAGGATGACATGGGAATTTCAAGGGACAGCCAGGTGTTCATTTTATTCGTGAACAGCCTTTAAACATGTATTGTCAGTCAGGTGCATAGTGGCCAACGACTTTTGTCAGTTATCAGATCAGTCATATCATCCGACACATGGAGGAATGTCTTTTGGAATATAACTGGGGCACCTCTGAATGAGCTCTAGCTTCATCTAAAGGCAGAAATTATAGCCTTAAAAAAATACACCGAGAGCAGAAGTTAACACCTACATGTAACACTCTCAAAATTGAGCAGTCTTCATGTGTAATATTATTACCTTTTACTATAACTTCTAAGAAAGAGCAACTGATAGAAATGCATACAGAATTTAATTTCTTTCCAATGAATCACTTTTAATTTTTAAAGACTTTTACATAGGATTGTGTTGCTTAAAAAAAAAAGATATTAAAATATCCTCAAGTAGTTTGGCGCACACACGCAAAATCTCTTCTGATCTTAATTGTGAGAACCAACCCTCTAAGACGATTTTGATGGCCTGCAAGTTTATTCCCAATGCTGATACTATATCACAAATATCTTTTATTTTTTTTTTTTAAAGATTTTTATTTATTTATTTGAGAGAGAGAGAATGAGAGAGAGCGAGTACATGAGAGGGGGGAGGGTCAGAGGGAGAAGCAGACTCCCTGCCGAGCAGGGAGCCCGATGCGGGACTCGATCCAGGGACTCCAGGATCATGACCTGAGCCGAAGGCAGTCGCTTAACCAACTGAGCCACCCAGGCGCCCTCAAATATCTTTTAAAAATTAATATAAGTATAACCACTTTTTCGTGATAAACAAAACTATGAAATAGAAGCCAGCCCAATTGATGCTGAATTCGTAAGTAAATTCATTTTTGTTACTTAATCCGAGTCCATAAATAATGCATTTAAGCATTAAATTTAACCAGTTTCACTTCAATTTAATTTGAGGTCCAATGGCTCTTTCTTAGTTTGTAGAATTAAGGTCAACACAACTGGCTGTCTTAGAGATTTAATGTTCATAGATTCTTAGGCTTTAGAGACCCTACCATGTTATGCTAATAGTGAATTGTTTTAAAAATGACATTAGGTATATTAAATGGTGTAGCTGAAGAATGGTGTTCAGAATATCAAACTCCAATGACCAATATTTTTCAGACAAATAAAAAGAAAGAAATTTCAAAAGGCATCAGAAAATTGAATGACAAAGAAAATCCTCCCTGATGTTCTAAGAGCTTTGGGAGGTTATGAAGGTGACACATTTTAAATTAGAAGCATTCAACTCACATATTAAAAAAATTGGAACAGGATTTTTTTGCAGGAAAGGAAGAAACATCAGGCCTTTTGAAAAAGAATCTTGCTGTTGAATCCCAGCTGACTTGCAATTAAAAATGAAGGAGCAATTGAACATGTCTGAAAAAATTCGATTCTCTATGCATTGGGCATGGCTGAATAGTTTAGACTGTCAAAAGCACTAGCTTGCCCAATATATATTAGGGACAAGGAAAAAAAAAGAAACATAAAACTGTTTAACGTAGAACCAGAATTTTGACAGCCTGCATTGTATCTTAATTGCTTTACATTTACTTGGGAAAAGAAAATGCCTTATTTATTCAGAGAAAGACTCAGAGTTATGTTTTTTCAGTTCTTTATCTCAGTTGACATCTGCTGAAATGGCAGATGAGCCAACACAACAAACAAAACAAAACAGAGCACCAAAATTTTAGGGGCACTAAACAGTCTCTTTTTTTAACTACATATTAATGAACAAATGCACACTGCTAGGTGTGTCACATACATGGGCCCATCCTATGCTCATTCCAAACTGGAAGGTAAATATACACATTTTGTCCATTTTTCAAAGGAGGAAACTGAGGCACAGAGGCACCATCCTACCAGCACTTACATAGTTTAGTGTCACAGCTGTATTTATTATAGAAGCTAACTTTAATTTTCTTCTTTTATATAGATTAAGAATAATATGTATAACTTATGCAAAATAATAGCAAGAAAAGAAATCTTTTTCCTTGCCTTGAGCTCCAAAACCATCTGATTTCAACCTCTCCTTTGACACATATTATTTTCTATTTTGCATTATTATTTACACACTTTTCTGATGTTCTCATTGAACTTAAAGTGCTCCTGCACAATTAGCAGATTCTTGACTTCACTCTTTTTTATATGCATCAATTTTAATTTAATAGAAGACTTTACATTTAAAAAATACAGGAATTAGGAATATTCACTTGTCTTCTCCCACCTTCCCTAGAAGTTTTGAGCTTTATAACAGAGGAAGCCTCCTCCGTAGACTTTCAGGAAGGATATTAAATCTGGTGTGGATGGGTGAATGCTTGTATGGGTAGAGAGATAACAGGCATAATGAATCATATCTGAATTGAATGATGCCTCTAGATCTAAATATCACAAATAAACAGCACAAAAAAGGGGTGAGCAAAGGACCTGTTATAGATTTAGAGACCTAATAGATACAGCAGCCAAAAGGAATGTGTGAACCATTTTTGTATCCAGATTTGAACAAATAAACTGTAAAAGTGTACTTATAAGACAATTGAAGGCTAACACTGAGAATATTTAAGATTTGTTTTAATTTTTAGGTATAATAATGGTATGGTGGCTATGTTTTCTTTTAAGAGTCTTTATCTCTCATAGACACATACTGAGATATTTATGGATGAAATAAAAAGATGTCTGGGATTTGTTTTAAAGTAATTGACCATGGTGGGGTGGGTGGAGAGTAGGCAAACAAGATTGGCTTTATTAATAAATTGTTGAAGCTGAATGATATATGTGTGGAGGTTTTCCCTATTTCTCTGGGTGTTAGAGATTTTCCCAAAATAAGAAAATAAAAATCAAGAAGATTTTAACACATAATTGGTATCGCATCAAATTAACAGTTTCATTCCCAACCTCATAAAACGCTATCATTAGACAAGAACAATATAGGTCCTAAAACATGTATGTGCTCCAACACAAACATTTTGATTACAGAGAACCCACTGAGGGGCACCTGGGTGGCTCAGTTGGTTAAGCATCCGACTCTTGATTTCCACTCAGGTCATGATCTCAGGATTGTGGGATCAAGCCCCGCATCAGGCTCCGTACTGCACTGGGCATGTAGCCTGCTTAAGATTCTCTCTGCCCCTCCCCACCTCTCTCTCTCTTTCTCTCTCTCCCCCTCTCAAAAAAAAAAAAAAGAGAGAGAGAGAGAACCCACTAGATATCTAAAATAGACTAGAAAACTTACGCTATGTCAAATAATACAAAACCTTTGAATAGCAACATAAAATAGAAGTCAAGATTTAAGTTTTCTGATGAGTGGACAGAAACCGTGTGGTGTGTTAGAACACCGAGTGCTGGATACAGGAGATATTCTTCTCATTTATACAGTGCCGGAGAGGGTAAGAGTGCCTGATTGTATTAGGTGTCTCTACCATCATGCCTTGTAACTCCCAAACTTGATTTTTTCAGGTCCACTGGCCCACCATATAAATTCATCAGAGGGATATGAATTGTGGCCTGTGATTAAGGTACAAGCCAATGGCTTGAAATGTCGACCATGGCCGTGCAGTACACCCTGCTCCTAGGATGTATTTTGACACTCTCGTCAGTAGTGGATTTTGTTTTTATTTTCAAAGCCCTGTACAAAACATGGAATAGTTGAGTGATTTCTGAAGCAGTCAAAATATCAGCTTCTTCCACATGAACGAACCAAGGCATATTTTTGTGCAACTGCTTGTGTCTGTCCTTAGAGAGAGGTGATATGTCAATCATTCCAGTACTAATAAGACCATCCAGGAAATAGTATATTCATCAAAATAGACACTTAAATATGAACTCTTTTGTAGGACATTGTCTCAGGTCTCCAGGGACCTATACCAGAGAAGAGGCAATATATCCTTAGCTTGACCAATGCCCAGGACTTTAAAATAGTGTATTTAAGTTGGTCTTTAAAAATATGCAGAACTTCAGTACAGTGCAAAATGATGATAATATCAGTTCTGACTCTTGCATTAGGGTCTTTCATAAAAGGTACCTGGTGTACAGAAATCTCTTACACAATGTCCTCCAGGCTGGTCGGCCATATGTATGGAAGGTATTCGAACATTAAAGAAAATCCTAAGTCAGGGCTCAGATGCAAGATTTCACATCTTATTATATAAGAGAAACGTTGTCTAAATGTGAAACTAAGCTACTATCCTCATTCATGATAGTGGAAAGCATTTCACACAACAGATAGCATGGTAACTAGGTGAGTCATATGTTGCTGCATAACAAATTACTCCAAAACTTAGCTTAAAACAACACACATCCACTGTCTCAGAGTCTCCATGGGTCAGGAATCCAGGTACAACTTAGCTGTGTGTCTCTGCCTCAGAGTCTCTCATAAGGTGTTGAGGTGTCTGCTAGGTCTGTGGTCTCATCTAAGGGCTCTCCTGGGGCAGGAGTACTTCCAGGCTCACCGATGGGATGTTTTACTGAGTCTCAGATCCCCTTGGCTGTTGGCTGGGGGCCTCCTGGGTTCCTTGTTGCATGGGCTTCTCCACAGGACAGTTCAGAATATGTGAACTGCCTTCCCACAGAGTGAGCAAGCAAAAGAGGGTAAGCAAGAGGGAAGCCACAGTCTCTTTGTAACCTAATCATAGAAGAGATATGTCATCACTTTTACCATATTGTATTCACTAGAAGCAAGTCACTGTGTCCAGTTCACACTCCGGGTGGTGGGGGGGATTACACACAGGTATGAATGCCTATGGTTGGGGATCTTTGGGAGCCATCTTAGATGTTGCCAACCATACTAACAGTATTTTCAAACTACTTAACGAATGTTACATGAAAGTAGCAGTAGAGCATTGTAACTAGGTTTTGATGCTGACGGAAGGCTATTTTGTAACTCTCAGAGTTTTCACTTTTGTTCATTCTCCTCCCTCTGCATGGTTTGTCTCACCCCATTCCTTTTGCCCAAGATACACAAATATCTACCCATCTTTCAAATCACATCCTACGCATCCCTTTCTTTACGTCTCCTTTTTCTGACTTACACAAGGTGGAGCTGACCTCTGCTTTCTTAATTCTCCTGGACTCTGCTGTAGCCTCTTTGAAAGCCCAGTAGCACCTGTTTACACCCTATATCACCTGTGTGTCTCTCTCCTCACCCAGCAGACTGAACTTAGCTTACGGCAAGGACAATTAATAAATATTTGCTGGGTAAGCGAATAATGGATTATTTCTCAGTTGCTATACAATTCTATGCATAGTGTATTCTACATGGAATCCCATCTTAAAGGGGGATAGGTCTAAAGATAGTAAATAAGGCAAAAACTGCTTAGAATCAGAATCAAATGACTCAAGAAACTGGCTTAACCTGTTGATATGCCTACATAAAAAGAGATACTCAAAACTGACACATTGGTAAGAATAGAAAAGCTACACCCCTCATCTCACTCTCACTTTTTTTTTTTGTTACTGAAGTATAATTAATGAACAGTGTTATATAAATTTCAGGTGTGTAACATAATGATTCAACAGTTCATTCAGTGCTCACCACAGAGGTAGTCACCATCTGTCACTGAACATTATTATAATATTATTGACTATATTCCCTATGCTGTACTTTTCATCTCTATGACTTAATTATTTTATAACTACAAATTTGTATGTCTTAATCCCCTTCACCTGTTTCATCCATCCCCCCTCCCTACCCACCCTCCCTCTGGCAACCACCAGTTTGTTCTCTGTATTTGAGTCTGTTTGTTTGCTTGGTTGGTTGGTTTTTTAGATTCCATATATAAGTAAGATCATATGGTAATCAAGAGCCTTTTCGAAATGTCTTCCTTCTTTTATTTCTCCAGTCCTGTTTCTCATTACTGTTGTACTCTCCTGCATTAATGAGCCCCAAGAAATGGGCAGACACCAACTCTTATCTGAGGATGAGTTAGAGGGAATAGCGAGACAGGTAGGGCAGGAGGGAAGGTTCTGATCTCTTGGACATTAATAAACGCTATCTTTGTCACAGTTCTGGGATTTGATTGAAATATATTTTATGAATGATGTGTTGTTATTTTTCCTGAAATAGGGGGTTAGTTGCAAATCACAAATCCCACAACTGAGTTCTCCCATCCCACAGCACCCCCGTATCCCGCACCGTGGGGTTCCACACAGTACCTGTGAGTCCTACACGGTTCTCCTCACAGCCAGGCAGTATGTGGCAGTTTTGCTGGATCCAGTGCCTTAGTATAAGGGACTCCCATAATTGCAGCAAATCTCCATGGGCTAAAGCATTTTTCATTTTCTTCTATCACTTTGATAATGTGAAGAAAAACTTTATTTAAGCATAAGATACCCAGGTTTTATTTTGTTTTATATTTGTTTTGCAGTCACCAGGCAGTAGAAAAAAAAAATCCCAAGTCCATTTGTACCCTGTGTGTAAAGAGTTTCAGTAAATACGTTTGTTGTGTTATTATATTTCAAAGAATCTATTAGTTATAATTCACGGTTCTTGGACATAGTAAATTCTGTTTATTGTATTTGTTTAGTTATGGTTTTGGTGAATTGATTGTAATTTTTATTGTGGGCTCATCTTCAGCAGGACTTTACCTGTGCAACAGAGGGTAAATTGGAATTTGGGGGTGTCCCTCCAGAAAGGATTTGTGCTGGCTTCCACCAGACTAGTCAAGGGTATCACTGACCAGAATCCTCGGCAGGGAGGATCCTTGTTACATGAGGGGTGTAAATTTGACTTCCAAACTCAAGTGAAAGCAGACCCAAGATTAACATTTTCAGAATATTTTACATACTCAGAGCCTATGTTGTCTTTCCTGTGCCAGTGGGCCACTTTTTCTTTTTTCTTTCCTTAATCCATTTTTCAGAGTGTAGGCCCAGTGGTGTGGGGATAAATAGCTAAGAACCAACTCTTTGGAAAAAAACTATATGCCTATATATACAAATGTAAGCTTCTCATAAATTTTACTGATAACAAAGAATATACACCTATTACAAATAGTAATAAAATATAAAATACTCTTAATTTTAAGTTCCATATAGCCAGTTGATTCTCATAGAATGCTTTTGTGGAAATAAGCAAAGATTGCCCCAATGAGAACAAACCAGGGCTCTATGTTCAGAGCGTGCTATAGCAAGGGAGTCAGCCATCACTTGTATTAGGCAGAGATTCAATGGCATTCCATTTAGGGCAGTGGGAAAGTTTTATAGTGAAGAAAAGAAAGGAAAGCTTCTGGTATGCTCTGACTGGATGTTGCTGGCAAGGGGAAGCTGGAGGCAGGCGAACTAGAAGCGGTCATCTTACATGATTAGGTTGGGGAGCATATTTGGCTTTTTCTGATTTGTCCTCAGATGGAAGGGTGGATGAAAAATAGGGAAGCTGGAAAACGTTGACCGAGTCCTGAGTATTCTAGGCTGACTGCTGCAGAGGTTTTGGATCAGAGTTCTGGGGTCCTATAGAGTCTGGCCATTGTCCATGTTATAGTCAGTCTTTCACTTCTATTGATTTTCGCCAAACTCTTGTGGCCATGGCTCTGGCTGCAACTGGCAAATGGCTGTAGTTCCAACATTTGTGTTGGTTGCCATGTTTGTTTTTGTTAATGAATATGAATAACAACAAATATGAATGTGTGTTGGAATTATATTTGTTCATGAATGATATGAGTGACTACTGAATCAGACAAGACAGATATCAGACACTTTAAAGATTTATTTATTTATTTATTTACTTGAGAAAGCGTGGGGGAGGGAGAGGGAGAAAGGATCTCAAGCAGATTCCACGATGAGTGCAGAGCCCGACATGAGGCTTGATCCCACAACCCTGAGATCACAACCTGAGACAAAACCAAGAGTTGGAAGCTTAACCGACTGCCCCACCCAGACACCCCCACACCATTTAAATTGAATCTTCACTGTTAACAAATTCCCATCACTATTTAAGTCTAGGCCATCAGCAAAGCAGTAAGTGAAGCCCTGTAGCCTTTGCAAATTTCCATAGTATAATACTGCTATCACCGCCAATTTCAAGGTACCAACATGATATTACTGAGCATGGCGTTTGCAAGAAATGTGCAGAGGAACACTACCAGTATTATGTAGAATGTCCTCCATAGAGATACAATGGACATAAATAACCTCAAGAACATAGGTCATAGTGAAATATAATGAATAATTGGGAACTACTGTGTTTTGAATGTTTATTACCTCTGTTTTAATGTAATATGTTTACTTGCAAATGTACACAATTTTAAATAATGCATCTGTTTGACGACAAGTTCACAAAATTTGTGAAAGTTTAACAATTGCCAGTATATTCATGGTGTCAAGACACAGAATTTACATCGATATGCAAAAGGGTTAATCCCTCTGGCTTCCTGTTTTTGAGACTTTGGGTGTGGGTTTTTGTTTCACCTTGCACAGGTCCAGGCAGTCCTTACCTCTATGCAAAAGGCCACTAAAATCCAGAGCTTTATGTCTCCCCCGCATCAGGCAGCTCGGGCCCCTGCTGCTTTTTAGTTTCATCTTGGATTTTGGCACCTAGGGATTTTCCTTATTCTCTTTCTACCTTATTATGCATTTAAAAGGGTGTTTTTATAATCTCATCCAGCATTTCTAGGTGTTTTGTTGAGGGAAGTTTTTAAGATGTCTGATTTTAAGATTTCAGAAACACTGCCAGGAATAGAAGGCACCTGTCTCATATTAGCACTCTGGAGGAATTTCTGACCTTGACTCTGACACTGTATAAGCAAGTTTTTCTGACCTTCAAAATTCAGCTTTTCAAGACTTGCTAATCACCCAAGTTCAGTTGACTTTATGCATAACAACTTGCAGTGCTTCAGTGATCCTTATCATTTTTGGCCTTCAAGAGACATGCTTTGATTGAGAAAAAGAGGACCAGTCGTTCCTAGATGAGCAGGCAATGAGGAACGTGCTGTGGGAGCAGAGTTGACTGCCCCATGCCTGGCTGGTTCTTGGTGCAGCGCTCAAACATGTTGATTTCAAAAAGATGTTTAAAAGCAAGACAGTGACATATTCGTCCAAAGTAAAGAATGAAAGAAAGAATTTGTCCCTAAGTTAGAACATTCACATAAATTCATGAAAAAAGGTGTTAAAGCACAATGAACCATCAGTAGAAAAAAAAAAAAAAGATTAATGGTGATAGTTCACTGACTTCTGAAATAGTCTCATAATTACAAAACACACAAGAAGAACATGAAGTTGGATAAGGGAAGCAATTGACGGATATCGAAATGTAAGTTTTTAAATTTATCAACACGAACAACCACAATATTGATCTAAAAATAAAAGTTTAGGCAACTGAATTGAATAATGCCTTGTTTTCAAAAGTTACTGTGATATATAGAAGTCTATATAAGAGAAAATACCCGTATCAGTGAATACAGTCTGACACGTAGAATGAATCAACACCGCTTCATATTAAAGTTGAATTCCTGTACAAAAGAGTGGGCTTTTTCTCTTTGACACATTTCTTTTTCTTTTCTTTTTTTTTTTTTTTACCACTAAAATAGGTAGTTTCCCTTATGGTACTTGGCTCTGTTATTTTTATAGATTTTGGAAACTTTCCTAAAATTCTTTGGAGAATTAGCCTGGTCCTAAAGGAATCTCTTTCTTTAGACAGAAAATGTCATCTGAGCACATAAAGCTCAGGGATTGAGGAGGAGATAAGCCTGTGGCTCTTTCCCACTTTTCAGTTTCCCTTACTGTTTATCAGTTTAAGTAGCATCCTTAATTTTCCCACCCTCATTATTTGGGGGTATTGTTATATCCTGGGTGTAACTTCTAGAATTCTCTTCTGATAATACAAACATCTCAAGTAAATTTAAATTAAGAAACAATAAAGTCAGTCATCAGTTACATGATTTTAACTGGTCCAAAATGGACTTTGTCTTGGAGTGGTATCAACAGATACATCAACTCCTTACAAAAATAAAAATTCACCTGTCAACCATGCATTAAAAGAGCCCCTGTTAAATGACTATATTCTTCCTATCATATTTTCTCTGATTCAAATACATATTCATGTAATATAAATTTCATTTTATGCAAGAATGACAACTAGTTGTGTCAGGCTAGATGGATTTGATTGATTTTCTTAACAAATGTTTTCTTTTAGAGGATCCAATTATCCTTATAGGCCATCTTGGTGAATGTACGCTTGTTCAATAGCTTGATTCCTAGTTGTGGATTCATTTAATCATGTTTCACTATAAATTCATGAACTGTAGATAGTGGTGTCCAAGCAATTTTTTTCTTAAATTATTAGTGGAAATATCCAATGTTGGGTGTGGATTTAAATCATTGTCCCTGGTACAAAATATGTTTCATAGCAAAAATATGATTTAATGCATAATTTAAGGTTTAGCAAAGATGCAGGAGGTGTTCCTTTCCAAACGCAAACATTTTGAAAAACAGTGCTAGATAAGTAAACACGATGCTTTGAGAGGGAGTGTGTGAGGCAGTAAATGTCATCCCCAACTCAGATAAACAATAAAATTATATTTATGTGATGATGGAGATGTTTTTGTGGCATCCATGCACCTTTAAAATGCAGCCAGGATTATTGATGAATATGCCCTTTACAGTTGCTTTGGTTTGCCTGTTTTTTGTTTGCTTTGTAGTGATCTTTGACAGATAAAATTGTTTTTCCATTAATCCCCCTTCATTCCAATTTTTTTTAAATCCCCATATGTTCTGATATTTCCAAAACAGTGAGTTGAGATATAAAACTTATCTGCGGAGATGACAAAGCTTTCCCCCTTCATTTTAAACTGACATTTGTTATTGATTGAATACTTAGTGTTTACCCCAACTTTGGGAACCTTCTACATAATTGGTTTTGTTTTGTTTTGTTTTTACCCATAGACAAAGTCCTTTCTCTGTCTCAAATTTAATGTCTCCAAATTACTTTTAATTTTTTTTTCATTTCAAAAGATGTTTGTTTTCCTAATCAATGAGAGATTTCAGTAATATTCCAAGACACTTTTCTTAGTGCTTTAACCTGCAATTTAGAAAACAAAGCAACTTTCAATTACCAGCTTATGTTGTGCTTTGCCTGGCACAAGCAATGACACTCGCCCTTGGAGAAGTCACTAGATTTTTGTGTTGGTGTGTGCACATGTTTATACGTGAGTGTGTATGCCTATTCGATTATGGTTGAGAGCCTAATAAAAAATAACCAAATTAATAGACCCTGATATTCAGAGGGCATAAAATCTGAGCTTTTCAAAGATCCCTCAAATTCACAATGAAGGAATAAATGATGCACAAGAACAGGTTCCCAAGGCTGAATTGAGATGGACATATTAAACATTTGCCGGACTCAGCCATTACTCAAGTAACATCCCGCACTAAAGGTGCAGCTTGGTGAATAAAAATATCTAAGAAGGTCTAACAGAAGTTACCTAGTACTGGGAGAAGAAGGGATGGGGAATTACTATTTAACGGCTACAGAATTTCCGTTTGGGATGGTGGAAAATTTCTGGAAACGGACAGTAGTGTAGTGATGGTGACATGACATTGTAAATATTCTTTATGCAATCAAGTTGTATATTTAATATGGCTTAAATGATAAACTTCATGTTATGTAGGCTTTACCATAATGAAAATTAATTAATTAATTGAAAAAATAAAATATCTAAATTTCATGAAAATTGAGGAACAACAACAAATTTGAAATACTGAAAATGTGAGATACCTGAATGGCAAAGATTTGCCATATTAGCTAGTGATATTTATGTTTAAGCTTTAGAAAATGGGGTGCCTATTACTCTATTACACTTAAATAATATGTATATATAAAGGAATACACTATTTTTCTTTTGGCTCATGTGCTATCTAGCGCTATAAGGTATGCCTTTTAAATCACCTGCTCCAGTATGTTTAGATGAGTAGACCTCAAAGTTACTAATGATGATGATATTAATTATGACAAATTTATGCTGATTCCACTTGTCCTTACTGGTCACAACTGCTTAGTCTGATCTCTTGTCTCCTGATACTTTACCTAACCGAGTGATTAAGTGATGATAGCAGAGGGTCACTCTCTGTTCACTTTGATTCATCTACAAACATCCGTATTTTCATGATTCTGCCTGTTTTGTGGACCTGTCTGTGACCTTCTCTTGTACTTGACAGAGTTGGTTGTGCATCCAGAAACTATTCTGAAGCCAGGGCAATTTTTTATTGTCAAAGCTCGTAGGTGCTGGACATTCACAGAGGAGAAATCTCGAGTCCTCAAAACTAATTTTGCTCTCTGAGATTCCTGAGGAGAGTTACCCATCATCCCCTTCTACCCTAGCAGACAGGACTCCCCTCTTCAGAAGAACTTACCTAATTTGGTGGTCTGAGGGTGTAAAGGGTGAGTTTGGCCAAGGTCATATTATCCTTTATGTTGGTAACAGAAAATAGCAAAAATAATATTTTATTGTGTTTTACATGCAAGGTAAATTCAAGTAAAATAGAAAATTTAACTTATATATTTCAGGAAAATTATTTGGGCAGTAAGAGTAGGTATGCCATTTCATGCCGACCCACTCTTACCAGCCTATCTTCCTGATAAATGCTTTTCATCCTCAACAAAAGACAGAACATTACTTCCTGCTTGATGCCTTCCTCAAACCTCCCAGGTCACTTTAATCTGGTGAACCTGCCAAGTTTAATTATTATTATTTTATTTTAAGTCCTTATCATTCTCTTTATCTTCTGGAGCTCTCTAGGGCTGGGAGTATTCCCACTATTCAATTTCCCACTATCTTCTTACGCTAGAGCATTGTCATTTTTCTGCTTTTTTCCCCAGTAAGCCTTGAGTGAATGAATGAATGATTATAAGTGAATGAAAAAATATCTAGCCTTACACATTTTATTTATTATTTTGCTTCTATTTTGCTGATATTTAGTAAAGGCTTTTGAATAGGAAGTTTGATTTTAACTTCTATTTCTTAGAAGCACTGTGACCCTGATAAATTACCCAACCTCTCTGAGCCTGTTTCTTCATCTGTATAGTAAGGCTAATAATACTTATTTCAGAGGCTCAAAAGGAAGACGAAGTAAAGGCCGTCAGGTGATTAGTATTAGGGAACAATCTCTTGAAAAGAACTAATCACAGCAGCAAACGAGATGTAAACAAAATCTTGAATTTTCCTTATAAGACAACATTCAGAAGAGAAATCAAGAGCCACAAAGGTCAGTGGAGCTAATTAGCTACCAGGGATGAAATGATGGATATATTTCATAAGTAATCTTCAACCTGAAATAAACAGGTTGCGTTTTAGATGATTGCTTCTGAGTCAATTACCTTAGAGCTCAGAACTAACCTGCTCCATGCAATCAGCATGGCTCAGTTCTGAGAACAGCCCGTAGCTACCTGACAATATGCAGTGTTAAAGAATTGTCCATTCCAGGGGCGCCTGGGTGGCACAGTCGTTAAGCGTCTGCCTTCGGCTCAGGTCATGGTCCCAGGGTCCTGGGATGGAGTCCCGCATCGGGCTCCCTGCTCCACGGGAAGCCTGCTTCTCCCTCTCCCACTCCCCCTGCTTGTGTTCCCTCTCTCGCTGTGTCTCTCTCTGTCAAATAAATAAATAAAATCTTTAAAAAAAAAAAAAAGAATTGTCCATTCCAGTTACCATACCTGTACGTTTTTCTGCACAGTAGAGTATATAAGTCAAGCTCCCAGGGAGGCATGAGATATTCACACAGTAGCACTGTTACTGGCTGACGCATCCGGGGGGAGAAAGTCTGAGAATTTTGGCAGGGGAGTAGGTCCAAAAAATGCAACTTATTGAAACCAGGTAATAAAATTAAAATTAAACAAAAAATGGGCTTTTATACCCATTTCCAAGATGGTGATCAAAATCAACCAAAAATCTCAAATGAATCTTTAGGGAAGCTGTTACGATGGGAAGAACTGGATGAATGTTATTGTGAACTAGAACCACGTTAAAATCCTGACTTTGCCATCTATGACCCCAGAATTGTGAAAACTGTACACACCCTCTTGAGTTTTAATTTCCTTACATGCAAAGTGAGAACATGAATATAATACTTGACACAGTCGCCAAGAATGATTATATGCCATAATTTATTTTGATTTATTAGGAAGATCTTTCATATATCATTCGTCTCTCACTTTTGACCTCCCACATGAGCTCACATTTACACAAAAAAAATATGTAGATTTCATTGTCCTTGAAACTGTGCCATTACAAGCATCACCATTATTGGGGTTCTTTTTCTTTCTACAGAATTCTCAAACTTTCATGTTTCTTTCTTAAGCCTAGTACTCCTCTTTCTCCTTCTCATCGTGCCACCCTTCGAAGTCATCAGAAACTCATTTTGCTTAGCGTTTCCATTCACGTCGCTGCCCTGACTCCCTCTGAACTAAGTCCTCCTCAGGGTCTTCCTTTTTCACCACTTTAGCTCCAGGGTCTTCACCTCTCTTTTCCAGGGTCTTTGTACAAGCCACCTACCCCTGTGATTTTTCTACTTCTATTGAGTGTTCTCACGTAAAGATTTTATTTAGCTTTTAAACCCTTCCTTTGAATGTCCTCTTGTCTTTCTCCTTTCTCCCTTGCTATTGTAGTCTTATCTCCTGAACATTTGCTTCCCTCTTTCCCCCTCAGCCTGGGGCTTTCAGTCCACCTCTAGTGGAATATTTATCTCTAGTTCTTTTGTTTTTCCCCCTGCATTATTGCCCTGGTTTTTTGTGTCTTCCTTTTCTTCTCATTTGAACAAAGCCACCCGTCCTTAAATAAGTCCTGTGGCTCCCTTTCTTAGAACAGTCCTGTCCCGTGTTCATTCCTCTACATCTTGTTCTTAGATATTTTCTTTTTTCTCATCAGACTTTTCTTACATTTGAAATCTATCAATGTATTTCCCATAGTTTTATTTTGAATTGTTATTCCAATACTCTAAATTCATCTTGATAGATATTATTTCCTTCTGTTCCTTCAGATTGGCTTTGCTTTTTTGACTCCCTTTTCCTAGGATCTATTTCTGGAAAGTTTGCCCTGATATATCAGATCATGAAGTCATAAAATCGTAGAGGTGGAAGGAACCATAAATATCACTTAGTCAGGGGCACCTGGGTGGCTCAGTCGTTAAGCGTCTGCCTTCGGCTCAGGTTGTGATCCCAGGGTCCTGGGATCGAGCCCCACATCGGGCTCTCTGCTCCACGGGGAAGCCTGCTTCTCCCTCTCCTACTCCCCCTGCTTGTGTTCCCTCTCTCGCTGTGTCTCTCTCTGTCAAATAAATAAACAAAATCTTTAAAAAAAAAAAATATCACTTAGTCAGACCATAGGTGTTAACAAGAAGGAAAATGACTGGAAAAATTTTTTCAAAAGCTCAACTCATAAGTGTCACCCCCTCCTCAGAAACTTGAGGTAGAGCCTCATTCTGTATTGATGTTGTCCAATGCTACTTATATAATTTTCATTTTTTCTATTGAAAAGAAGTGTATTGATACAGTGCATATGCTTTTAGAAGTTTGACAAAATATACATAACATGAAATCGTTCGTTTCAGCCATTTTAAGGTGTACGCTTCAGTGGCGTTAAGCATGTTCACGATGTTGTGCCACCATCACCACTATCTAGTTCCAGAACACTTTTTATCATTCAAAAGGAAACTCCTTACCCATTAAGCAGTCACTCCTTAGTCCTCCCTTGCCCCCAGCCCCTGGCAACCACCAATCTGCCTTCTGTCTCTAAGGATTTACCTATTCTGTATAGTTCTTATAAATGGAATCACAAAGTGTGGTTTTTTGTATCTGGTTTCTTTCACATACACACATACATATAATAAGCATTTTCTCTTAAATCTTCTTCTACATTTACAGTGCTTTTTTCTCTTCCAAAGTTTTGCACATTCTCTTTTTATGGGTGGTAATATTACATTCTTTTTCCCACCTCGGAAACACCTTTACTGATATAGACTTTAACTCATGAAGCACACAGATGAATTGTGCCTTAGGTGGTCCTGTGTAACAGGTCTGCATGGGAAACTCCAGGTGGGCACTCAGTCTCACTCGACAAAGCTCCTTCACTTCTTCTGGTTTTTTTCTCTGGTACAGTCTCTCAAATAGTTCCAGGAGGAAGACCAATATGAAGTTTCCAAAAACTCCTCACTTGCCCTAGATTTTGTAACTCCAGTTTGTCCAAAACCAAAGGCTGCCTCCTTCAGCATCCACCATCTGCTAGTGTAGTTGGGAATGCGGAGATTTGTCACACTTATGCTCTTGAGTTGTCCACATGGCAACTACTTCACATCGATTGCTCCTTCCCTCCCCCAGTGATCTCTGCTTACTTTCTGTAGATCTCTGCCTGACAGTCCTGCACTGTTGTTCTTACAGAATGCTGGATCCCTTGAGTGCCATTGACTAGGGGGAAAATGGTGGCTGGTCACACTTTGCTTTATTGCCCTGCCCCACCTCTGTTTCTTCCCTCTTTATTATCTCTCTTTTGTCTCTACCAACAGACCTTTTGATATCTTCCTGCCAGTGTGAGGTAAAGAAGGAAGCTGATTATTGTTGGGTAAAGAAGGAAGCTGGCTATTTGTTGGGTAATGCTTGAATGAACCACACAAGCATGCACTTCTACCTGCCAAACACAAATGTGAATTTTCAGTGATAATATAATCTAGCTCCACATTAAGGAAGCAATATTATCTACACAGATCACTATCTTCAAAGACAACAGGGTTCAATATTCACTATTATGCAGATTGGTATCAATCACACACACTCATTAACAAACAACAAGATGTACCTTCTGCCATCAAAGTTATGCTCAAGAGCCCACCTACATGAAAAACAGAGTCATCTATTCATTGATGACAATACAAACACCTGGTAGAATGTTTAGAATTACTGCTTTTCTGTCCCTTAACACAAAATCACATTTCTAGGTGATACCTCACTGCTTTTTGTGAACAGAAGATGGTTATATGAGCATCTCCTATACAAGTAAAGGGGCTGTTGAGCAGGATGTTGAGATGGGGGGACAGTATTCCAGTTTCATGTTCCTTGGATTCATCCCATTTAAATTAACAATCAGAATCATCATGATATTATTTCTGTCTGGGCAACTGTTGTACTCCTATGAGGCAGCCTTTTATAATAAACCTTACCTTGAAAGAATTTAACAGATATCTCTTAATAAAAATTGCTTTAATATTCTTACCTTCTGTCTTCATTTTTTTTCCACCTTCATCTTGATAGAGAAGTTAGCCCTAATTAATATATTTTCATTTTCCTACCTTTTAGTCATAATTCTGTCTTTTCTTCCTCTCTCTACCCCAGTGAATTTTTCAATTTTTTGGCTGTTTCATTTCTTCTTCAGCTAACTACAGCTTACAAGTAACTGCCTACCCTCTTATTCTGAGTGGTTGAGAGAGATGGGAACCATCTTGTAAAGCAAATATATTGCCCTACATTTATTTCTTTCCCCCAGACCTCCTGTTACTGTCCACCTTCTATTCTGGTTTGCGTCCTTGAACTGCTGTTCTACCCACCCTTCTCTCTTTCTCTCCCTTGGTGGCCATATTGGCTTCCTCCAAACATGCAATCCACACTCATTAGACCCTTGTGACAATTCTCCAAGCACGCTGGGGATATATCATTATCATCCTTCATCCAGCAGATTACCTATTGAAAAGATTGGGGTCAAGAACCCTGGTGTTCTACCTCCAAGTGTGATTATTTTTCCTCCTTATTACTGCCAAAATAGTGATGCTAGTCATTTCAGTGTGAAAACTAGTCAACTTCAGACTATTTTACCAGAGAAATCCATATTAAATAGAAATGATGAGTGCTTGTTTCTCTAGGCCACAAGTCAAAAAGGATTTTCTCCAAAACAAAACTGTTGAATATTTGAGGATTAGTATGTGAAAGCACATCCTGCTGTTTCCACTTCTGCCCCAATCCTAGATTGGGATGACACAATCAATTAATCAAGTACCAAGTATTTATTCAGCACATACTCTCTACTAAATGGAATTAAAGCCAAAAGAGCCACATTTTTCAATTGATGTAAAGGGCAAAAATATATCTGTGTCCAACCGGGCATATTTGTTTTCAACAGATGGATAGGCACCTTCTTCTATTCATCTGCATTTCATTGACTTCCTTTCCAAACGCATGTTCTGCAGTCACAGCCGCCTTTGGAAATTTTCCTCATTTAGAAATGATTGCAGAAAATCCTTCCGCCACTTGGTTCTTTTCAAGGTGACTTATGTAGAACCTAGATAAAAACATCTGTGTACAGGAGGTTATTTTAAAAACCATTTTGCATATTATTGTATTTTCTTTCTAGAAATGTCTACTAATATGATATCCCATAATTGTCCCATTATCTAAACCCATTTTTAGGTAGCCTGTGAGGGACAAGATTTCTGGGTCCTCTTGGCATCAAGGCAACAGATGTGAATTATGTGTCCACAGTGTTGTTGAAAGATGAGGGAGTTTATTATACAATCCTGTGTCTAGAAATAAGTGCTTCTACCTTTGGATTCCTTCCAGGGATAAAGTTATCTCTAGACCCTTTTAGTCTATGTCAACCCACTTTGGTGAGTAGATAGACTAGCTAGCTAGACTGGACTGAATAGGTGTACTAGATCTCAGAGGTCAACCATGTGGCCAACACTGCCAGAGCTCTCTCTATAGCCAGGCACTGTTCCAAGTGTTTTACAAGTATTAACCATTTAATCCTTAAAATGACTCTAGGATCTAAGTATAAATAGTACCCATTTTACAAATGAGGAAACTGGGGCATAAAAGGTTTAAGTAGATGGCCCAAGATCACACATCCAGTAGGTATCAGAACACAACCCGGCAGTCCGATTCCCTCACTGCCTCTAAAAAGCCTTGAGAATTACAGATTTGGGCTTGTTACCTCGCTCATCTTATCTAGGCTCCTGCAGGAAAAGATTCCAAGTAATCTCCCACACCCTCCCAGCACGTTCCTCTCTCTGAAGACTTCAGATCTTGTCTGGGAGAGTGTGAAAGGCTAGGAAGAGTACATCACTATCTTTCCACTTTGAGCATGCCCCCCTCTTTGCTGGTATTTCCTCAAGCCTTAGAAGGTGGACTTTATTCTCTTAGGGATTCTTGTGGCCGTAGTTTTATTAGAGCAAAAGGATTTTAATATTGTGCATAGTCACAGATGAAATACACGCTTCCCCAAATGCAAATCAGCTTAGTTGACAACCTGAGTGGGTTCCTCCAAGATGGGTTTGACTCACTGGTCTGTATCATTCTCTTGAATTCCAGCCAGAACACATCACAGGCAGGTGAGAAACAGCAGTGTGTTTTTCAATTGCAAGTTACCTCTGTACTTCCCCCAAAACACTCTGGAGTTGGGGCAATCAGAGTCACCCTATGACTTAGGACTTGATCCTCTACACAAATGTGCCTGCAAAGGAAGAAGTATGGCAGAGGGAGTAACTGGAGAGTGGGGGTGAGTGGGGTAAGAGGAGGGGAGAATGTTACAAAAATGAGAGCCAGCCACTGACGTCCATGACTCCTTCTTGTAGTCTGTCACTGGTAGAGGGATTGGCTGAAAATGTTTAAAAATACTGGCATACTGCACAGATTGGAACCCAAGATATTTTCCACTTCACTTGATTGTCTTTGGTGGTCTTCGATCCCCAGTCTCTGTGATACTGCAGCCATCCCTGTTCTAATGAGGATTATTTGACATCACGCAGAACAACCAACCAGTTCACTGCTGTAATGTTTTATCTTCCCAACTGTTGGTTGCTTTGGCATCCTGTTGGGTATTGCCAGGTGCCATTTAAAACATATTACTTAAATCTAAATTTTAAGAGGAAATCTTAAAATCTAAAAGGAGAAACTATAAATAATTTCTTTCGTTGAAACTGGTCAAACAATAAAACACAGCAACAATAAAATAGTGCAAATGGAATAACGAATCTCTAAATTTAAACCACCATAGCTTTAACCTCCAGCTGGGTGTTTAGAAAATAAATAGTGAGAAGAGATGGTTGGGGCACAATTTGGTTTCATATGAAAAAAATCGAAATGTTCACCTCCCTCTTTTCACATTCCAGTAAGAGTATTAAGTTGAATCTTTAAAAGTTGGAATATATTTCCAAAAGAAAAAAAAAAGATTCATGATTTCTTCAGTTATGTTGCTGCCATAACAGAGAAATACACAATAGCTTTCGGATGCACAAACCATCACAAGTCTTTTGAGTGATGAAGAGAAATATTAGCATGCTTTGATTTTGTCAACACGTACCAGACATTGTCTGCCATTAGCTTAGTGAACAGTTCAAAGTCAGAGATGATGAACATCTGCTTAAACTTCATAAGATACTTGAAAGTTTAGTTCAGTTGGAATACAGCTAACTTCATATGTTCTAAGCTGTTTTAAGTTGAAGTTTCACCTTTTTTTAAAAATAAGAAATCTAAATAGCAGAGGTTTCAGGCAACTGTCCACGTTTATTTTTTTCAATTAGCCATTTCCATTAAAATAACTCAAGAGCCATGCTATTGTACTCTACTCGAGGGTAGAGTTTCCCATTAGCTTCACCTAGCTTGAACCTAATTTTAACAGCAGCTGGAGTCGGCTGTTGTTTATTGAGACCCTATTATACACAAGGCTATTCACCAAGCACATTACATAAATTATTTCTAGTCTCCACAACAGCCTATTCAGATCGATATTATTATCTCCATTTTACAAATGAAGAAACAGCTTCAGAGAAGTTAAGATGAAACAGCTGGTGAGTATTTGAACCCTATTGCTTTCTCAATAAAATGGAGTCCATTACCAGAAGTTCCCCAAAAAACATGGTTATAAATTCCATTTCACCTAAAATAATAGCAGGGTTGAAAATCAAGCTTCAGTTAGGTTCAGTTTGGTATATGCATATTTCATCTTGAATAAGTAATAGCAGGTTATTGTTTTTTTAACCTCCAAGCATCTGATAAGGTTTTCTTGCCCAAACTAATTCTTTGCAAGAATGATCTGATACGAGGATAATGAGGGATGTTATGAAATTTACCCCATGTTACACAATTCACGAATGGTGGTTGGCAAAAAGGCATTTTCTCTCTGTGACCTGGATTCTCTCCTTCTCACACTGTAGCCTCGATGCTTACCCCCAGGGCTTCCCTGCATCCTAGACAATCCATAAATATTTGCTGAAAGACTGAATGCACCATTGAATGATTACATGAAGGAATGAACACATAAATCCACAACTCTCCCTACATGTGTGTTTGCTATTCTTAAAGGTCTCTTATTGGTTGACATGGATTCCCATGTCCTTTGAAATTTGAATCCAGATGGTAAAAACCTGGAATAACAAGTTAGTTTATTATGCAGATGCTGTTTCTCTCACCCCAAGAAGTACTATATGGAGGTTTCAGTGTACTATAAATTAAACATGATCTCTTCCTTGCTCTTTGGGCAGAAAATGAATAGAAGATGAGAGTCTGTGAGCCCGCCTTTGTTGGGTTAAATGGAATATTTCACAGCAATGGCAATAGGTACTTCTAATCAAACTCTCAAATATCATGTGACAGCTGTTCTGTCTGACTAGTTTTATCTCATCATTAATTAAGAGTTCTTGAAGTGAAATCCATCAAGGAGAATTCATAATACCTCATGTCTGGGATTTAATGGGTTCATGTACATTGTCTTTTTCACATCAAGTATACCTATCTCCCAAATTGTGCATCATTATTTTGTTTTCAGGTTCTTACCTTTCTGCTTGGGTATTACTTTTACAAGTGAATAATCACCTAGTTTTTTTACAGATTTGCCCGGTCTTCTAGATTTTCCAAGATCACTATGAGATTTATAAAATAAGTAAAATCATGTGCTATGGAGAAAAGTGCTTTTATAAAAGGGTGTTAGTGGTTTGGGTGACCTGATATATTCTTTCTGCAATGACCTCACATATTCTAGCTAATGAACAAAAGCTGCAGATAAACACTTTCATTTATTTATGATTCCCCTATAAAATCTAAGTTTTCAATAGTTTAGTCTCCGATAAGAAAATTTTGTAAACACCAGGTGGGGAGGACACAGGTGAGGTAAATATCTTCCACATTTTCAAATGTCAGCTGTTCCCCAGAGAGGATGCTTAAATAAACACCATCTATAGTCTTAGCAGATGTTATCAATGCATACCACTTGAATTGCAGTTTTCCAATATCTGTGCTGTTAATAACAGTTCAGAGGAGATTTGAAGTGTTTTGATTTGAATCAATGGTCATTTAAAAAATAGCTGTGCTAAATGATGTATGTTTGTCTTTGGATCATCTCCCCTCAACAGATGGTATCTTTGGAATTGTTGTGACACTTCATTGTTTCTGATGGCTGATGACTCATTGTAGGAAAATCCCAGCGTACACAATTTGTGAAAATAAGATTGTTTCCTATGGCTAATTTTCAAACAGAATTTCAACAGATGTGACAATTTTACCAAGATGTCAAAATAAGAGCAACCCACCGACAAATCAAATCTGGCTCATGTTTAGTCCTTTGGTATCATTCTGGTTTGTTGCCTGTATCGGGAGACTGTGTATCAATGTCATCCCTGATAACTTGATCATTTCAGATGGCACACAGTCAATTTTTTCATCCTCCCTGATGGTTTTTCTTCTCTACCTCCCCCAACCCACATATTACCAAAGGAGCACTGTTTGTAATAGATCTTTAGACTTGCTCGGAAATACAATGAGGTCGTCCACTGGAGATATTTAGAGGTCACGGAGAAAGATGATCATTATGAAGGAATTTCCAGTTTAGCTGTGAATCTGTTCCACTGATAACCTTGCATAGTTAAAAAGGTAACTCCCGTAACAATTCGGAGTCATTGTATCCTTGACCAACATGGCAGAACTAGCCCTGAGAAAATGAGGTCAGCGCACAGTGGTATCATGCATTATTTTGTGTGTCAAAAAAGGCCATAAAAGTAGCCCATTATCATCAATGGCAACTGGACAAGCAATAATGTTAAAATACTGGGTTCTCATTACAGGGAGCTGACGTGACAGAAAACTGAGAACCACTCAGTGTAGCCTAGCACAAAAACCTTTTATGATGTGTCATCCTCTCCAAGGGCTAATCAGAAACAGAGATAAAAGGGAGGAGGCGATAACATTTGTGCAAGGTAAATCCTATTTTGAAAGAGTAATGAGACTGAGGTACAATTTTGTTTTTAAGAAGAAGCTGGTATTGTGTATGGTAAAAAGTCTTAACTGCATTTTCTCTGAAGAGCATACTTTTATTTCTGATCAGCCTTCCAGAAATTCCTATGGGGCAAAGGTGTGAGTGAAAGCAATACAATGAAAATTCTATTGTTTCTTCTATTTCTGAAGTGACTGGTGTTATACTCATGCCACATTATTCAGCTATTAGAAAGAGAAAATAGCCTAAAGTTTTCCATTTCCATTTAGGCTCAAGTAATTCTCATTCTGTTCCACAGGCTTCTACATGGGAATAAAATATGTTACAGCATGCAGTACATTTCAAAAACTACCTCACACCCAGAGCCCTTATCAAGAGAAGAAAGTTATAATACTGTTTCTACCATATGAAAAGAAAAAGAAGAAGCCACTTGAGAAGATAGCTCATTTTCATTTACATGTTTTATAATTATCTCCTTAATTATTAAGTTTTTGGGTCATATTTAAGTATTAAATATACAATTATTAAGTATTTGGAAACCGCTATAGATTTCATGTTTTTTGAGCAGAGGAAGTTTGGTAGATTAAGAATCGCCACAGATACTTTATAGCTTTTCTCAAAGGGAGGGGTCTGTTTCCCTCCTCCCTCTATCTAGGCTGGCTCTGTATCTTACTTTGACTAGTACAGTGTGGTGGATGTGATCCCATGGGACTTTGTAGCTGAGGCTCAAGAGGTCTTTGAACTTCCTCTTCCACCTTCTTAGAATGCTGTCTCTAGGAAGTAAACAGAGTAAGCCTTCTGGAGAGGCCAGTGGAGAAGAACCAAGTAGCCTGGCTGCTACCTTACTATCTATGTACACAAAGCCTATTTATACCCTCCAGCCCCAGTCAAGCCACCAAATGATGGCTGTCTCATAGATGACCTCAGCAGAGACCCACAGAACTGACCAGTGGAGCCCAGCCCAAATCAATTCCCCAAATCATAGACAAATAATGTATTGTTATATGAAGCCACTAGGTTTTATGGCAATATATTATGGGGGGAAAATGTGACTAGTAAAGGAAAAGTAGGGTGAAAAATCAGGTCTAGCCTGGCCAGTCCTCTCCCTGCAGGCCAGCAAACCCCTCAGCACCATCTCTTTTGCTGTGACCACAGGTCAGTCGTAAAAGGAAAAGCACCATGGTCTTCCAACATGAACTCTGTGCCTTTCCACCTCCTGGGAAAAATTATTCCTCTTAGGTCACAGACTGAGTTAAATCACAAGCTGAGATATGCCTACTGGGGCACATTTTCTCATATGGTCCACCAAAATGCTAAATAACAGACTCCAGTGGTCCTTCTGAATGGTATAGGCTGCAGGCCAATCTGCCTGATACCTCAAATAAAGTTGATGACATAATAGCAAATAAGAATGTAACCACGGTGCAGCTCTAGATATCAATAACACACACCTTTGAGCAGCCGGATGGGTCCTCATCTCCCATACTTGCCTAAGGCAGTATAAAAGAGTTAGCCGAGGTACATTGCCTCTCACCTGCTTTTGTTTGTTTGTTGGTTGGTTGGTTGGTTGGTTTTAACTTTGCATGAGCTACCTGCCCTCTACTTTGGGGCACACTCACTTATGTACTTTAATCTCCTCTGCGTCCTTTGCTTGGCTTGTTTACTGATCCAAGAAAGTATAAGAGACCTTAGGTGAGCCCACATCACCAGTCTGGCCTAGCTTTTGTGGCCCTGGCCTAGCACAACTACCGAGTGCTTTAAGAGCAAAGGAGACCTTAATATCAGCTTTGTCTGTTTCTTTGTTTGTTTGTTTGTAAGACTGAAGTCGATGCCGCAGATTTAAGCAATTTCTTCCTAACCAAAGTTTTAGACTTGGATATTAAGGCAGAAGAATGAGTGAGGAAGGGACGCTTGAAAGAAAGTCTCCAAAGACAGAAAGTGACGCTGTGGAAACAGTCCTGCAGGGCGGTAACTCAGCCACTTGTCACGGTGTCACTGAAGCACGGCAACCATTTTGCAGGACGAGAGCTCTCTAAAGAGCGCCCTGTCTCCCAACACCACACACAACTTTTATATTGGAAATGGTTTGTGCTCCATACCTATAGGCTTCTGTTGTCTTTAGAAGACTGGAAATGCTGTGCATCTCTTTGTATTCCCCATGCCTAAGCACACAGGAGAAGCTCAGTAACTGTCTGTGATTCCCGTTGTAACAAATGTCTCTGCTTCCTTCCACCTGCCCCCTGAGTTATGGACTGTAAAGATCTTTCTGTGCTTATTCTACATCGTGGCTATCACTGTACGGACCCAGTAGGGCCTTTATCTGATATAACAATGTGACATGAGACAAATATTTAAGTGACTTCTCTAGTCATCACTGAATACATGAAACCCATTCATTTTTAGACAATGAATGATTTTGGGTGAATCCTAAATGTTCTTCCTCTTTTTACCAATCAGATTTCATTGTAAGCTCCCAGAACCCAGATATAAGATCTTACTCGTCTCTTAAGTCCCTCTAACAGCACAGACATAATAACCCTTTAATAACTGTTGGCAAAGTGACTGAATTGATCTGTAAATAGAATCTAATGAGTAATTCCCTGGGCATTGACTCAGAACAATTAAATGTCCTGGTCTATGCTCTTTCTAGAAATACTTATGAACAGATGAGTAAAAATAAAGCATTAGGGGGGCTCACTTTAAGGTAAAATTTGTACCTGAACTTTTAATTTTAATTCCTCTGAACTCAGGTCTTTCAAAGGAACTTAAGTATAAGGCACAGCTTTGTCTCCTAGATAAAGTGCCCACTCTAAGAGGAAATAAAAGAAGGCCCGGTTGGTGTGGGACAGAGATCGGGCTTTGGGAGTACAGAGCAAAAACCAAAAATACTGAGAAAAGTGAGAGCTTAATGCATTTAAATTTTTATTTTAAAGAAAATATTAAGTATGAAAAATCAAAAGTTTTTTAAATATTTAAACTTCTATAGCTTTATCTGAAGGCAATTTTGTAATCACTTAATTCTGTGAAAAAGGAACTGGCTAGCAAAATTAGTTTAAAAAACAGTTTTTAATAGTCACAAGGCACTTCACTTGCGTTCTACTAGCTTTTTCTTTAACCAAATGTGTTCCATCCGTATAAGACAACCTACAGACAGTACTGTCTTATTTGTAGCAAAACCTTTTCTGAAGAAGCACATGATTAGTTACAAACCAACTGAAATCAAAGACTTAGAGGAAAGTCACATTTAACCCAATTAAAATGGCCACACCCTTTCCCATCCTTTTTAAACAAACCTTCAAATTAGAAATCTTTACAGGTTTTTCTGAGACTGGCTTTAGAATACATAAAAGTGATCTCATTGTATCCCATTCTAACGAATGGGGATGATGGAAATTTCCATAGATTTTTTTTAAATTCCTATTTAATATGAAATATATAGATACAGATATATAAATTTATATTATATATATTTATGGAGATAAAAAATTAGAGTTTACTGTATGCTGCACTATCATGAATTAGTGTATACCTATTTGGAATGATTGAGTAACTGGAAGACTTGAGAAATTTTTGATGTTTGACATTGGTATTTGATTTAATTACCCCTACAGGATCTGGGCATCTCCTGAAAACATTGGCTTTTTACTAGGCAAGGTTTGTACCCTTGAGCTGTCTTAACACTAGATATGCAGAAGCATGAAAAATAAGCTGGCACCCACCAAAGAGATAGGGAAAAAATGCTATATGCTGAGGTTATCTGCCCAGCTATATTCTATGTCTCCTTGTTTTACGTCAGCCAGGTGGTTTGGGTGGTTAATATCAACTGTAGTTTACCCCTGCCTTGCTGTGAGAGCTCCTCGAAGAAACCCTCACTCCCCCTGGGTGTAGGAAAGGGAGCCTGGTTGTACATGGTAGTGCGTCGTAGCCATAGATCGAAGTGTAGCCCAGGGATGCCTAAACAGAGAGATGAAATGCACCCGGAGCCTTGGTAATATCACTGAGCTGCAAACACAACCAACTACAAACCAGCGACCCTCAGCTCTGCACCTCTTGTTACTCGATTCCTTTCGTCTCCTTTTTAAGGCCATTCCTGCACCTTCCTAGTATTCTCATCGCCATTTTGCAGTGGAAGGCCTTCTAGCTAAACATATTAATACTTTTAAGCAATCAACAATTAACAAAGGACATTTACATACAGGATTTCGTCTGATCTTTGCCAGGAGTCACTGCCTTCTACACGGGAAGAAAGTGAGACATAGAGAAGTTAAGGAACTTACTACCTAATGTCCACATGGTGAATTGAGCCTCACTTTGCAAGATAATTTGAAAAAATAAAAAAGAAATCTTAAAGGATCTCTTTTTTTAATTAAAATTATTTTTTGTAGAGATATAATTGGCATATAACATTATATGTTTAAGGTGTATAACATACTGATTTGACACATTTATATATTAAAATATTATTACCACCATATCCTTAGCTAACATCTCCACCGTGTCCCATAAGTATCTTTTCTTCTTTGTGGTGAGAACATCTGAGATCCATTTTCTAAGCCATTTTGCAGTGTGTAATACAGTATACGAAATATTATTTGGCTACAAGAAAGAAGGAAATCCTGCCATTTTGCTTACAACACGGATGGACCTTGAGGGCATTATGCTAAGTGAGATAAGTCAGACTGAGAAAGACAAATGCTGTATAAATCTCACTTATATGTGCGGTTGAAGGAACCTCTTTATATTCGTTCTCTTCTTGTTCATTCCTCCACGGCATGTGTACCTAAACTAAGCCTCTAGGAAAGGCACCAGACAGTGATGGGTCTAGAGGGGCTATTTGTAGCTGTATACCACTCACGAGGGTGTCCTGCCGAGAAGCCATGGTACCATAAATCAGCTCTGCTTGAGGAATGAAGTATTCACAGCCACAGCAAAACCTGAGAAACAAAAATTGAGAAATAACGCTTTATCTTATCAGAAAGGTTTGAAAAGAAGGCAGATGATAGGGAGCAGTAATCAAGAGTCCCCTAAATGAAAGAAGCGTTTATCCCATTCTTTCTGAGATGGCCAAGCTCATGTATAATGTAATTAGGAGTATTACTGGTTGCGTTTTCCGAGGTATCACACCTCCCTCTTAGCAGGATATTCTTCTCAGCTCTGCTAGGGACAGGCTTCTAACTGCTGCTGGAAGTCTAAGATTAAATGAGTAATGAGACACCCAGTGATGCGATACTGTGTTATATTATGGAACCTCTGGTCACTCACGCTTCACACCCCATTAATTAGGTGCTAATTGCAAAAGCTACTTAAAAGTAGTTTTTGCCTTGCTCTCTGCCCTAACAACCTGCTCTTAGTGTGAAACTCCCATCAATATCAAAGCCTCAGAGAAACAGGCCTAATATTTGCAATGTTAAGGTTACAGAATTTAGCCTCAAAGGAAATCTGTGCAAAAGCTTAAGTTTTCATAGAGGGGCTAATGCCCTCATTATATATTCAACATGCTTAAAAAAGGCAAAATACAACACGGCAAAATTATCTTTCTACAAGGACTTGTATTTTGATAGTTACCTGCTAATCAGTTATCCAGAACAAGAATCACGTAATTTCAAAAAATAAAAATAAAAAAGATGTTACTTAAAATCAAATTAGATTTCTCCTAAGGCAACTGCTTTTAAAACATCTTTGCTGTTATAATAATAAAGTATTCTACACTGAGGATCAGTTTCACGAGGACACTCAACTTTCATAAATCAACTGTTCCTGCCTGATTTAGTTCAAAACAAATTATTTCACTTCCTTATAGCTGAAGCACTAACGCTTTTACTTGACATGACTCAGACATGGCTGAACATATTAACAGAAATTTTCTAAAAGCATTCACCTTTGAATAAGTAATTTATTGACAAAATAGAGAATGAGAAACTTGAAAGAAACTAAAACATGTGATAGAAACTTTGGAAGTTTATTTTACTGATCTAAAATATTTTATTGATTATAGAAAACCAGTCTAAACTCAGACAAATTACAAAAAAAATTGAAATATAACTTGCTTGAAATATGGGGATTACCAGTAACCTCTGTTACATTATATACTATATAATTAAATGTCATTAAAAGAACTCATAGATCATATATAAAATTTTGTGTTTGAAACAAAAAGGGAAATGTCCTATACTAATGATAAAAATCAACTGAAAACACATCTATTGACCAAAAAGCAATATGACTCTACTGGGTTATCTTTTCCCTTAAGGAAGATGTAGTTTAAGACATATGATGGTTGCAAATCAGAAATATGGAAGAACGATCACCAGCCCCAATGACTATGTCCCAACATTCTTCATCTTTGATTTCCATAGCTAAGATGGCATGATATAGTGAGCCTCATGCTGGGCAGCAGGAAGATCCAGCATGAGGGCAGTGACAGCGCTGGGGTTGGAAAGCTCAGTTTGATTGGGTGAGTGTGACATGGAGGACAGATCCTTCTCATAGGAAGAGAAGGCTGACAAAATCAGACAGGGTATTTGGGCTGCAGCCTGGACTGTAGAGCCATTATCCTGGTCTCCAAATGAAGCCACAAAGGCTGGGTCCAGTCATATGGATTAGGCAGAGGAGGCCTGGCAGCAAAATGGTAAACCCTCCCCAAGCACACTTCACTCTGGATTGGCAAGATTTATTGCCACCCACCACTAATGACTGAGCTACTTGCTAGAACTTGTTTATCGGCTTAGGGCAGAGCTCGCAGATCGAAGGTCTTCAGTAACTACAACTGAGCAATCCTAAGAAAAAGAAGAGAGATTGATAGCCCCTATATATATGGATTTTTCATTTGGGATTATTTAGCTTCTTCAGGGAGACTGTGAAAGTCCCTGTGGATCTTTATAAATAGAATGGATACTCATTAGTCAAAAATCAGGGAGATAAAATCAATCATTTCTGAAGATGTTTTGCATCCTAATTTTGTGTGCTTTCAAGTTCCCCCATACGGCATTTTCCATCATTTTACTTTGGAATGTGCAAACTGTCATGAGGTAATGCCTCTGAGAGCATGAATCCCAGAGTAGACTCTGACAGTTCTCTCCCCTTCTCCTTGAAGCGACTAAAGACCCACGTTAAAAAATAATAATACATTTTAAAAGGTTGTGGCCCACTGCATATTTTTCCCTTCCAAATTAGAGAATGCTATTGGAAATCTTCCAAAAAGCCAAAAAGGGATAATAAGGCCCTTGTTCCAATGAGATGCAAATTCCAGGTGTTTGGCTGTGATGATTCACTAGCTGGATGACTCCTCCACAGAAGCCTTGCAAATTCTGATCTCAGCAAAATGATGGATTTCTGTAGGACACAGCACATGGTGTCTTCTGTCTCTCATGGTCAAATTTCCTTAGTGTTAAATCCATAAATATCAAGATTCTACTGCACTGATTCCATTAAGATGTTTGGTCTGCAATTGGTGTAAACTACTTTGAAGGGACAACAGGGTTAGAACCTTAGTTGGAATAATCAGATGCTTCTTGATGTACTTAACTGAGCCAAAGAGAAGAGCATGATCATTCACTTATGATTTCCTGTAACAACCAGAAGGCGTTTGTTTTGTTTTAGTCTGTGGTGAAACAGCAAAGCATAACCATCACGCATAGTAATATTATTTATTATTTAAAATACTATAGGTATAGCGGGGCACCTGGGTGGCTCAGTCGTTAAGCGTCTGCCTTCGGCTCAGGTCATGATCCCAGGGTCCTGGGATCGAGCCCCGCATCGGGCTCCCTGCTCCACAGGAAGCCTGCTTCTCTCTCTCTCTCTCCCACTCCCCCTGCTTGTGTTCCCTCTCTCGCTGTCTCTCTCTCTGTCAAATAAATAAATAAAATCTTTAAAAAAAATAATAATAAAATAAAATAAAATACTATAGGTATTAACATTTTTTTAAACTGAAAATAGTAACATCTCTAAAGATTTGAGTGCCTTTCTCATTAATACTTACCTCGTTTCAGTTATTTAAAGTCAGAGTTTCTTAACAGAGGACACATAGGATCACCTTCAGACTGTTGACCCTCCCAACCAAAGTTCCATGTGTGTGTGACTGAGGAGAAGGTGTAGAGTTCTACCAGGTTCTCAAAGGGGTACATGACCCAGAAAGGTAAAGCACTTCTATTTTAAATGAAGTGCCTTCTTGCCCTTCTTTGAAGTAGACTCAGATAGGAGTAGTGTAGTTCTTCTAAGTCACTTTGAACCCTTTTATACGTCTGGGTCAAATATGCTGCCTGGCTCTGGAAGCATCTGGCCTCAGTTACTTTTCCTCTGATGGATTGAACACCGTCTCCTACTTTAGCAATTTGGCAATGCTCATGGTTCCCCAAAAGAAGCTTAATTTCCCCAAGTGTCTCTTTTTGGCAGCCCCTCTCACACCTTTTCTTTTGATTCCCTCAAAAGAAGAGTAACACAGCGGCATAATGGCTTTGGGAACTTGTGATTCTTGTTTGTTTCGTTCACATTTATTCAAAGGTCTTTCTGGGATTAAAAGGGAATGCCCATTTATTACCAACTACAGAAAAACCTAGAATAGAGAGGAAAGATCAAAACAATAGAATAACCATTACCCATTATGCAGAGATAATGACTTTTAAGGGTTTCTTTTTTCATATTTTCTTCCATGTAAATATAATATTATATACACTTACAATGTGTTAATTCATTAGATATTTACATACATGAAGACTAAAAATGTAAGTTATACTCTTAAGTATCAAAGCTTAATGATTTTTTTTAATAGAACACAAAATAGCTAGGTGGCCCTGTGAAAGGCTATATCCCCAGTATGGAATCTGGACTGTCTTTTATTAGGAAAGATAGTCAGCCTCCGGCAGTTAATAACTTGTTTGATGTTTGATTCTTGAATACATGTACATCTTTACTCAGTGATACATATTTTCTTAGAGGAAATCTATGCCTGAAAAAGATGCACAGAAATTTTCTCTTTATTTACTTATATTTTTGCCATATCCTATTTAGAATAGGAACTGATTGTTACTGGGCATTTACTATATTCTAAGCAATTCACATGCATTTTTCTCCTTTAGTCTGGACAAAGATCCTGGGATGGTGGTACTGCGTGTATCCTCATTTATAGATGAAGAAGCTAGGAGATACTAAATCACTTAGCCCGGATCTTAAGCACAGGAAGTGGCAGAGTCAGGTCAGCCTGGCTCACTTTAACTTGCCTGTGCTCGGGTCTCCTAGTGGTTCTCAAAGTGTGGTCCCTGGACTGGCAGCATCAGCTGGGAATTGGTTAGGGATGCAAATTCTCAAACCCCATCCTGAACCTAGTGGATCAGAAATGCTAGGGGTGAGGTTAGCATTCTGTATCTTAACAAGCCTTCCAGGTGATTTTGATAGATGCAAAACTTTTAGGATCCTCTGCTCTCTAATAGGCTCCAAATTTTGAAAGGTTGCTGATACACAATTTTTAAAAAAATCTAGTTTTTGAAAAGAATCATGTTAGGCCCCTGCCAAAGTATTAAGTTAGCGTTTATTGCTTAAACATTCAGAATTTTACTTTGGGGATTCTTTGAGTGTTTTATGCATTAGTTCATAAGAATTGAAGCTTAAGACCCAGGCTTTTGGTGCAGGCTGGGGAGTGGAGAGTACACGCTGCTAACCCTTCCGTGCTGTCCTCACGTTACTCATGAATGGGGATCTGAATTAGGATCCCGCTGAACAGATGACTACAAAAAAAAAAAAAAAAAAAAACCCAAACCAAAACAAAACAAAACAAAAAACCCACAACGCTGTTACACAGATCAGGCTTGCTCATTGTTGAGTAAGAAAAGGAAGTTTTTAAAACAGGTCCAACAGGTTAGACGTATTTTTCAAATTCAGTGGGTTCTTTACTGGAAGCCACTAGGACCCCACAGTCTTAGTTCTGCTGACCCAATGCAGGGTTTGCACCCCAAGGCTGACTCTCCTGATCCTGGTGTTTGTGTTGTTTTTTGGTTTTTGGTTTTTTTTTTTCCCTCTACTCTGTATGTGGCTCCTCATGGAGGAGAAACCCATACATTCAGAATGTCATTTGCATATTTCCTAAGTCCAAGGCATTTTCGTCGTAAATGTATTCGATTTTTAAGAACTTAGGAGTGATTAGGTATAATTTAATATAGATATGGCCAGCCTCGGTGTCCCTGGGTAGCTGAAATTCAATTTTTTTTTAATTAGTATTTGAAAAGGAAGACCTCCTCTAGCCATCGTAATCGTATTTTCACTGTATTTTTATTCCTTTCCAGATCTGACTGTCTTAAAATTTAATTACTGTTAGCAAGACCTTTATGGGAAGAATAGAAATATTCTCGTAATAGTGTTAGCATATTAAATGTAATTTTCAGGTAGCCCTCCTAGGATTCCAGCACTCCTCAATAGAGCCAATTTAGCTGCCTTTTTCTGCCCTGACAGTCCACATGTATTCAACTCACAAATGTGTCCTTTCCCTGGCTCTTCTGATGCTATTAGAACTTTATTGTCCTAGTGCATTAGAGTGTTCATTCGCTCCTGATAAGACCTCAAATCTGAGATGCATTTTAATGCTGTTTGTACTAATACCATTAAACATGCTAATTATAACTCTTCTGCACATTAAGGCACACTTTTGTTGGTTTGCTTGTGGTTTTTGTTGTTTTTTAACCATGTTAGTTGTCTACAATTCAAAAATAGGAGGGTTTTGGAGCACCTGGCTGGCTCAGTCGGAAGACCGTGCAACTCTTGATCTCGGGGTCATGAGTTTGAGTCCCACATGGGGTGTAGAGATTACTTAAATAAATAAAAAATTAAAATAAGAGGGTTTTGAAAAAGAAAAATCAAAGATTGCTATATAAAAACATAAAGGAAAAAGTAACATCTTTGTATAAAAACCAAGGTCAAATGACTCAAGAATTAAAACAAGCGATGACAATATGTAATTTTGCCCAAGTATTAAAAGAAATATGTAAAGGATGTTACAAAGGATGTTAGACCTTGAAGTCCAAAGAAATGGAAAGACAGCTTCTTAGGCCTGAGTCCCATGTCTGGGCTAACATAGGAGACTGGGACTAAAAGTTCTGCTGTCCCCCCTCCCAGCCCCTGGTGTCCTGTCTCACTTCTGGTAAGAGCAGCTGATTCTCCTGGGGCTCAAGGACTCTCAGGCAATGCCCAGCACTTCAACAGAAGGACCTGCACCTGCAGCCTTTTACTCACCTCAGGAGGTTATTTATCAGCTATAGGCTCTTCCTTATTTGGAATGAACGTAGCCATAGTTCTGTGTTTGGTTTTTTGTTTGTTTGTTTGTTTTTGGGAGAGAGGGTGAGAGAGAGAGCAGGAGGGAGACGGAGAGAGAATATGAAGCGGACTCCATGCTGAGCTCAGAGCCGATGTAAGTCTTGATCCTACAGCTGTGAGATCATGACCTGAGCTAAAACCAAGAGCTGGTTGCTTAACCTATTGAGCCACCCAGGAACCCTCTGTATTTGGTTTTAATTGAGATGTTTAGTCCCTAAACAAGATATCTTTCACATTTTAATTGTTTTTAATAGTATATCCTCCTTTTTCTTGCAACAAATAGATCATTCTGTTAAATTCTAATCAGCGAGAGCTCCTAGCTTCCAGTGGGAGGGAGGATTCCATTTTTAAAAAAGCGACACCCAGAGTGGGTTTTAGCTGAGCTCGGTGTATGGTCGTTGTGCACAGAGTTCCAATAGTTTTATTTGTTTTCAATCACCCTTTCAAAGTGAAGGTCAGAGAAAAACTTGATGTTTGCTCTTCAGGACTACACCACATTTTTGTTTGTTAGCTTGAATATGCGATAGTAGTAAATAATCCAAAAGAGTACAAGTTCATTGCTGCATTTGGCTTCCTGTCATAGAAAAAGACAGAGAGACAACCAACTGGGCTTCACTGTAGGATCAGTTAATGAATTTTCAATTCCCATTGCATTTATGCTTTATTATTTAAATTTATATAAGTTTGTGCTGTCATTCCAAGCAAAGTGTTTTCTGCAATTTCTCAAGATGAGGTGTTTTTCTGCAAAATGCCAAGATGAGAGATAGAGAAATATGTCTCTATCTATCTATTATCTCTCAATTTTTCTGTCTATATATCTTCATGTGTGCTTATATCATTTATATATATGATATTCCTTTTGATTTGTGACAGAGCTTGTTTGAGAGAACTGGAACTTGATGTTACTTTAAGGATATAAAACACAACATCTGATGTTAATAATTTGTGGCACAGAATGGAAAAGGAATTCATGGGTAGAAATAGCCACCTTCTTCCTGCCTCCTGCTTGAGCCTGACTGTCAGAATCCATGCTTACCCTTGTCCCCCTGGAGGACTGCTGTGGCATCTGTGACCTGCAGACAGTCCCCTGAGGATGCCATGTAATGAATGATGAAAGCTCAGAGCCGTTAAAAAGAAGCATTACAAAAGTGTGAACCCTGTGTTGTTTGCTTTCTCCCCCAGTAATTAGTGAAACAGAAGGAAGGCGAAGAATGGAGAGCTTTAGCAACTGTCAGAAGTATTTCATGTTAAAAATAAATAGTGATGGAGGAGGGGCTAGGTGGGGGAGGGGCATTATGGAGGGCACTTGTTGTGATGAGCACTGAGTGTGGTATGGAAGTGATGAACCACTGAATTCTACTCCTGAAGCCAATATTGCATTGTATGTTACCTAACTAGAATTTAAATAAAAAGTTGAAAAGAAAAAAAATTAAAAATAAATACTGATAAGATTCCTAATCAGATGCCCTTAACATAGGGAGATCATCCTGGGTTATTTGAGTGGGCTCAATATAATCATAAGGGTCCTTAAAAGTGGAGGGAAGCTGAAGAGGAGGTCAGATGACACTATGTGACCAAGACTTCATCAGCTGTTCTTGACTTTGAAGATGAGGGAAGGGGCCAAAGAGCCAAGGAATATAGACTGCCTCTGGAGGCTAAAAAAGGCAGTGAAACAAATTCTTCACTAAAGCCTCCAGAAAGAAATGCAGCCCTGCTGGTATCTTAATGTTAACCCAGTAAGACTCATTTTGGATTTCTGATCTCCAAAATTATTAGATGATAAATTTGTGTTGTTTTATGCCACTAAGAAAAGGGAAGGGGAGGGGAGGGGAGGGAGAGGAGGGAAGGAGAGAAGAGAAGAGAAAGAAGAGAAGAGAAGAGAAGAGAAGAGAGCCAAAGTTTTAAGTAGAGGAGATATTAAATAGAGGATTTATTTATTTTATTTATTTTTAACAGTTCTCAATACAGATTTTTAAAACATAGTCTACAAATATAACTAGTACTGAAATAGGAATATATATATGTACATATATACATATGTGTGTGTGTGCATACATGTATAGACACGTATATTCCATGTCTTCTTTTCTACGGAGGCAGTCTCCACTCTTCCTTCCAGGTCTGTGTAGGTCTCACCCTGCACTGTAGCTTTTTAGTTATTCTAGTCTAGTAAGGTACACCCCCTAAACTCAACTGACTTTTCCTTATAATCTCAAATATTTCATAATCTAGCCTGAGAGAGCAAAACTTCTCTACATCATTTATTTAAAGCACAACTAAAATCACTTTCTATTTTTAATTTCTAAATACCACTGAGTCCCTAATCAGATTATAAATATTTTGAGTACATGCACTAATCATTATTTTCTTTATTTTCAATGTGTATAGTTAGTATGGTGCCCAATAAATACTATACTTTTAAGTCTTTATACAACTAAGACTTAGGTGTAATGCTTATTAGTTTGCAATGATACTTACAATACTTATTATGACATGATGATGATTAAAAGTTGGGCAGACCTCTTTTGTGCACCTTAAGATAGATCTAATATGCTGATAAAGACACAACGATGTTAAGAGGTAGTGCACAAAGTGCACGTGCACTGAAACGACGGAAGATTTTGTGATGGTCCTAAAACAGCATTATCCGATAGAAATCTTCAGTTTCGGAGATTATGGAAATTATTTCTATTTCTACTCTCCAATACAGCGTCCACTAGCTACTTGGTTAAGGAGCACTTGTGATGTGGCTAGTGTGACTAAAGGACTGAATTTTTACTTTAATTAATTCAAGTTTAAATTAAATGGCCACATGTGCCAGCGGCTACCGTAATGGACAACGTGAAGACACTTTTAGATTGATAGATCGCTGTCCACGTTCTAAGGGCAAGTGTTGTCAAGGAAGAGGGTCATTTTTGTCTTTGCAAATGGTCTTATTACTGAAGCAGTGAATGAATAACGTGGAGCAGTGATACCCAAAGTGTTCTGCAGTTCAGACCCAACAATGAACTGTTTGTTACTAGTCCATGACAAGTTAAGAAATTGAGAGTAAGCATTTAGAAACTTCTGTGGCCACTTGGCATTGATGTAACATCCAAACGTGGACTCAATGGATTCATCTCACTAAGCAGGGCATAGACCACTTTGGGTATTTTTAAGCTTGCACAGTGAGTGCCATCTGGTGTTAGCACAGGTGGGTGCAGTAGGACCCCATATTGGCCCATGGAAGATCGGAAATTTTTAAAAAACTATCCTCTCCCCAAATAGCTACAAATAGCTTAAGAAGCCCAGGTGGAGAAGACTCGGAATCAGAGGCCAGGAGGCCAGTCTGTTCCTCATAACCTGGCTCAACTGTATTGACCAGACCTCTCAGAACAAAAGGACTTAAAAGAGAAGCAATTAGAAATTATAGACTTCCACCCTCTCAACAGACAAATGAAAAATCCAAGTCCCAGGAACGATGTGACATACTTCAACTACTTCCATCTGAGCTTGGAGATCTCCTTTTCTGACCCTCAGGCAAGCTCTTTTTCCACCATGCCAAGTGGATATGGGCCAAGAGCGATCTTATGATGCCCTCGCACAACAAATAGAGGAGTCTGAGGATATTACTGCAACACGTCCATAAAATCCACCGTGCAGTCTGCTTGTGCCTGTACCAACCTAGGTTCACTTCCCCTTTTTAATGAGTTGTCACTACAGTGAATTTAAGAAAAAAACAATGCAGACAATGTATCCATATGGCTCAGTGCATAGAGAAAACGAATCAATGAAACCAGCCCTTCTACTCAAGTGTTAGATTTCACACAAACTATGCATCTGTTTGTTTTCCTAAACCATGAAACGATGCTTCCCATTTTGATTTCCCGCCTTGATTTGTTCTGAGATAGTAGCAAAATGGTAATAGGATGCAACAGTTTATGACCCCTTAGGAGCCCAGAAAGAATTCAGGAAAACGGTATTTGTTGTATTGGAAATAGGGCAGCTTATATGATCAAATGTGTAATGGGTAGTGTCAGTGCCCCAATGAGATGCTCTGTACTGACAGGTTCTTCCAGACCCACAGCCACACCTTTCTCCCAAAGACCGCCCTTAGTCACAGGAGCCATCCAGCTTAAGAAGTAACAAAAGAACACCTCTCTCCCTTTCTATCCCTCTGTGAGATAGGGGCAGTCTGCCACCAAGCGTGGACAAATGTCTGTCCCTTTGCCTCACAGTGGGATTTACCTGATGGAGCAGTTCACATTCAGAGCTCCTTGTGGGATCAGGCTAAAACCAGCCTCCAGATGAACCCCTTTACTTATTCTGCCTCTCACTTCCTTAAAGGTTCCCACTGAGAATGTACCTTTAAGAAACCACTTGTACAAGAATCCCCATCTCAGGCTCTGCTTCTAGGGAATTTGACCCACAACAGAGGGTACACAAACTAAAAACTTTTAAATAGCTAATTTTCTTATTACCGCGAATATTTTGAGCTGTGGCTTGATTTGAATTCAGAAGAGTTCAATGATCCTGTTCTTTAAAAAAACAAAAGAGGAAGTATCTAAATTTCCAGATCCTTTTGAACTATCTTAAAAAGTTTTTATCTCCTGAGTTTGGCCTCCTTATTGTCTTTGATCACTGACTTCAGATCAAAACTGCTGCTCCATTAGAAAGCATGCAGCTATTCCCGAGCATGTGCTAATTGCTATTTCCTATCTGATGAGACCATTGTAGAAGTTTCTCTACAAGAACATAACAGCATATCTCAAGTGCGTGACTATTTTCTTATGCAAATAAAAATACCCTATATTTTAAAATCTATGAATATTGTTGCTATGTTATTTAGTGGGAAAATTAATCATCCAAAAGTTTGTCCTTTTGGGGGGTGGGGAGTAGGAGAAGCCTGCTTTATTAATTTGTGATAAATAACAATATGTTTAAAATAACAAAACTTGGGAAAACATAATTTTCAATTTTATATTCAAGTTGCATAGGAAATGGAATTTATTAGGGAAAATGCTATAGCTATTTGCATAATTTTCTGGTGCTGAAACATGAGAAAAATCTGGCTGCATATTACTAGAGCCCGGTTTAACTTTGCTTTCAAATACTCATTCACCAACCTAAGCCTTTTTCTTTTCTCAATCTCTATGGAGCTCACATAAAATATGCACTTAAGCTCATGTAAAAATAATTCATTCTTCCATTTTCCTCCAAATCACTTCACTCTCTCATGTGTTTATTAATAAATTTAGTTGTCTGTCATCTCCTTTGATAGCTGTTTCTGTTAGAGACTTCGTAATGGTGGTAGAGCCACTAAAATTCCAATCACCATCTTCAACAATGTCTCATCTCTCTATTTTATTCATCCATGTGGCCAACTCTCTTACCAATCATTCAACAAATCTCTACCAAATGTCATCTTCTTTTTCTTCTATTTCCTCCTAAAATCTTAACAGTACTGCAGACCCCCTTCCTAATTTGCAAAATTCCCAGAATTAAGTGCCATGGAATCATTCGCTTTTGGCGAATATGACTAAACTTGGAATTTTCTGTGGTGTTGAATGAAAGCAGAATCATTGCTAATCAATCCTAACTTTCACCTTGTGCTGATGGGACCCAGGATCTACTACAATTTAACCAGAGCAAGACTTTCTCACAAAAAAAAAAAAATGAAAGAGAGAGAGGGAGAGAAGAAAGAAAGAAAGAAAGAAAGAAAGAAAGAAAGAAAGAAAGAAAGAAAGAAAGAAAGAAAGAAAAAGAAAGAAAAAGAAAAAGAAAGAAAGACACATTTTTGTACATGACTAAACAAATATTTATTATTAGCCAATGGGATTAAAAATGCAGTCCCTACATTCAAAGCGATCAAATTCTAAAAAGGAAGACAAATACAGAAACAAGCAATCCTAATACAATGTGATTAGTACCAGATGTTTGGACAGGAGTCTGGAAGCAGAGAAGGGTGGAGAAAACTTGCCCATCTGTTGTTTGGGAGAGACTGAGGGAGAGGTCAGGGAAGATTTTTAGTTGATGTGGTTTGTAAATTTTAATTGAAAAGGGCAGTTTTAAAGATATTAACCCTGAATTATTTAATTCTCTTATCTATCCTTACTTAGGTAGCTCTTTTTTCTGCTAGGTCAAAATTCAAACTGTTCCTGCCTTGCTGAAAGCTTTTATCTCTCTCCTAACTACCTCCCTTCCACATCCACCAACTTAGTAAGGATTAGGTGTGTCCACTTGTCACAGGAAACCCAAAATAACAATGGCTTATAGGAGATGGAACAGATTTCCCCAGCTGGTGGATTGTAAAATATACCGTTGATCAAAATCTTGTAAAACCGGCTTTTCCTTCAGCAGCACCTTCTCTGCCATATGGCGCTGACGTGAGTTTCTGCAAAGGCAGTTCTGCTATTGCGAAGGTCTGACTGCAGCCCTCGTTCACTCCATCGTACTCAGGAGATTTTTGGATGGGCTGTTCCAAATTTTTTAAACTTACGTTTGGGTAATCCAATTCCTACTGAGGGTAATGAGGCTTATGTCAGCTCTGGGTGCTCCCTTTTTGTGGTGGGAATTTGGCAAGTGGCATCCTCGTTTGCGTTGGGATTCCAGCTCTTGGTTTGTGTCACCGAAGAAGTACAATTTTGTGCCTATGTCAGATATTACCTTTGACCCACACTCATGAGAAAATATATATTTAACAGGCGATGTTTGTATGTTAACTGATGTTCAGAAAATTAAGAGGATAACAGGAAGAACTTTCACATAGAAGAAAAGGAAAAATTGTGCAAAACCTGAACCCTGGGAATATATATATACTACTAGTAATTGACAATGCAAAAACCCAAAATCTAATTTGGGCGATACTGGGTACAGCAAATGTAGGTGTTTTTTCTCCTGATCACCAAACTGTATAGTATGGATAAGGTCACTCGTGTTAAGGGTTGAATAAATCAATCCGCAACTGAATAATTCCCAGCTTTCAGATGTGTAAGGAAATCATGCACCCAGAATATCACACTGCACTTATTAAATTCCTACCTTAATCAATAGCAAAGACATTTACAGCCCCTTAACATTATAAAGGAATATACGGGTGTTAAACATGACTCCCAAAAGAGAGAGACAGAGAGAGGAGAGAGAGAGAGAGGGAACTATTTAAACCTCCAGTATTGAACATCTCTGGATGTTTTGCTTACATCAGAAAATTTACTCATATCACTAACAAGAAGAATAGTTCTCAAGAGTTGTGGACTGATTAGAAATCCAGACAGTAGTTGATTTTTTTGCCTCATATGACCTCAACAGCAGTTTGGGGAATTAAGAGCAAATGAAAATTTTCTTGAAATCACGTGCCTGTCTTTTCATAAGAAGAAAAAAACTTAAAACAGCAAAATGGTAATTTGAATCATTTATTGGGAATTTGGGGGACAAGTTGAGATGTTCTTTTTTTTGTCCTAAAGAATCATCAGAAGACTATTTTTTCAAACACTGGAGCTTCCTGCCGCTCAGTATTGTGTTGGCTTCCTCTGGTTCCTAAGGTTCTGATTGATCTCCGCTGTCTTGTTTTGATTCAGTAGCTCCCAGAATAATCCCAAATGTACATCATCACAGGGCTATGAAGCTCCATAATTACTGAGGAGGTGGGTGCTGTTTTCCTTTCTGTCCATGTTTAGACATTGTTCTGAGCATTATTTGATGCCTGAGGTAGGCTTTACATAAGAAATACAAAAGCTGTTTTGGTTTTATTGTCACTCAGTTTTTATCCCTATAATAAAACAATAGCACAGAATGAATGCTCCAAAACTGAAATGGAACAAAGATGACAGAGTGGAAAAAAGATCCCCAAAATAAAAAATTCGCTCACTTTACACAATGTGGTCATTAAATACATTTTGTGAAAATTTCTTTTTGCAATAAGGAAATAGAATCAAATTTACTGTAACTTTCCTTAGATGCACATAAAGATATTTGTGCCAAAAATAGTGATCACTAGTAAGTGAAGAATCTGAGCAAAGAAATTAAACACATAATTTTAATTTTTCTTAAAGAACCCTCAAATATAATTTCAGTGAAACTAGGGGAAGGTGGTAATGTACGAGGAAAGAAATACTGCTAAGTTGCATCTACATGTACAAACTCAAGGGTGTACTTAAGAATCATCCCTACAAATTAAAGCAAAAACTGACAAATGTCTCCTTCATATTACTATCTGCACGTATAAGTATTTTGTAAAATGAGACAAAGGATAATATTTTAGAGAACTATCTCGGACTTCATTTTAATAGGTATAGCCTAAAAAATGGCTTGTCCAATTGGATAACATTTCCTGTCTTCAAACAACAGAAAACCAAAATAGCAGTAACTGAACCCAAATAAAATGTATTCCTCTTATGTAAATAAAGCCCAGCAGCTAACAGCACAAGGCTGATGTGGTAGCTCTCTTTTCAGCAAGAACCCAGGGTCTGTCTATCTTACTGCTCTGCCATCCTCAACACAGGGCTACCCAACGGCCCAAGAGACTGATTAAGCTCAGCCGTCACATCTCCTTTCCAGCTAGAAGAAAAAGAAAGCTCAAAGAAGGTCACCCCTACCTTTAAACACACTCCTCAGAAGTTACTCACTTGAATGTAGATGGCCATCACAGGCTACAAGAGAGCCAGGGAAATGTAGTCTTTATTTTAAGCAGCCGTGTGCTTATCTGAAAACTGGGGGTCTTATTACTGGGGAAGAATAGGATTAGATAATGAGGGACAACCCACAGTCTGTCATAGCCACTGTGTCTGAAAATACACAAATCATTATTTTTCCCATTTTTATCCAACTGACTGGGGTTTTTTAAAGCCAGATAGACACAGGTCCTTGTAGGATAAAGGCATGAACTGAACCGTTACTCAATTCAGTTTCAGTTTAAAGAAGAAAACAAATCTAAATACTGTGTGATAAAGTTTGAACCACAGCATTCTTTTCGTCTTTATTTACTTACACCTAGACTTTCCAAAATCAAACATTTAGTTTTGTCATCTTGAGAGGTTCGGTTTCATCAGGATTAAACGTGTTTAAAGGGTTCCTTTGCTTCTAAAGTTATCCCATTCACTTACTCACTCTCTCATTTATCGGCTAGTGACATCCACTAATTTGAAAATTTCACTCTGAAATGTAGATGTTCAACTCTATGATAGCACAGAGTTCATCACCAAATATATTTTCAAGACCAGTGAAAGATGTAACAAAAAATTAAGCCTCGTGTTATGATCTCATTGGAAAATTTCTTTTGAACAAAGATGAAGTAGATTCAGTGCAACCCTTGGGGTAGGTATGTAGAAGATAAGAAATGATGAAAACACAGGGACAGGTAAAGAGAGCTTTGGGTGACTTTAGAATAACTTTAGAATTCCGATGTATTTCCAAATATGGCAGACAGCAGGAAAGTGAAGATTGATATTAAACAATTGATCATCTGCCTGTCTAAACAACTAATATACTTTAAACATTTTCCTTTTATAATATTAGAACCTGTTAATTGTAGCAACATCTGCAGAGGAGTGTAAAGAATAAAAAAATTATTATTCAGCATTTTGTCACCCCGGGAAAAAAATACGAAGTACCCTTAATATGTTGTGTGCAGGGGCGCCTGGGTGGCTCAGTCGTTAAGCATCTGCCTTTGGCTAAGGTCATGATGCCAGGGCCCTGGGATCGAGCCCCGCATCGGGCTCCCTGCTCTGCGGGAAGCCTGCTTCTCCCTCTCCCACTCCCCCTGCTTGTGTTCCCTCTCTCACTGTGTCTCTCTCTGTCAAATAAATAAATAAAATCTTAAAAAAATATATGTTGTGTGCTATTTTAGTAATTTACCTACATTTACAATTGTGTGTATTTTCTCATTGGGTTAATATTTCACACACTGCATTGCAAATCGCTTACTCTTTTGTCAATTACTCTTTTTTTCAATTAACATGAGAAAACGCTTGAAATATAGTAGAGTTATCTTTTTAAACATGACTTGAATGGTTGAATAATATTTGTTCATGTGTTTTTTTTTTTCCATAATTTAACCCACTTGATATTGGAAAAGCAGTGTGTATTTAGAATGCATGCACTGTAGTGGGTTGTCCTATGCTTTAATCCTGATGACATCTTTCTTTAAGTAATTCGATACCAAATTTAATCTTTCGTTTCCTCATTTATGAAATAGGATGAATACTAGTGCCTCCCTTGTAAGTGTATGACAAGGATCAAAAGAGGGGCAGAATTCATAGTAAGGTCTCAATACCTAATAACAAGTTTTAGTTGACATTAGAATATTCCTAATTTTATGTTACCGAAAACAGCTGTTGACCCAGCACATTGTTGGATAAGGTATAAAGGACCATTTTGTTCAATCATACCTACCTGCGTTCAGTCCCTCATTTAAGAAACATTTATGGGGCAGTTCCCACTTGCCAGGTGCTCTTCAGCTTTATAATGAGCCTCTTTATTATGGGCCTCGTAAGAGCCAATTCTTACAGTTTTGACTAACACTTTTAGCCACAATTATAATGTTAACTGTTCGAGTAAATGTTATTTAAAACATCCCATAAAGATTCTGTGAGATGATAAGAGTCTAGGAAGGTAAGAGTGATTTTAAATTTGACTAGAACTATGAAAATATTCTTTCCACAGTGATTTCCCAATATTCAAATTCGTGTTTTGATCATTCAGATGAAATACGTGTCACTTTCTTACCTGTAGGGGCAAAATCAGTAGAGTAAAAGTGTCACTTTCTTTTTTTTTCTTTTTTTCTTTTTTAAAGATTTTATTTATTTATTTGACAGAGACACAGCGAGAGAGGGAACACAAGCAGGGGGAGCAGGAGAGGGAGAAGCAGGCTTCCCGCGGAGCAGGGAGCCCGATGCGGGGCTCGATCCCAGGACCCTGGGATCATGACCTGAGCCGAAGGCAGATGCTTAACGACTGAGCCACCCAGGCGCCCCTAAAAGTGTCACTTTCAAAGCTATTTCTGTACAACCGTAATGCTTCAGAGCTTAAACACTATGCAGCCCTTCCTCACTTTGCCTCACTGCCTGTCGGAAAGTCCTGTCAAGATAAAGAAGTCAGAGGTAGTACATTTATTCTCTGCTTTTTGGGTTGTTGTTTTGGGGGGGTGTGCGTGTGTTCTGTTTTGTTCCGTTTTTGTTTAGAAACAGGTTCTTTAGAAACTATGCTGAGATCTGACCGTACCTCAGGAGGTAGAATGTAAATAACGAATAAAAGGAGCTCAGAGTGGTGGACCTAGCCCCATCCATGAAGGGTCAACCCCTCTTCCTGTTCTTATCCTGCTCTTCCCAAGCCTCTGCCACGTGGAAGAGTGGTCTTCCTGAATCTCAGCTCCCTCCCTTGACTCTCTTCTGGGCATCCCCATTTACTCCATCTTCACCACCTCCCTCACTGATTCCAAAATCTGACGTGGGCTCGTAATTACTAAAGGGGGTTTTCAAAAATACAGATCCCTGAGTTCCTACCAGAAACACTAAATCAGAAACATCTGTGTGTGGGACTTGGGGATTGTTATTTTCCACAAGCTTTCTTGGTGATTCTGATGCAGACCCAAGACTGGCATTGGGAAACTCTTGGCTTCTGATCAGGGTCTGTGATGTACTTCACCTGCCACCCCGTGCCCAAGCGTGCCCTGGGTCCCTCCCTCATCTGTTGCTTCCTCTACCTCCCTCTACCTCATCTGTTGCTATCCCGGGCCCCTTTGTATGCCACATTCCAGCCTGAGTAATGACAAATGACATTCGTCAAGTGTTCTTTTGTGACAGGCCTTCTATACAGAAGCACTAAAGCAGCTAATATATTTAATGCATAACATTTAATGACGCACATATCATGTGTTAGAAGCATGTCTGACACGTAGAAAGCATATAATGCATGTTAATGAATTATATCTAATTAAATATTAAAGATAGATCCTGACATATTATCTTTTCCAGCTTTATTGAGATATAATCAACATATAACATTGTGTAAATTTAAGGTCTAGAACCTGTAGGTTTGATGCTCATATAGGTTTTGAAATGTTTACCAATAAAGTGAGTTAACACATCTGTCACCTCACATCATGACCATTTTTGTCGGGCACCTGGGTGGCTCAGTTGGTGAAACGTCTGCCTTTGGCTCAGGTCCTGATCTCAGGGTCCGGGGATCGAGTCCCACATCGGGCTCCCTGCTCAACAGGGAGTCTGCTTCTCCCTCTGAACCTCCCCCCTCTTGTGCTCTCTCTCTCATTCTCTCTCTCTCAAATAAATAAATAAAATCTTTTTAAAAAATAACCATTTTTGTGTGTGTGGTGAGAACATTTAAGGTTTACTCCCTTAGCCACTTTCAAGTACACAATGTAATATTGTTACTTATCACTATGTTGTATATTAGACCCCGGATCTTATTAATCTTTTGACTAGAAGTTTGTACCTTTGAACAACATATCTCCATTTCTCAAAACCCCCAGCCCCTGGCAATAATCAATCTACTCTCTGTTTCTATGAGTTTGGCTTTTTTTTACATTCCACATATAAGTGAGATCATACAGTATTTGTCTTCCTCTAACTTCTTTCACTCAGCATATGCCCTCAAGTCTCAAATGGCAAGATTTTTTCCTTTTTTATGGCTGAATAATTATATACCCATTTTCTTTATCCTTTCATCCACTGGTAGACACTTAGGGTGTTTCCATGTCTCGGCTATTGTAAATAATGCTGCAGTGAACAGGGGAATGTGGCAGGGTGCAGATATCTCTTTGAGATAGTGATTTTATTTCCTTTGGATATATTCCCAGATGTGGGATTGTTGGATCATAGGGTAGCTCTATTTTTTTAAATTTTTTTGAGGAACCTTCATACTGTTTTTCATAGTGGCTGCACCAATTTACTTCCGCACCAACAGTGCACAGGGGTCCCCTTTTCTCCACATCATTGCCCATACTTCTCTCTTGTCTTTTTTATCTTAATGACATGTATTATTTTAGTTAATCCTCATAGCAACTCTGTGAGGTAGATCCCATTATTTCCCCCATATTATAGAGTAGGAAACTGAGGCCCTATTCATAGAAAAGTGTAACCCAATTATGGACATTTGTAGTTTCTTGAATGTGCCATGATTTCTCTTATGTTGGTGAGGAAGGTGAGAAAATTGATGTGTGTATTCTCCAATCCTGACTCCCTGACAAACGTTCTCCTGTGTGGTCCCTAATCACATGTCATTGGTTGTCATTGTCTGTTTTACCCATTGGTTTTGCCAACTGGATTTTAAATTTCTTGAGCTCAGGAATCATGTTTTATTGATAAATGCATTGCCAGGACCTACACTGAGCCTGACACATGGCTAGTGTCCAGTGGCTGTTAAATAAGAAAAGAAGGAAACTACTTTGCAAACCACTGCCGTGCACCTGGTATAACTAGTGGAATTGCAGTCATAGAACCTCAGAACTAACCTCCAGAGCAAGGATATCAAAAAGAGATTGAGTTCTCGTGAGAACTCCAGTCATTTGGTGACCTTCTAGAGCACAGTGGGGAGAAGGATTCTGAGTTGAAGTGTAGGCTCAGGGCCAAAGAACCGTCACCCATGTCGCCTGTGGTCTTGGGAGGAGGAACATGGAGATATTCATGCTGTGTAATCATTATCCTTTGATGGTCAGACTGAAAATCAGTAATAACATGATGAGCTGGATGTTAAGTGAATTTAGACAGAACACAGCCATGGTCACTAGACTGACTGATTGATTTCTCTTTAGACTGTACTTTCTGAGGAGGCCGTTGAGTTAGACTCAATCTTTCATATATGTTTGGTGCCATCCCTAAATGAAATGAAATTGGAAGCACATAAATACTAAGGGTCCGTTTTCCACAGAACTAAACTTTAAATATCTTCCTTTCTTTATTTACTATGTGAAAACAAATAATATGGAAGAGAAAAGGGATAAGAAAATGTAAAAAGCATAGCTTTGAAAGACACATACTCATACACCCAATGAACTTCTATCTCAAGAAAGTATAGATGATCATCTTCAGACACATCACAGAAAATGTGCTTGACACTAACATTGAAAAAAGGTAGTAATCATTCTACTGCCCAATCAATTCTAGAGCTATTTCATTAATTAAGAACAAGCTTAAGTTATGTTATTTAGGAACGAAAAATAAGTCCAACCTAATGATGTCCGAAGAGTGGTAGTGTCTGCCTCTTCGTAGAATTTAGTTTCTTCACAGCGCTTATCTCCATATACAGTGATATTTGATATTTCCACAGGAGCAAAGGAAGGAAATTGCTATTTTTTGATGAAACATTGTGACTTTCAAGGCCTGCTTGTGTGTGAATTAGGCCAAGCCTTTAGGGACACATCTAGGATAATATTTCATAAGGATAAAATGTTGAGTTAGGAAGAAAACATAGAATTTTAAATTCTGTGTAATGTCAGAGGAGACATATCTTTTGTAAGTGGCAATGTGGCCTATATTATCTTATTAGTTTAGAAACCATAAATATATGACAACTCTATACTTTACTGATGGCTTAAAAGCTCATTGCTCCATTGATTCTTTTTTCTTCTTTAGTAAAATCAGAGTGGACATAAAAGGAGGAAAGATGAGAGCATTAGCATGAACATCTCAACTGAGCTTTCTTAAACACTCTTAAACACATAAAATGGTTTTAGCTTATTCTTCCAGTTAATTTATGAAATATTGCTTAGGAAGAAGAAATACACACATACATATATGAAATGTTTTTTACTGTTGTCTTCTTGGGAAAAGTGACTGGCAATACAAATTTATCTCATATCAGGTCACAGTACTTTATCCCCAGTATCTTTAGCCGTTAACAAAAGACCACAACCAATGTTTTCTCTACCACACCATGTGTCTTCCACTTGAAACTAGACATTCCACAGAAATTATTTTATAACTTTTAAAAGGTTTTTCCAATTGTGTATCAACAAGCTTTTCCCTCCTTCTGAATTCCAAGCATGTCTTCTTAAATTCTACTCACACTTGATTTATAGGAAGATCTATCAAATATCCTTATGTAATTCTAAAGTGGTAGTTAGGTTTTAGGGAAGGCTTCCAAGGTTATAATGTAATTGTAAAGATACGGAACTGTAGGTACCCAAGCACTTTTCAACACACCGGAAGTGGGAGAGCCAAAGCAAGGGCCTTCGCTGAAGTGTGCTCTTGAGTTGTGTCAAGTGAAATTGCTTCAATAAATCACCATTACACATCACTAACGGGATAACGGATGCCTGGGTGTGTTTAATGATGTCACATCACTCTTGATCAAGATTAAACTTTAGAATGGACATGTGTTTTAATTTCGTAAGTCTGAAGGTTTAAAAAAATATTTTCTCTGTATATCTGTCCTGGAGCTAGCTTTGTATATTTCCATAAAACATATAACTCTACAGATCAACATACACATATATAATTATGTTTATTTGGTATCTAGAGACACATATCTAGTATTTTTATACATGTATTTACTTGTGTTTACATATATAGTTCACATAATTTATATTATGTAGTATATGTATATAAATTTATATATAAATATATTTGGGGGGTGTGTGTGTATGTATATATACGTGTGTGTGTGATAAATTTTTGCTTTTCACAGATCCTGTATTAGAACAACAAACTTAATTTCAGAAGTTTCGGTTTGATGTAGCGTGTATTTGTTTAAGATTAATGTTAATTATTAAAACTAGGATCTGCTATGCAAACTTGTAAGGTGTGAAAGAACACATCTTTTTAGTGAAATAGTAGGGTACAGTTTGTTCCTAAAAGTATAGCTTTTTTGATTAGATGAATTTAATTGTGCACCTTTTTGTAAAGGCAGTGCTTTTTTGTATGTTTTTTTCTCCAGCTTTGTTGAGGTGTTGCCAAATAAAATTGCATATATTTAAAGTGTACAAGGTGAAGATTTGAGATACATTTTATATAATTTAAAAAATAATTTTACATAACATGTTACCTTTGGTGCTGTTCCCATCAAGACAATGAGAGAAGTTTGTTGGTTTGATATCCTAGCGGAGAATATTTTCCTTGCTTTTATTTGTAACCTGTGGTTGTACTCAAGGTTAACTCAAGGTATCAGGAAGGTGTGACTATGGCAAGAGGTAGGGATGACAGGGGCAAATTAATGCAAGATTAGTGGCCTGGATATTGATTCTTATCATGGGATCTTGGAGAAATGAAGTCATTTTTTAATTAGACTTTTAGTTATAATAATAAATGATGCTCAGAATAGACTGTCCGTAGCTTTCATGTTGGCAGTTTCACCACCACTTGTGAACTGAAAAGGACAGTGAGTAGGAAATTTAGAGAAATGGTAGAATCGTAATACACCCATAGGAAAATCGTATGTGCTAAGCTTCTTTTCCTGTGTAAAGAATACAAATAGTCTGTGAAGTCATCGGCTCTCAAACCCCTTGGTGAATATAAAGATGTCTAGTTGATCATTCTACAGAATTCTCATGGAGATTATCATATCTGATTTCTTTCTGATGGAAACAACTTAGTGAAGTTAACCCTGGTTTTGGAGCAATTTCAGTAAGATCTTGGAGCTCGGAAATGGCATTATGTTAGATCCCTTCCTTATGCATGGTTTTTAAATGGCTGAGTCTGAGAGCTAATAATGAAACTTCTCTCCTGCACTGTGGCACACAAGACAAATAATATATCTCTGTGTAAGCTACTTTTGCTTATGCAATAGATGGATTTGGATCTGATTCTTTCTTGCAGATCCATTTTTGCAAGAATAACAAAAAAAATAACAATAACAAAAAATTCCAATTCATGGGAATTCTTACTTTTTTCACAATAACTTATTTTCTTTTTTACTCGATCAAATATAAAAATAAACATGTCTCTCTACTGAAATTTCTGGTTTCAATTTACTTTGCTTCTAAAACACTACCACTGTGCTTTGTGTGAATTAGTGCTATGAAGGTTCAGTTGGATAGATATTTTTTAAATAATTGACACGGTTTTTTGTAAAAATCCAATGCAGCTATTACTTGATTAGTAATATGAGGTTGACAAAATTGCCAACATTTCTAAAGAATACCCTCTACATGGGCGTATTTTTTTTATTCTAAATATTGAGTAAATTCAAAATAGATAAACCATCTTATGTGGTTTTCCTGATATAAAATGTATGTTGTTCCTTCATTTTACTTAAAGAGTCACAGCAGCCTGGTACAGTGAAAACAAAATGCTTGTATTTACAAGGTAGAGAAAAAGCAATGAAGACTCTGATTTTAAAAATATTCGCAAGGGAGGTTATATTTTTTTCAAATTAACAAAAGTAAATTATCATTTTTTAAAGAATAACTTCAAAGTCATATTCCTGTTTTCTTCTTTAAAAATTAAAAATTTTCAGGTAAGTAAGTGCATGAACGTAATCTATCCCCTGGATTAACTCTTTATATTCTTGGTGGAGTGTAGGCCAATGTGATAACCTCTTACTCTGAGAATTTAATTGCATGTTCAGGAATATTTTACTTTAAAAAAAAAACTACACTATTTCCTCATAAATTGGTTTTATCTTGACTAGTTAGTTTAATATTTCTTTAAGTATTGTTTGTTTGTTTTTTTTTCAACATTATGGCATTGTGGGTTGATGATAGAGCACATTTTTGTTCTAGCCCTGATATCCAGTTTCCATTTTTTCCCACAGAACAGGTTGAGAATCATTGCTAATTCTAAACAAGAGACTTTGACTCTATTTTACTTCATTCTTTAGCTCCGGGGAGGTGGAAATCAGTATATGCCACTCATTAACAGCTCATGGCCCAGGACAGAAGCACAAGGAGTATACGGGGAAGGTGTTATAGCAGTGACCAGAGATACTAGTTCTGGAAGGATGACTCTAATCATGTCTGTTGCTGGTCTTTAAGTTAAAGAAGCGAGTGTTTCTCATTTACAGAGTGGTGGTTTTGTTTCCCCAATCTGCACTTCAGTGATAATTTTAGTACGGTACCCAGTGCTATTTTTAAATGAACACACCCATTCATTTATTCACTCCTTTACCACATACTCATCAAACATATACTACGGGTCAAGTTATAAACTATATGCTGAGAATTCAACGGGATAGAAGATAGTCGTGAACTATGCTCAGGCAAAACTTACATGTTAGGGGTTCTGTAATGTAGGTCTCATTTTGCAATAGGGAAACAACCTGTGGGGCTTTCAGTGGAAACACCTATGGTATACCTTTCCTGGCCTGATTCTAGATCCGTGGAACAGGAGTTTGATATAAATGTTAACTTCTCATATTTTGAAGTATTACAACGGCAACAAAGCCTTTTTTTGTGTAGCTGCTGCTGACACCGGCCCTTTCCATGTTGAACCCCATGCTCCTGCTATTCTTAATTGCTTGCAATTCCCATTAAGTTCATTGCCTCAGCTTCTCTGACTTTTCACACATTAAGTATGATTAACCTGGTGTTTGTGAAAATTTGTTTTTAATTGTTTCTGGCTCCAGTGAGCAAACAGGAATGCTATGGGAGCTAGTGTTCAGTGATGACAGAAGTTTATCAAATAATCTGGGGTGCCTAGGAGGCTCTGTTGGTTAAGTGTCTGCCTTTGGCTCAGGTCATGATCTCAGGGTCCTGGGACTGAGCCCCACATCGGGCTCCCTGCTCAGTGGGGAGTCTGCTTCTCCCTTTGCCTCTGCCCCTCCCTGCCCTGCTCGTGCTCTCTCTCTCTCTCAAATAAATAAATAACATCTTAAAAAAGAAGTTTATCAAATAATCATACACAAGTGTATTTTTTCCGACTGTAATTACACAGTGATGGTATGAGAATCATTGGAATTTTAAATTAAAAAATATTTTCCTCCAACTTCATGGCAGTATTTCCCGAATATTTTCCACAGACCTCATAAAAATTAACTTGACAGTAGCCGCTAGAGATATGAGGTAGAAAAACTAGTATATTGTAATCCTTCCCAGAAAAGATGAATGAAAAAGCAAATAGCTACAAGTTGGTTTCATCATGTTGAAATATCCTAAGAAAAATTAGATTTTTGTCAGGAGGAAATTTAAAAGTAATTTTGCTTTTATAAATTTCAAGCTAGTAATTTTGATCAAGACATTGGAACTATCATTTGTGATTTCTCTGTAATTATTTCCTTGAACTATTCTTAGTTGAAATCTGACATCTTTCCCCAACCATGTTGAAGATGCAGCCCACACTGAATGAGTTTACTGTTTTTTTAAAGATTTCATTTATTTATTTCAGAGACAGAGCACAAGCAGGGGGAAGGGCAGAGCGAGAAGCAGGCTTCCCACTGAGCAGGGAGCCCGACGCTGGGGTCGATCCCAGGACCCCGGGATCATGACCTGAACTGAAGGCTGGGCCACGTGGGCACCCTGAATGACATTACTATTAAAACTACAGTTTCCCGGGGCACCTGGGTGGCTCAGTCGTTAAGCGTCTGCCTTTGGCTCAGGTCATGATCCCAGGACCCTGGGATCGAGCCCCACATCAGGCTCCCTGCTCTGCGGGAAGCCTGCTTCTCCCTCTCCCACTCCTCCTGCTTGTGTCCCTCTCGCTGTCTCTCTCTGTCAAATAAATAAATAAAATCTTAAAAAAAAAAACAACTATAGTTTCCCTTAAAATGCTTGGCATGGTATAGTAGTGATTGTATACTTAAAATCTCAAGGTGCACAAAGTACATGAAGGACAGAAAACGGACTAAGGTTGATTATGAATACAGGTTCCATTGGGAATAGCTTCTGATTACTTCAGCTGCTTTACTGTGTGGTCAAGTATTTATTCTCAATTAAAAAAAAACAAAAACAAAAAAAACCCCTCCTTTTTGCCACACACTGTCCTTGAGATGATCAGACTTGGTTTCACTAAGATTTTTCCAGTGATGTGCGGCCCGCCCTGCTCTTCCAGGGGAGCACAAGTGACATTCCATCAGGAAGGTATGGAATCTTTAGGTGCATGGACCCAAGAAAATATTTTTCTCAGTGGTTAGTGCTTTTTTGTCTCCACTCACCTTTATTTTTTCAAAACACTGTGCACTCATTGTCCCTGATTAGCTAAGCACCACTCCAGCTAACAGTAAGTGGCCAATGTTATACACAAAATAATGTTTTAGAATTCTGTGGAGTTCATGCAAACTGGTCTGAGGGAACAATTTTTTTTAATAATTTTTAAATCAATTTCTTTTTAATTCCAGTATAATTAACATGCAGTGTTATACTTGCTTCAGATGTACAATGTAGTGATTCAGCAATTCTGTACATTACTCAGTGATCATCATAAGTACATTCTTAATCCCCTTCACCGATTTCACCCATCCCCCTACCCACCTCCCCTCTGGTAACCATCAGTTTCTTCTCTGTCTTTAAGAATTTGCTTTTTTGTTTGTCTCTTTTTCCCCCTTTGTTTGTTTTGTTTCTTAAATTCCACAAATGAGTGAAATCATATGGTATTTGTCTATCTCTGACTGACTTTTTTGACTTAGCATTATACCCTCTAGGTCCATCCATGTTGTTGCAAATGGCAAGATTTCACTTTTTTTGATGGCTGAGTAATATTCCAGTGTGTGTGTGTGTGTGTGTGTGTGTGTGTGTGTGTACACCACATGTATATAGATATAGATATAGATATATAGATATATATATACACACACATCTTCTTTATCCATTCATCTGACAGTGGACACTTGGATTTCTTCCATAATTTGGCTATTGTAAATAATGCTGCAATAAACATAGGGGTGCCGATATCTTTCTGAATTAGTGTTTTCATATTCTTTGGACAAATACCCAGTAGGGGAATTACTGGATCATATGGTAATTCTATTTTTAAGTTTTTGAGGAACTTCCACAGTGGTTTCACCAGTTTGCATTCCCACCAACAGTGCATGAGCATTCATGATGATGATGACGATGATGATGATGTCCTTCTTTGTCTCTTGTTACAGTCTGTTTTAACGTCTATTCTATCAGGCTTTCTTTTTGCTCCCATTCACATGATAAATGTTTTGCCATCCCTTCACTTTCAGTCTGCATGTGTCTTTAGTTCTGAAATGAGCCTCTTGTAGGCAGCATATAGATGCATTAATTCAGGGATCCTACCCCTTTTGCTCACTACTATATTCTCAGTGCTTGGCAAATAATTGGGGCTCAATTATGTTTGCTAAATAAACTACTGAAAATAAAACACTTTTGAATTCATTTACACTCTAATGTGTGTGCTGCTATATTTATTCTTCTATCTTACATTGAAGGGATTTGTGGATGTGTGTTAACATAAGCCATAAGCCCCTTGAGGGCAGTGGCACTGTCATCTTTCTATATAAAACCAGAGCAATGTTTAGCACTCATAGCAAGAATTTAATAAATATTTATTTTATTTGAACATCTTCTAAACCTGTCTATAGCAATGAGATGTCTCCCCATGAATATAAATCATATTCAGAGTCAGACAGTAGGGGCTGAGGGCTTAAGAATGACAAGACTAAGAAAAGGTGTTTTGCTGATGATGGTGTATCATCATAAAATGTATACAAAATAGGCCTGGTAGGAACTTAAAAGGGTACATGAATTCAGTTATCATAATAAAGATAATCACTTTGCATTTACATAGCACTTTGCAGCAAAATGAATTTCAAAGCAATTTGCCAAACATTTTTACAAAGGATCACTTGGCTGAGTCCCAAAGAGTGTCTTCTGTGTGGGACCCTGCAGCTGTTCACAGAGTGTATCGAGACGCCAAAGAGCTGGCTTCCTCAGCTGTGCAGGGGAGACATGCTTCTGAGAAGCTGCCAGGGGACTGGCGCAGCTCTTCTCCAAGGATGCCTGGTCCTACTCCATTGTGGGGGCTTGTTTCCCTCAGGAAATGCTGCCATTTCTAAGAAACAACACGGGAGAAGGGTTTCTAAACTTTTTAAAACAGGCGTATTACCCAGCTTAGGAAGAAGAAATAGGCAGAGTAATTGATTTAGTACCCAGAGGACAACCTAAGTCATTACAATTCAATCCAGCAAACATTTATTGAACACCTCAGGCAAGTCACTTAAACTCTCTGAGCCTCAGTTTCCTTACTTGAAAAGTTCTTTCCTCAGAGGTTATTATGAGATTAAATGAGTGTAAATTAAATGAAGAATGAGTGTAAAGTATTTAGCATAGAGCACTTCACACATCTCCCTTTTACCTGGCATTATTTTTATTATCATCACTGATTCTATATATTAAATATCACTATGTGTCATTTGAAAAAGATAATTAGATTTCTTCTTAGAAATAGTATCTCTTTTGCATTTTTATGATTATAAATATCTTCCATGATGCCTTCATGTTATTTTTTACAAATTCAAGAATTGTCCAAAATCAGTCTTACAAAATCACATATACTCTAAAATCTCATAAAAATATGGGCTTTTGTTATATGTTATATGTAGGATTTTATATAGGATTACATTTATAATCTAATGAGTAAGAAGTATAACTATATTTAATCAGATCTAGCTAAATGCCATACTACTCTCTAAATTGTTGTACATTTCAGGGTACAATGAGAACCCCCAGAAAAATCAAAACAGGACCAAAATAGAATGCGAGATTCAAAAGTAATATACTATATATATGAATGAAAAAACAGATGATTTTATTCAAAACTATAGTAAGTCAAAGTCAATGAATTGTCAAAGAGAAATTGCAGCCCATAGAGTTAAACAGGCATGGAAGATTTTATATAAGACTATTGCAATAGGGGATCGAGACTATTGCAGTACCAGGGAAACATGGAACTCAACTCCAGAGAAATAAAAAGCAGAAGGGTTTTTAAGCACTGAGGTGAACTATTGGAAAATTACTGGAGGAGGTTGGTGGGCGGCTGGTCAGTGTTGTCAGGCCATTTCTGTTTGCTAATTGATGCTTATTGAATTGACATTAGGCTCCTGCTCTTAGAGAATAGGAGACAGGGCCCCTATCTTTTTGTTGATTCCTTTTAAAGGGATGGCTCATGTCATTGAGAAAGATATTCTTGGATTGCAAAACTGACAAAAGGCTACGAGAAGTTTTATACCTCGAACGGATAGAGAAAGAACTTGTAATCACAAGTTTTCTAAAGTAAATGCTCTTAAAAGGGAGTTCAGGGAATAATAAGAAAGCTTTCTAAAGTTTAGTCAAGCTGAGGGGAACATTAAATTCATCTTGGCCAACACCCTCCCATGAAACTTGGTCAGCTCTGTTCTCCAGAATTGTCTTAATGCAGTGAACAGGGGTCAAAGCATGTTAGCAAAAGGATATTGTTTTTTTTCTCTATGCCTACTGATCATGCCACTAGGGAAAAGAATGTGACAGATAAATGTATTGGTAGAAGTGACTAGTTGGAGTATCTCAATATTCACCAGATTTATCTTAATTTATTCTAGAAATTAATCTATTTTTTCTTCTGCCAGAACATTTCCTTATTACAAATGAATTATCAGTATGTTAGAGAGGCACACTTGGAGTTGATATAAAACAAGGCGAAGTACAGCATAAAATGCTTAAGAATTGAAAATCCATTGCTGATTTTTATGAGTTCCATGTTTCCATGTAAATGGGAATAAGTTCAGAAAGGAAATAAGTTCTCACTGTCTCAAAATATGTGAAGATGTAGCAAATCTTAAAATTTTAGCAGAAGATTTTTGTAATTTTTTATAATTAATGGAAATTTGCATGGGGCACATAGATCTCAAAGGCACTTTGTAGAGTTCGATCCCGAGAGTTATCCCAATTAAGGCTGAACAGATTCTACTGAAGCCTGGAAAAGGGAAAAGGCCAATTGCAAAGTGCTCTAATTTGTTTCTAAATGGCTTTGCAAAACACTCAAGAAAAGTCACTTTCATTGGACATTTGGCACGATGCTGCTATTGTTTCAGATTCAGACAGCTAAAGAAATCAACAGTAACACAGTGATCTTGAAAGAGGCAAAAGCTGACGAAAGGAAAGTGAATAATTCACATCCAGCTGAGAACGAAAATAGTCTGAAGCCACAGCTAACTAAACCACGTGCTCTTTTTCCAGTGTTGGTAACCATGGTCAATAACTAGTCACAGCTAAGAAAGCAGCATGTACTTTCTCTGAGGTTGGCAACTCCAGTCAATAAAGTATAATTGGAACCTGCCAAGAAGGTAGTGTGTCAAAGGTGTATTTAAGCAGAAGCTTAGATGTTGAACTGTTTGTATAAAAATTGAGCACATAGTCTAATTATAAGTTTAAGAACTTTAAAAAGCCTGAACATTGTAAATCTGCCATGTGAGTGACTTACCCTGCTAACGGGACAAGTGCATCAATAGAGCTCAGTCAGAACTGAGGAAGAAGTGTCAACGTGACAAAGAAGGGCATTGCTTTTAGTAAGTAATTGGAGGGAAGGTGGAGAGAAATGGCCTGTTTTTAGTTGTAACTACGATTACAGTAATAACTACTGTAATATAATAATTAATATGATTAGTTATCACTAGCTATCCCCTTCGATGAGGATCAGCAAAAGGATTAAAATATCATTTCAGTGTATCTCCTTTAAAGAGACACAAGTGAAAATAAGACTTTTTGTTAAGTCAATAAACAGCAAGGTTATTCTTTTGCTTGTTATGTGTTCAATCTATTACCATGTACCGTCATACAGTCTATTTAATTCAAACTTTTTTGACACTCAAGGAAAGATTATACGACATTAAAAAGAGAATTGAAAAAATATGCGCAAGCCACTTCACTGTTGATTGGATAGGTAGAGTATGGAATAAAATAGGACTGAAGTCAGTACTAAAGATCGTAGACACTTTGGTAATCATAATTATCCCTTCTTGTGACTCCAAATCCAGAGGCTTTAACAAAATCACTGCATGTCTTTCTCTGGCTGTCTCACTTATGAGGCTGAAGAAAAAATGTTAAGTTTGTATATCTGAGCTCTGCCCTGCTCTGGGAATCAAAAGATTTCCCTTGGTGGGTGTGTCATTCAAAGAATACATTTTATTACTAGTAGTGCAAATCAAGGATACAGACTTGATTAATGGACTAGTTTGTTCAGTAGGATAAATGAAGTAGTGCCTAGGATCACTTTTGTCCACATAACTTAGCAGGTAAAATTGCATTAATCATTCCAGCATTTCCATAGAGTAATCTCAAATTTTCCTCCATGTCATCTTGCTGATAGATTGGGCCCTCGTCTGTAGTGAATGCTGCTTTGGAGAGGAGATTTTTACTTATAGCATAGATAAATTTAACATGCATTATTACCGAAAAGACCAAAAAATTGTTTGCACATTTTGGTCTTATTTGCATCTCAATTCATGTCAGATAATTAGAGGAATAATCACATGGGATACTAGGTAATATGTTTACAAGGTCTGCTTGGCTGTATTGTAGCCCAGCCAGGCTCCACTCCAACCCCTCCACCCCCGTTTCCATTTTTGGTAAATTGGCAAACAGCACTTAGAATATATTGGAGCATGTAGACATTTCAACTGAACTGAATTCTTTTTTTAAACCTTAAGATGATCAAATGACTGATTTTTTAATACTTTTGTTTTCAAAATTATATACTGCGCTTCCTCCTACTGGATTTATCAAGTTAGTCAAGTTTTACATGAAAACTCTTTATGCATATTTTGACTTTTTACTATGTCACTATGTAAAATGCAAGAACTAGAAGAATCAGAGTCGAGCTAAGGTTTCATACAATGCATGGTGACCTGTAGCCCTTTAAATATGAATGGGCATTAGGAACACGTGAACTAATATCTCCTTGCGCTTAATTAGAAGGTAGAGTTGAATTGGGATTGAAGGAGGTATGGGAAGTGAATTTAGAATTCCAAGAGGATGAAATTGATTCTTAAGAATGCTCTCTATACATGGCTCATTCTTCACCTCATTTACATAGTCTAGAATGAGGTCCCAGTTAGCATTCATTTTAATATGTCAACATTGGCACAACAGTTTACCAAGGCCATTTCAGGTTTTTATGATATTCCATGTTGGGGAGTTCTGTGATGACCTGCATAAAATAGCAGCCCCTTTGAAATCCAGACTTTCCTTGGCTTCTGGACTCACTGTTCAGTCTAATTATTTGTCCAAGTCAGCAAACCCCTCTTCACTTTACAAGGTCTAGTACAGAATCCCTATGCGTGGGTTCTTTGCAAGGTTAGAAGCTTGGATGTAGTAAAGCTATATGGAGAGAAAATAAATCAGGAGACATGGGCTCTTTTCAGTTGTGCAACTAACTAATCAGTCACAAGACATAAACAAGTCACTTCAGTTCCCAGAACTCAGTTTCCCCACCTGGCATTCCCCTGATTCTGTACTTTTTACATTATTCCTCTATTCTCAAATGTTAGCCAAAATAGGAAGTCACAAAAACAAGCCCTCAGAAGATTAGACTGGTTTATTATTTTACTCTCATCATGTTCTTTCCAGCTTATCTGTGTCTGCCTCTCCTGGTATCATTTTCTGAAGGAAAACTACATATCCTCTTAAAATAAACATTTTCTAAGGGCATGATTTATTTCTGATAAGTGTCTAAATTAGATCAGTTATTTTTTTCAATAACCTTCAATACTCTCTGCCTTAAAAAACAAAAGAGAAAGAAATATTGTGCTGAGCTCTTTGATTTAGAAATGCAAATGATATTGAAATTCCTCCTTTCCTAAGGGTAAAAAAGGCTATTAACCACCCACTTGTTTATTGGCTCTACTTAATAGCTACAGTAAATGAACATGACAGATAGCACCAAATTTCAGTGTTCTAACATTCTTATATAGACAAAGCTGGCACATTAAACCAGAATCCCCATTAAACTAACCCAGGTTACTCACATACTCCTCAAAAGCAAAAATGTGTTTAAGTGTATTCTTACGGTGCTGACACTGAAGTGGGTCAAAACATGGAGATTTATTCTAGGCTCCACCATTTACTAGATGCATGGCATTAGACAAGATATTTGGCCTTTCTCACTTCAATTCCAGAGACGAAATGGGGATCTTAAGAGGTAATTTCAAGTTTTGAATGAGGTCATATATATTGGATTATTTGGAGAACTGCAAAGTCCTGTGTAAAGAAATATCACTGTTTTTGTTTATGTCAGCAATTTGACTTATTTATTACTCATATTGGTATGAGAAATTTTCATTCTCATGTCTTCCATTTTCTGGAAAAATAAATAAACAAAATATCCTCCTCAAATCTGAATTCCTTCTCTTAGTCACTATGCTATTTCTCTCCTTAAGAATCAATTTTTGAAGGAATAGTCTTCAATTATTAACTTAAAATTCTCCAAAATGGCTTCCTAAGCCCTAGGTCCAGTCACTTCCTTTTCATTTCCCCAAATCAACCTTAGCATTTGCCATGCATGACCACACCATTCTTCAAGTTCCTCCTTTGGCTTTCGTAATACTGAAACTGTGAACTTGAATCATTCATTCATTTATTCATTCATACAAATACCCGTCCAGTGATTCAACAAGTATTTACCTTCACTGTGATTAGACACTGTTTCAAGGCACTAGAGATACAGCCGTGAACAGTGAATCCCTGCCTCCATGGAGTTTACATTCCGTGGAGACAGACAATAAACACAGAGATATTTACAGCAATTCCCCAAGTAGTATCTTTGCCTACTACCCACGTCTAACACAGTGTTGCTGTTGCTGACCACAGAGAGAATTTGGAAGGTAATACGGAGAGAAGTAGAAGATACTCAACTGCCCTTAGTCCTTCATTTTGAGTCTTACTAGTCCCCCCTCTGTTTCTACTCCCCTTAAATGGGCATTATGTGATTGGTCGCCGTGACCCTTTTCTCCCTTCAAGTTTTCTTAGTTTTTTGTTTTTGTTTTTAATTTGTAAAACAATTTCCATTGCTACATTAGATCTTTATGACCTGTTAGCGTGTTTCAGTCCTTTGAGAAGCTGGACTTGTAGCTCATTGAGAGTACTAATCTCATTTTCATTTATGGAGTCCGCTCATGATAAATGATGTCAATAACTTATGCATAAGGTTTTTTTTAAATGTTTGAAATGTTTAAAATGACATTTTTTTTTTCTCTAAATGTGCATCTGGCTTACATTTGTTAAAGAAAAGGTTTAAATACTGTAGACTAAAAGTAACTTCTCAAAAAAAGAGAAAGAAAAAAATTTATCGAAAATATCACCCCAAAAACAGAGCATCTATTTTTATTGCTCTGGGCTCAATTTATATCTTTGTCCACATACATTCCAAAATGTATCAATATTTTTCTATCGTCCGGTAAATAACAGCATCCAATTTCCTGCATCTCTGTTCCACTGTCCACATTGTAACAAGAATTGTCTTCCCAAACAGCCCACCTCATATCTCCCACACTCACAGCCACACTGAAGCTCTCAGCAACTTTGACCCTGAGATCACACAGAAAATGGTATCTGTCCCTTCAGGGAACGATCAAAACCAGAATTAGAGGTGCAGATCCAGTGTAATTGTCTTCACAGTTTTTGTTTGTGGCCTCCCGAAAATCATTTTGAAAAATCTATATATGCTCAGGAAACTTTTTGAGTTATCTAAAATGTTTATTATAGTTTAAATAATTGCAAAGGATATAATTTCTGCTACACTGTAAACATTGACAGTTAAGACAAAGCATGACATTACTCTTTTAAACATGTTCAGTGAAATAAAAATCTAAATATCTCAGCAATGTGTAATCCATTAGGATCTGTTTAAAAAGACATGAACAAGTTTTTCTTCAACAGTTGTTTTTCTTTTTCCTGACCTCATATTATCATTCTAATCCCCTCATAGAAATTTATGCTAATATAATATATATTTATATCTTGAACAATTTAATAACAACTCTACCATTTCTGTGACAAATGCATGTATGTAAAGTGAAATTAACCTTTTAAAAAATTTCCATGACCACAAGGGTCTAAGTGCTAACATTTTCTTCTGTATTGAATTAGCATTACAATTACCATCGGTACTAAATTGATCAAAACTACACATATATCTTATATTCATTGATAATTAAAGTTTTAAGATAAAGTTTTGTTGCAGATTTTTTCCTTAATAAAGTGGTGGGATCCCTGCCTCTACATCAGTTCATAAGTCTTTGGATGAATTCTTTCTTATATAGAGAATAGTTCTGCATCAGTTCCACTCCTTTTTATTGTTACAGAGTATGTATTGAGAAACATTATTCAAATGAATGGTTAGCTAGGAATAAAAGGAATGTTGTTAGTCAAAGTCACTCAATTCTTTGAAATTATTCCAAGCTATAGGCCAAAAATAACATAGTAGCTATCTTCAGAACCGACTTTTAATAATCTAGCAGCTGACAGTTTGACTAAGTCCTCTTTCAGTTTTGTTGAAAGCAAAATATTAAAAATGATCTGCTTTGTAAAGGATGACTGTAAGGGACCTGGACACTATAATAATTTGCTTCTCTAGATGAATAATATTTTCAATTGTTCCTAGCATCCCACCCCAATTTCTGACCCCCAGGTACTTACATTGTGGTCCTGTGCAATATAACATTTAGGCATGGATGAGAAGAATGTGTTTGTGACTTGTGGGAAGTAGATGGTGAAAGAGATGGCCTTGCCAGTAGGCTCGGTTTTGGCAGGTCAATTTCAGGAAAGAATTTGTCTAGAGGCTGAAGATGTGGAAATGGATTCACACAAAACCATCTCTGCTCAGCTGTCTCTCAGGAAGGCCTCATGTATCTTATTTAAGGCCTGGAGGATTGGAGACCAAAAACTGTATCTCTGTATCTAGAAACTCAGTGGTGGCCTGAGGTCTGCCGTCGGCGAGCAGAGAATGGACGTGGGACTCAGGAAGGCTGTCCTGAGAGTCATGTATGTTCAGCTGATGGAGAAGTTTACCATTTTTCTAGTCTAAGTCGACATGACATTGATAGCTAAACTTTAGCACCTGTGACACACCTATACTCGGCCAAGAACGTGAGTTCAGTTGACATTGCTATTAGAGTTGTTACATATTTTGATAGAAATTTCAGAAGAAATAAAGCTCTATAGATTATAGGGCTCTAAATTCATTTTCCCTGTAGGACAGTAAACAGGCAGCATTTGAATCATTTAAAATAACTTCATAGCCTGCAAAAACAAACCAAAATTGAAGGTAAAATAATCTATGCATAGTATAAGAGCAAATGTGTTTTCAGTTACTCAAACATATTATGCTAACATGACTCTTCCGATGAAATCTGGGAGAAAGAAAAAGTTTAAAAAGTGAATGCCAATGAATATTTAGAAAAGAAATCTTAAAACTTCCTTCAAGAAGGACTTGAAAAGATTTAATTTTTCTTCCTAGGTGCGATAGGTACATTTAATATTCCTCTACTTTAGATGGAGATTAACATTAGAAGGGCAAGGGTAATGAAAATGCCGACAAAAAAAATTATAAAATCCAGTTTTACCCATACTTAAGTTTTTCCCTATTAACAAAGTAGGATGCCTCCAGAAACTGAATTAATTCTTTAAAGTTGTAAAAGTTTAATATATGGTCCTAAAAGATACTCTGTATGCAAATGCTTAATTACCAATAGACTCTCCATAGGTAGTTTTGGGGATCACCCTTTACTCATTAGCACTTCCACAGCAATATGGAATAAGCTAATGAATTTTGTTGTTAGATTTTTATATATTTAGAATAACACGTGAACTATGTAATAATATTTAAACACAGCAAACTCCTTGGGAACATTCATAAATTATATTTTTTAATCATCTATAGAATTTAGGATAATGTGAGATAGATATATCCTTTAGAGCTCAATAAAATTGTGCTTAATATTTTAATTTCAGCTTTGACCTAAAACTTAATTGGTGGTTTTATATAATTCTTTTTAAATATAGGAATTAACAGTGGATGACATTCCTGGAATTTGCACTGTGAGTTGAAATAACAAGAGTCTAATAGGAGTTTTCATAAGAAAATGGTATTATGGGGCTTTTCCCCCAACAAGGGCTCAGTGGCTACCATAGAAAGGGATGTAAACATCATATCCTAACCACCCACATGTGTTACTAAAGTTTTCCCAGTGTTTATAAAATCACCAATTGAGCAATCACATAAAATTATGTTTGTTGATAAATTATCATGATGTTCAATGAAGCACTATTTTAGTTCTTCAGAATACCTTCCTTTTTACTAACACCTGTCAGAAAGGACAGCCACATCAGGGCCATGGAATGGGGAGGGCTTCTTTGGGGGAAAAAATTGCTGGATGAGATGTCTGGGAAAAACTTACTTTTTCTTACATTTCATCATTCTTATGAAGTAATCACTTTAAAGTAATATTGCTTATTTCCTTTTAAAAAAATTTTATTTGAGTATAGTTGACACACAATGTTACATTAGTTTCAGGTGTACAACACAGCAATTCAACTTCTCTATATATTCTGCTGTGCTCACTGCCAGTGGAACTGCCATCTGTCACCATACAACGTTCTTACAATATCATTGACTATATTCCCTATGCTGTGCCTTCCATCCCTGTGGCTTATTCATTCCATAACTGGAAGCCTTTACCTCCCACTCCCCTTAACCCACTTTGCCCATCACCCCCTTCCTCTGGCAACATCAGTTTGTTCTCTGTATTTATAGGTCTGATTCTGCTTTTTGTTTGTTTATTCATCTGTTTTGTTTTTTAGATTCCACATGAGTGAAATCATATGGTATTTGTCTTTCTCTGACTTATTTCACCCTCTAGACAGATACCCTCTAGATTCATCCATGTTGTCTCAAATGGCACAATCTCATCCTTTTTTATGGCTGCATGATATTGCTTATTTCTGTATCAAATATGCCATAACTTACACATTGGTTTCATCCTTCATAGTAAACCTCTTCTGAGACTGAAGAATTATTCAGGTAGCCCTGGATTATTTGGGGGAACAACCTTTTAAGCTGCCTTGACACAAGAAGATTAGAAACATTATTTTTATATCACTCTTCTACAAATTCTCCCATAATTCATTTCATGGACTTTTGATTTTGTTGGTATATTTTTCTCTCCCTCACACATCCCCAGAACACTTGGGAATATCAGAAGTCCTGAAAGGCACAGTGTGCCCTGTAATCCTGTAGACTCTTATCAAGTTGTCCTTATAAGATGTTTACATAAGATAAAAATAACAAAAACATTAAATCAGTGAATAGTACAAGATCACTGAATTCCCCATGCTCCTGATATTTCATTTTATGCTTCTCCTGTTCTCCTGGGAGTTTCTCATGATTAACCTCCCACTGGCCTTTCTTAGGTGAAATCAGGTTCTTCACTAGTGCTGTGTTTCTTGACCAGTCATTTGAACCCCAGGTATTTCTCACCTGCTCTCTCCCTCAGCTATGGATCTTGCTCCCTGGTAAATTTGAAATCCATTCATTTTCATTATAGCACCTCAAGCAGTTTCAGCACATGGTGATGCTTGTTAAATATTTATTGCATGAACTTAAGAATGAATTCATTCATAGCCTTCCATTCCATTAATATTGAAAGAAGAGGGAAGAAAAACCTTTCCTTGGTACACTACAATTATTTTTCAGTCTCAAAAACCATCTTAGCTTTTTTATTTTTTTGCCTTCTTCTTCTTCTTCTTCTTCTTCTTCTTCTTCTTCTTCTTCTTCTTCTTCTTTTTCTTCTTCTTTCTTCCTCTTCCTCTTCCTCTCCTCCTTCTCCTTCACCTTCTTCATCTTCTCCTCCTCCTCATTACTATTTGGAAGTGTAGAGTCACCATTGGCTTCTTTTGGAGGATCTCTTCCTAACCAGTTTCCCCCCATGTCCACAGAAATTTCCAAATTTAATACTCTCTTCTTTGCTAATGACAGTCCATGGCTCAATTGTCAGCCAACGTATTAGAGCATAGCCAAACTAGTGTTCTAGATTTGCCCCGAAACTTTTCTTCCTCCTTAGGACTTTTTCTGAAAAGGTCCATGTTGGTACTTTGCAGGATGAAGTAATGAATGGGAATTTTCCATGGAAATACTCTGGTGCTTTGAGCCACAGGGATTCTCATGTAGGGTTCATCAGGAACTAGAATAACTAATGTGAATCTCTGTGTGTGCTCACAACGACATTATCCATAAACTAGATGACATCAGTGCTACCGGCAGGAAGGCATATCACTATTCATGGGGAACTGTTGAGTGAGAGATAGATAAGATTAACACAAATTTCATATCCATGTGTTTTGCATCAAAAATTACCAAAACACAATATGGTGTTTGTCTATTTTCCTGTATCCATCAGACATATTTTAATATTATTCCCCTCCCACCATATGCCAGCTCTTTGCACTAGGAGTTTAAAGTTATCATGTTCATTAGAGAATGAGTGATTTGGTTTTACACTCTTGAAAATGCCACATCCCCCTCCTTTCAGGGCAGATTGTGTGTATTCCAGAGCAGAAACATTACAAATATGTTAGTTCCACTGTACAGAGGCTTGGAATTCATAGCTTTTACCAAAGTGGATTCTCACATCAATGACTCATATTTAAAGTCACTGCTAAAATGTTTCTTCCAAATGAAGTAATATTTAAACTATAATTTCTAACTGAGGAAGGCAGCTATTCCCTGATGAGACATTTAGGGATCTTATTTTACATTCTGCATTCCCATTTGAAGATTTACATTTGGGTAAAGTTTAGAATGTCAAGCAGACTGCACAAATAAAAGGCAATATCGCCAAGAACTCATGATGATAGAGCAAGGTAAAATTAAAATGATACTATGTTTTATTGGGTAAACACATCAGAAAGCCCTCTGAAATATGTATTTAACTAGTAGGAAGAGCTGTTTTATTCTAATGGATGAAAAATATCCAGTCTCTGTGTGTGTGTGTGTGTGTATGTGTGTGTGTGTGTGTGTGTGTGTTTGTAATTTATTTAAATGCTATTTGGAACTATTCCAAAATGAATAATAACATTCATTTACTAACTTCTGTGGCAGTTTTATTTATGTTTTGAAGAATAAAATTAAATATAGGAACTGGATCTAGGTAACACTGAATTTGTGACATAATCTGACAAGCACTAATGGGGCTGCCAAGAACTGACATAGACCTTAACTCACCTTACTTCCCATGTCCTGATTTTAAGTGTACACAGCATCGATGTTACTTAGACTTGGCTTTGAAAGTTCTGCAGCTCCGGCTATTAGGTATGCAAATTAGGTCTGTTCCTTTTCTCCCAGACCCAACAAGCTCAATCATTTTATGGTTTGCAAATGCTTCATAAGCCTCATGCTTTTTCTAGGGGGGTTTCTAGCTAATAAGTAAATTACATTTTTAAAAATAGGCTGAATTTTTATCATGATGGCACTACAAACATTTGTCATCCATATAGGGAGTATTTTTCCTTCAGGCTCTGATTTGCAATTCATGATTGCTTCCTGTCTTATCCTTGTTCACTCTCGATGGCATGAGACAGAAGATAGTTTTAGAGCATATACATTTTAATCAACATTCAAACTGAATTAGATGGCCTAAAGGTTTTCTCTTTGTGTACACGGTAATTCATTCCACCAAACCACCAAACCACCATTGAGTAACAGTTGAAATAATAGGTGACTTTCTCAAAAGAAAGTGTTAAAATATCATTAAAGTCATGCACATCAAACTAATTTTGGTATAATGTAATTTGAGCTTAACATTATTTAAACAATTTTTATATAACCACATGCCTAAATAAAGCCCTGGTTAGGTGACAAAGACAGTAATTCCTCCGTACAACTTACAAATATGGTAGTAGGAAATTATTTGTTAAAGGCACTTCTCTCTCTCTCTCAAACAGCTTTACTGAGATACAATTTATATACCATAAAGTTCACTGGTAAATATAAATGGTATTTAAAGTGCAAATGTCAATGGTATTTAGTATACTTACAGTATTGGGCAATGATTAATGTTTCTGTAATTGTAGAACATTTTCAACACACAAAAAGAAAACTTGTACCTATCAGCCCCAACTTATGTTTCTTCCACTCTCTTACCCCAGCCCCTGACAACCATGGATGTGTCTATTCTGGACATTTTGTATATGCATGGAATCACACAATACATGGTCTTCTGTGACTGGTTTAACGTTCTTTCAAAGTTCATCAATGATGCAGCATCTCAGAATTTCATTCCTTTTAATTGCTGAATAATATTTCACTGAATGGATATACCACATTTTGTTTATCCATTCATCAATTGATGGAAATTTGGTTGATTCCAGGTTTTGGCTATGATGCTTTTATAAGCATTATACAAAATTTTGTATGGTGTATATTTTCATTTCTCTTGGGTACATAACTAGGAGTAGAATTGCTGAATCATATGGTAGTTTTGTTTCCACAGTGGCTGCCATTGTACATTCCCATCAGCTGTGTATGAGAGTTCCAATTTCTCCACATCCACATCAATGTTCTTTATTATCTCTCTCTTTTATTGTAGCCATCCTAGCGGTGTGAGTGATATCTCAATTTGATTTTCATTCTCTAGTGACCAACAATGTTGAGCATCTTTTCATGAGCTGCTTAGCCATTTTATATCATTTAAATGTCTATCCTTATTCCAGTACCACAGCATTGATGATGATGGTGGTGATGATGATGATGGTGCTGGTGATGATGATGATGATGATGATGATGATAACTGTGAGAAAACACATATCTTCCTTCTTAACAAATTGTTAAATATTCCATACATATTGCTAACTATATGCACATAGTTGTACAGAAGATCTCTAGAACTTTTTCATCTTGCATGACTGAAACTCTATATCCATTGAATAGAAATTCCCCATTTCCCTCTCCCTCACAGCCCCAGCAAACACCATTTTGCTTTCTGCTGCTATGAGTTTGACTACTTTAGGTACCCCATATAAGTAGAATCATGCAGTATTTGTCCTTCTGTGACTGGCTTATTTCACTTAGTATAATGTTCTCAAGGTTTATCCATGTTGTTGCATATTGCAGGATTTCCTTCTTTTTTAAGGATGAATAATATTCCATTGTATGTACATACCTCATTTTCTTTAGCCGCTCATCAGTCAATGAACATTAGAAATAACCTCTTGGTTATTGTGATAATGCTGCAATGAACATGGGAGTACAAATATCTCTTCCAGAACCTGTTTCCAGCTTTTTTTGAAGAAATACCTAGAAGTGAGATTGAGGGACAGTACCACTGAGTTTTGATTACTTTAGCTTTACAGCAAGCTGTAGTACATTTTGAAATCAGGAAATGGGATTGCTCCAAATTTGTTATTTTTCAAAATTGTTTTGACTATTTGGGTCCCTTGCAATTCCATATGAATTTGAGGATTGTCTTTTACATTTCCTCAAGGAAAAACTGTTAGAATTTTGATAAGGTTTGCAATGAATCTATAAATTACTTTGAGTAGTATTGCTATCTTAACAATATTAAGTCTTCCAATACACAAATGCAGGATATCTTTCCATTGATTTAGGTCTTCTTTAATTTCTTTCAACAATGCTTAATAGTTTTCAGTGTAAAATTCTATCACCTTTTTGGTTAAATTTTATTCCTAAGTATTTTATTCTTTTAGATACTGTTGTAAATGAAATTGGTATCTTAATTTCCTTTTTTAGTTTGTTTATTGCTAGTGTTAGAAACTCATTGGATGTTAGAAACTGGAGAATGGCATGGACTCTTGCTTAAAAACACATTTTTAATTTATTCTGGTTAAATAGTTTACTTTCATTAACTTGTTTGTCTTTTGGGAGAAGTCAAATAGGTTTATTTGATTATTTCGGCTGTCTGATTTCCATAGAAACAAGCATTCACTAGGTATATACTCATTGTGTATAAATATAGATTTATAACTTTCACATGTTTTCTTGTTTTCTAAAAATATTTTAAGTGACAGAGTTGTTTTACATTGGCTACTACTAGAAATTACTAACATGAGCATCAATGCATGAATGTTGGTCCAGTTACAAAAAAGTCTTACGTATATTAAAGACCTGAAATGAATTGCTACTGTATGGGTAAGGGTGTGCCATGCCACAAATCACATTTAGAAAATGTAAGAATTACTTGCTATAACATCCTGATACAGGTGAGGAGCCAGGTAGATAAGTCTTAGTCCTCTCTCCCCATACTGCTTTACTAAGGGTTCTTTTTGTATTTCTTGTCATGTTTCAATGTATCTTGCTTTAACCTTTTAGAAAAGAAATACAAACAACAACAGAAAAGCACAAGGTTGCAAACTAAGAACTCAATATTTTTATGTTATTTTTCTGTTATTTTACAAGAAAACTTAGTTATAAATTATATGATTACTAAAACTTGTCAATTATAATACCAACTGTAAAATGATTATTAATGTCATTATATACAAACAGCTTCAAAAGAAGTTAACAGAAAGACTAAACCCAAGATGCAAGGAATTGACCCATCAATTGCACTCTTGAGCATTTATCCCAGAGAAACAGAAACTTACATTCTTGCGAACACCCTGCATGAATGCTCATAGAAACTTTATTTCTAATAGCCAACTACTGGAACAACCCAGATATCGTCAGTGAATGAAGAGTTGTACAAATCCTGTTAGAGCCAAACAAAGGAATATAACTCAGCAATAAAAAGGAATGAGGTATTAATAATTAATTAATAATGAGGAACAACTTGGATGGACCTCAAAGGCATTATGCTCAGTTAAAAAAAAAAAAAAAAAGTAAAGCTCAAAAGGTCAAAAGGTGACAACTATGCGATTCCATTCATATAACATTTTTGAAATGATATAATTACAGAGATGGAAAATAGATTATTGCCAGGTGACAGGAACCAGGGTAGCACAGGAGGTAGCACAAAGGAGTTCTTTTGTGGTGATGAAAGGTTCTCTATGTTGGTCATGGTATTATGACACAAGTCTGTATATGGAATAAAATTGTACAGATGTGTACACACATATGTGCACACACACAAATGAATGCAGGTTGAAAAAATCATGAAAACTGAATAAGGGCTATAGACTAGTTCATGGCAACATACCAAGGTCAGTTTCCTTGTTTTGATACTGTACCATGGCTATTTTTTTAAAAGATCTATTTATTTATTTTAAAGAGAGAGCAATAGCAGGGGGAGGGGCAGAGAGATAGAAAGAGACAGAGAGAATCTTAAATAGAGTCCACAGTGAGTGTGGAGCCTGACGCAGGTCTCGATCCCACGACCCTGAGATCACAGACCTGAGCCAAAATCCAGAGTCAGATGCTCAACCAGCTGAGCCACCCAGGTGCCCCATACCACAGCTGTTTGAAATGTCACCATCAAGTGACATTGGTGAGTGAAGGGTACCCAGGACTCTACTATTTTTGCAGCATCTCATGCGTCTATATTGATTTCAAAATAAAAAGATTTTTTTAAATCACTATAGCACAATTATAAAACACTATTAAATATTTAAAAATGGAAATATCCCTCACACAACTGGCATTTAAAGCAACCTTCTTTTCAGAGGCTTACTTCTAAGTCTTCAGTTTGAAGTGATGATTTTTTTTATTTTAATTCACACATGCAGTTATGTCAATTCAACAAATATGGGTCTGTGAACATGAAAGCTTAAACTTTGATCCTCCACACTCCATTTTCTTCTTCTTCAAATGCCCTTTATTTGTCCAGGAGGGATGTCATTTCCAAAGGTACTGAGAGAGCCACATTTAACTTGAACAACATTGTTCTTTTGGGTTATTAAGGATGTTCAATTTTCTCTGTTGGTTGCTACCCTGATTTGGAGACTCTTCTAAAATGTCAGACTGAGAAAACTGTACTGGTTCCAACACAATTTAAAACAAAACAAAACAAAAAGGCCTTGGAATTAATGCAATCAATAATTACCTTTGAAAACAAACTTAAAAGGTAACAGTTGAATGCTAAGATGTATAAATCTATCTGTCTTTCTTTCTTTGAATATCAATGTGGCCAAGAAATTGAGAAACACAATAGAGAGTTCAATTCAAAAGCACTTATTGACTACCTCAATCATAATCACAATGCCTTTTAAGGATCTGCATGTTTTGCGGAGCAGTGCAGGTTATAATGATGACAGAGTCCACACTGCCTAAGAGATCCCTAGTATTGACAAATACTCCCGATTTATGCTGGCATACTGAGGGAGAAGAAGCAAAGCACTGGTCATACCAATAGCCAGAAAACCAAAAATCCAACAGAGTTAAAGGAAGAAATTGCTTAGCCAGCCCGGCTGAAAATAGGGTTGGTCTCTGGAGAAAGGCATCATCAGGGTCAGGACAAAAGTCACAAATCTACGGAAAACAAAATCCTACAGACACAAATTTGTAGGAATGCCACCATATCAAATAAGTAAAACGCACAAGAATTTGAAATTCCACATAAATCCTGTATGGAGAATACAGATTTTTTTTCCTCTATTTTCCGTGAATGACTTGGGATACAAGTGGATAAAAGAAAGTTTTAAGATACTATTGCTCTGGTGTGGATAAAATTTGGCATTTTCACAAAATAGCTTATCTGGAGGAGATGATACCGTGACACAAATGTGTGCTCAAGTTAAAAGCCACCAGATTCCTCAATTTTGTTCTTATGTTTTTTGTTTTGTTTCGTTCTGTTGTTGGAAAATAAGTTGTAAAATTAATGGATACTAAACCATTCTCTAAATACCTTTGTAAAGTAAGGCCAATTATATTTTACTACACTTTTTGATTTGGAGTACTTAATATGCTAACTTTCTATTGTTGATCATGTTAATTCTATCTTATTAAAGCCAACATTAAACTACAAGGAAAAGTAAAAATCAAAAGGATATTACTTTGAATGCATAAAAAGTAAGGTGATTAATGGATAGATTGAAGGATGGGCAGATATATGAAAAAGCAAGTATAGGAAAATGTTAAATGATAATCTAGGAGTGAGGCTATGGGTATATATTATAACAGCCTTTCAACTTTTCTGTATGTTTGAAAACTTCTTACAATTTTGGAAATAAAATCAAAAGAACAACCAGAATTTTCAGTGCCTAAATAAATAAATAAATAGCCTTGTTTTCTGAAACAATGTATTAAGGGCTTAGTCAGTGTACATCATTAAAGTAAGAGAATGTTACAAAAAACAAAGCCTTGCATTAAAAACCTCAAAGGTGTTGAAAGACAATTACCATACAATTTCACTCATAAGGGGAATCTAAAAAAACAAGTGAATAAGCAAACAAAAAGCAGAATCAGACCTCTAAATAGAACAAACTGATGGTTGCCAGAAGGAAAGGAGTGATGGACAAAGTGGGTGAAGGGGAATGGGAGATATAGGCTTCCAGTTATCGAATGAATAAGCTACAGAGATGGAAGGTACAGCATAGGGAATATAGTCAGTAGTATTGTAATAGTGTTGTATGGGGACAGATGGTAGCTACATTAGTGGTGACCGCAGCATAAGGTGTAGAGAAGTTGAATCACTATGTTGAAACTAATGTAAATTGTGTATCAACTATACTCAAGTTAAAAAGCTAAAAACAAATTCACATGTGGTTTCTAGGTAAAGAATAAAATGACAGAGATTGGCTCTAGTAGTGGAAAGTACCTATTTATGCAGAACTACCTTTCATTGTCTCACCTTTACATTGATGTTATGCTTCGTCAGTATCGACATGTTCTTAACATGGAAATGCTCCCTGCGTGCCCAGGTCGGTCTGATAAGACTGTGACTCTCCGACACATCCAAATGATACAAGTTAGGCTTGTTCTCAGATCTGGAACACAAGAACAGCAACATATGGTTACTTGACTAAGACACCAAAATTACATGGCACTAACCAGATAAATACAATAGTAATTTTGTGTCTAGTCATAAAAAGAACTTTCTGTATTTTCTTCCATGTTGGTCCATGCTGTTTTAAATACTCTTTCCTCTTGAAGTCAAATTAGAATTTTCAATGAGTCCAAAAAAGATTTTATTGGCTTAGAATTGATTAACTTAGAAGCACCTCAGCTTTTCTTATTCAAGGCAAATGCCACTTCATTGTCGGTTGATTAGTAGCTCCTGTGAAGTACTACAAGGATTTCTCCTTACATTCAACCCTGGGTCCATTTTCCACAAAGTTCCCAGACCTGCAAAGCTTCAAATGCCTGAAGACATTCTCTCGGCAGTTCCCATTGCTTGTAAGCAGGCCTGGGTCTTAGAAATGCCAGACAAGTTGATATTGATCCTTTTTAATAAGTTACGTACAAAGGAAGTAGATCTGCCAGCCTCGTTTAGAAACAGGGTCAAATAACCAGTTGGAAAACTTTCGAAAGGTGTCACATCAAACTTTAATCATGCCTACATTTTTATGAAGCTTTTAACTTTGCAAATTGCTTTCACGTGCATTATCTCATTTCACGTGCTACGGCACTGCAACAGCGTCCAGGTTTTAGGGCTGGGTTACAATGACACAGATATCAACATGTGGACGGGGACATCTCACGAAAATTGATTATTGCCATGTCGACCTGCCTGGCATGGAGATCGAGTATGACAAAGGGTTAAGATCCTAATAGCTGCTTTGCTCCGCGGCTGCTGGCGTTTCTCAGAGCCATTTCTCCTTTTTCTTTTTCAAGGAGAAAATGGGTTACATCTTTTGTCTCCCTCCCGCCCTTCTTATTTCTGATTTTCTTTTTCTTCTCAATCGATCGGCAGGTCAGCCCGACCCCGGGGTGCATCCGAGCCCTCATGAAGATGCTGTACTGCCCGTACTGCCGAGGTCTTCCCACCGTGAGACCTTGCAAGAACTACTGCCTCAACGTCATGAAGGGCTGCCTGGCCAACCAGGCTGATCTGGACACCGAATGGAATCTGTTCATAGGTAAGGGGCGTTGCCACGGAGCCGTGACATCATTGCGGTGACGTAGATCTCCAACGGAGCTGTGGGCCGGGTGGGCGGCTCCGACGTCGTGATGACGTACGGAGCCCGTGAGGATTACATGCAGCACCGGAAAACAGCTTTTAGCAAAGTGTTAACATCATTTTGCATTTTTTTCTTCTTTTTCTAAATCTAAAATAATAACAATAAGAAGAAGAAATCCTGGTATGTTGTGAAGGACGGTCCTGTACTGAATTCGCTGATCTCTCTGACAGAGTGAAAAGTGCTCTTGTTGACTTTCTGGGAGCTCCTGTGGAAAGGGACAAGTTAGGGGAAGAAAACAAAGATCTCATTAAAAATAAATCCACAGCATTGGCTCTTATTTGTATTACCTCAACGTAGTCACAGATATTAGTAAACCACCCCTTCCTTAAACATCCATGATGAAACTAGCTCAATATTTTTGCTAAAATATGCAAAATTTCTTCCTCATTCTGTGGAGAAGAATGCTTCCGGTGCCCTAGCGCCGAACAGCCTTGCTGTCTTTGGAAGGTAGGAGGAGAGAGGGTGGGGAAGATGCAGCGAAGGTCTGGGGAGTCAAGGCTCTCATCTTGAGTTGCAGAAATCGCTCAGGGAGTCGCACTACCAAAAGATATTTCCCAAATTGCTATCCAAGGATAAAAGGACATATTTTACAGGCAGGCTGCTCCCAGGAAAATACACAGGCCTTGAAAGAGTGTGTGTTCTCCCCCTCTGTCAAATGGCCTTCAAATAAAAGTACTTTCAATTGCATTTACTGCTATTGCGTGGTGACAGGCAGAGTGGCGCGGAGGCTTCCGTCAGCCGCATCATTTATGCAAACCTCCAAACCAGAAGGCACGCCTAACGCCTTCTGACATCTAAGATTCCCGTGGGAGGGGAAAAAAGATCTAGGATGTGTTGGAACGGAGCGAAACCTAAGCCCCTTGGACAAAGATGTGCTTAGGTTACAAGCCTTCGGCTTTGCCTCTGTCACCCACCAGCTAACATGCTATTATGCTTAGGAACGCCAAAGAAAATGGTTTTGAAGTTTTAAAAAAAGATTTGAGAGTGGGTAGATTCAAATGGAACTCATCGAACAAAACCCCAGAAATCATTTCAGAGAGAATGAATTGAAATGTTGTTCTCTCTCCCTGTAGTGGGAGTATAAAATCTGTTTGCATGATCTTGGGTTACTTTATTTGAAAAATGAGGAAGTGTTTTAAAAAGTTAATCATTAAGGTACCCTTCTAACTCAAACATGATATGATTCTTTGCTAAGATTTTGGACGGGAGTATGAATTAAAAAAAAAAAATAAGAATAACTTGATCTTCTAGAACATATATTTAGATTAATTTTGGCAAAGACACTCTATCCAAATAATGCTAATCAAAAAGTACTCTCATCAAGAAACCTAAAAATATTTGCATATTTTAAAACCAGATTAAACCTCATAGCATTCCACTTTGAGTCATACAGATTATTCATACTTTTTGGTTGAAACTACCCGAATTTATAGCACAGTTAAATTGTCTTTGCTCAGCCTGCACCTTATTGATGAAAGCGGGCGTGTGGATTTTGTTACTTAGAGCAGGACATGATTAAGAATGAGATTATAGGCTTTTAACTTATAAGAGCAATGGTGACTACCTTATTGGCTTTTTCTCCTCAGTGCTGGTTGTCTATTTTAACATAAAACAAATCTTTATACTTTCTATCAATTGGGTTTCCTGGTTGCCAATTAGATGTGAAGTTGAATGTCTGGAAAACCATTTGATTTAAAAACTAAAATTTGAACCCACCGTGTGTTGGATATACTTTAATGAAAAGGGAACGTGGTGGTTAGCCCTCCCTTAATATATCTCATACCCTTTCTCATGTTTTTTTATTAGTCTTAGATATCAGTGAGAAAAATCCTACTTCTTTCTTTCTTCTGGTTCTGCTATGGCGCTGAGAAATGACCACCAACATAGACTTTTGGAGCAAAATATGTTCTTGCTAATACTTGTCCCGAAGTGAAGTGACATAAATCAGTCAAATGTGCCAACTCTGTTTTCCACACATATGCATTCAAGATGACAGGGCTCCAGGGTTCATGAAGGCAGCAGGGAAGACCAGTGAGCAAATCAGTAACCCAACAGTAATTATATATAAAGCCCTCTCTCTGGTTGGCATCTGCAGCCCATCACTCTTGGGCTTCTCCATCTTTTCATCAACCCCTTTCCCTCCTGTTGCTGAGTCAAATACGCCATCTCTGTCTGCTACATTCATGTCCCAGCTTATACATTTTTATGGTGTTTTTTTTTTATTATGTGCTCATCAAAAATGTTAATAGTGGCATGCAATCAACGGTCAATAAAAGCAAGAATCGAACTGGTGGCACATTCTCATGATCTTTACTATGCCACAAATTAATTGCAAATGAGTTGTAATTATTTTGAATTCAGTTGTTGTTGGGTTTGTCAAAAGAAAGGCAACTCATGGACAAAATGAAATGTTTTAAGTGTCCAGCTAAACACCCCAATGGCATTCCATTCTCTTCTGAAGCTCTATAGTTTGTCAATTTTCATTTCTTTGTAATCCTAGAAAACAATCAGGAGTCTACTCGGGATGCATTTCCATAGTTTTCCTTGAGGACGTTTAATTCTGTGCCCTGCACAGAGTGGGTGTTCAAAAAATTTTTATCAACTAACTGTTGTAGGAAAAAGAATTTTAGATAAAGAGCTTTTTTGGTTTTTTTGAAAAGTTACTGACAACTTTGAAGAAGTTGCTGCTAGACCCATTTTAGAGAACACAAAAGTCTCAGTTGATCTCTGCCAGAACTGTCAGCTGCTTTCTAGAAGCATGTGGGATTCCCCAGGACTGAGCCCAGCCCAGCCTCAACTTGGGGCACCCAAGCAGCTGGGCATGCTAGGCCACACCCCTGAGCTAGGTAGGACCCTGGGGACACAAGAGTGGGGATGCAGTCTGCTCTCAGTACCAGGCACAATGCAGTAAGAGAACAATGTAGTTTGAGGCATTGACAAGCACTGCTTGGGCGCCTACCCCAGGTGTTGCTGTCAATTTATACTCAGCTGATTCCAGCCTAGCCTTTGAATGTTGCCTGAATGCAAAAGCATTTTCTCAGAAAATGTTTATGTAAATTAAAATTTCCTAAAGGGAAACAGTTTGTGGGCAGAATTTGTTTTCAGTAACATCCTGCGGTTCTTTTGAGTGTTTGTCATTGATACCAACACTCCACAGATAAGAGCTGTTCTGTTTGACAAGGGGCCATGGTGCAGATTACTCCTAGCTCAGGAGCTCAAAAGTTAAGGCTGAAATTACATTTGTGTAGCTGCAATAAATCTTGCATCTACTTTAAAATCTAGGATGTATGGGACAGCCTCCTCCAAACATCTGGTACCTTCTAAGACTTTATAGACTGTGAGAACCAGAGAGGGGAAAAAAAGGATGTGGGGAGGGAAATGCTGATGAGACCAAAGGCAGGAATTCTGTATGTTCTGTAATATTTTTTTTCACTAAAATATTAGAGGGTGTTTACTAATGCAAGTGTAAGACTAGCATCGCTATCGTTCCATAAAACTGAGACCTGAAGATGTTTGTGTCCCGACATTGCAGCCTAATATTTTAGGCTATCCCAGTTGGTAAGACTCTAATAATCCTAACCTATTAATTGGCAACTCACTAGGGTAAAAAAAAATTTCCCCTAGGGTAAAAAATATATGTGTCTAGCTTCTTACTCAATTGAGTACGTTTTTTTACCCTAGGGGAACTTAATGCAGTTAAATGAGTTATAATCAACTGTGATTTATCCCTATTTTAGGAAAATAGAAGCACAGGATGCTAAGCATCTACTGAGCAGGGTGACTTAATCTAGACTAGGGTGTCAGGGAAGCCCTACGTTGGTAGATCTAGAAGAGTAAACAAGACTGTACTGAATTAGCATGGTCAGACATAATTGATGCTGGGTAGCTATAACATATAGAATTGCTGCAATACTGTAGAGGCCCAAATATTCATGAGAGCATCAAACATGAGGTCCCGGTGGGCACTACACCTGCGCCTGGCCAAGAGCCCCTGCTCTGGGTATCATCCATTCATCTCCTGAGATTCATGAAGACAACACGTGTTTACCAAGTGCCTGGCGCCGACCCTGTTCTGGTTTCAGCACGAGGGAGAGCGGATGAGGGCCTGCCTGCTGAGAAGAGAGCTCCCTGTATGTTCTCTGTTGAAGTCAATGAACAGCTAGACAGAGAAATGGAAGGGAATGTCGTAAGAGGCTGCTCCATTTTACTTTGTAGGTCTACTCTTTTAATGGAAGTATGACTAATTCCGTAATTTGAAAAACACATATCCCTGTTGTTAATGGACTCATGAGTGCAGGGATGGCAGAAACAAATCAGATAATGAACCTGGTTCCTTCATGGTGATAGCTGCTATCAAGGTGTAAATTAGAGCCAGCCGCCAGCAAGCTGTGGTAGGTCAGTCAGATGACTAGTATCGTGTAATAAATGGCCACTTTGGGGCACAAATGACTTTCTCAGGACCTGAAAGAGTTGTTTGTCCTCAAGGTACTTAGTATATTCACATCTTTGTGTTTGCGCGTGTTGCTAGATAAACATTTAGTGTTCCTAGTAAATAAACTTGAGTTCTCTTTTTCTAAACTACACAGGACTGTGTGATGTTGCATTTCAGCAGGATATAAAATAAACACAAAAAACTATTTCAAACATTTGTATAAGATGCTCATCTTTCAAAGACTCTCTTAAGCATGAAATTCCATAATATAAATCTGATCAATTTTTTAGTTACAAAGAATTCCATAGTAAATATGATATGACTCCAGCTGATAGATCCTGAAATGCCATGTTTTAAAAACCTCTAGACCCAAAACATAGAAAATGATTTCCTTTCAACCAAAGACAAAGAAAAATTTAAGAATTATATTTAGCAGCAAGCTTCAAGGTTTCTTAGTCTCCACCTTGTATAGGACACGAGCCTATTCACTAATACAGTCTAGAAACATAACTCTTAAATTGAGGAACAAAAGCCAAAGCAATTATTTTAGAATCTGATCTCACCGTTAGCTATAGAACTTGCTTTTGCCCTTGTGCATTCCTAAAAGCACCAAGAGAGATTAAAAAAAATAAATAAATAAAACACTTTATTTTCTATCAGTTGAAATCTAACCCCACCCATCTCCCTGCCTTCCTTTTATACTCATTGATTCGGTATTTCTCATTTCTCATGGACATTTATCATATGCTGTGTTCTCTCTGTAATGCTAGCAGAATGCACAAGCAGTACTAACTACTCAGGAAAAAAAAAAAGAGAGAGAGAGAGAGAGAGAGAAAGAAAGAAAGAAAGAAAGAAAGAAAGAAAGAAAGAAAGAAAGAAAGAAAGAAAGAAAGAAAGAAAGAAAGAAAAAGAAAGAGAAAGAAAACAGTGAGATGGTACCCAGCAGCCTTTCACATTTGCTATCAATTTTCTGTTTAGAGAATGGTTTACTTCTGAACTCTGCATATGTGAAAAGTATTTTTATGTGGTGCAATCGGGTTAATTCCTTAAGGGTGATATAATGTCAGAGGCTGTTCAGCAAACAGAGAAGCAGGCATTTCCTCACCTCTGAACGCTTACTAATGTTCATCTTGTGGCAACAACTCAAGGGATTCATGGGACTGCAATTTCTGTTCTGCATCAGGAAGATTTTCCCAAGGATCAAAGCAGGCAAAGCACATCAATCTTAAAATTATTTGGTGCAAAAGACAAGTAGTCATTCAAAGGTGCATGCATTTCCTTTGCCCGCAGTGCCAACTCTTATACAAACATCTACTCCAGTTCCCACATATTCAACTCCTATTGAGCTTACAATTACTGATGACTGCAAATATGATATTCTGAACTAGACTTTCAAGTTGGAATCCATGGTGCTATCAATGATCACACCAACCAATCACCTGTACCAAGGCATACCTATTTTTGCAAGTAGAACATTCTTTAGGCTACAAGATGTTCCATTTCTAATAAGAAGTTCATTGAAATACCTCTTGTGCCTTATTAAGCTCTCCAATTTCTATGAGAAACAGCAACAGAAGGATTTAGTTTACCGGGATAAAGCAGAGCCATATCACAAATGATGAGAATTGCCTTTGTATTGGGGATTTTGCTTCTAATTTACACTTCAATTTCAGTGTTTTCTATAGGTAAATGGCTTAATTTATATCCAAAGGACCTTGTTTTTAATGATGGACATCTGATTTTAATGAATTGTGATCGTTTTCACTGTTATGTCTCAACTTTAAGCTAAAACACAGGATGTCTGGCTTTTGGCATGCTGAGAGAAAATATTTGATGATTCCTTAGAATGGAATTAAATGAATTCCCAAAGGCCCAGAAACCCAAGTAAAATTCAAACACTATGAACATTAGTCTGATGACTTTCTTAGCAGTTTCAATCCCAGGAAATAAAAGTAGCATGAGGTAGAAGAAATTGTTGTGTTGTAGAAACCAGAAAATAAGGAATATAAATAGAGCTAAATAAGTGGATTGTTAAAGAAAGCATTCAACTATGTGGCTATTCACAAATAGCAAACTTATAACAAGTCCCAGGGCTACCATAACCAAAAAGTCTTTCAGACGGTGACTGATCTAATAGAATAAAGGAAAGGGTTACCTTCTGAGGCATTTAGATCACTGTAAAAGTCCTGATTAGCAGCCAAAGTGAAAGTCTTTATTTTAACCCAAATAATAAATCCTGTGTGATGTTGCAATGCTCTATTAAATGTCTTAATAATAGTAGTGTTGGGTGCCTGGGTGGCTCAGTTGGTTAAGCATCTGCCTTTGGCTCAGGTCATGATCCCAGGGTCTTGGGCTCCAGCCCTCCCCATCAGGCTCCTTGCTCAGAAGGGAGTCTGCTTCTCCCTCTCCCTCTGCCCCTCCCTCCGACCCATGCACTCTCTCTTTCTCTCTCAAATAAAAAATAAAACTCTTTAAAATAAAAAAAATAGTAGTGTTAATGAGGGTACTTAGATTTCTTTTCCTGTAAACATACACTTACCTTTATGTATGTATGTATAATTAAATATACATATGTATCTATCTATCTACAGATAGATAGATCTTCCAATTGCTCTAAAAGCTCCTTTAATTCATGATTGTCTCAGGAGTAGAACTGCTGATCATGTCTTTATGTTTGAGTCATTTTTGAAATTAGTTTTAATTTTCCTCAGGCTTGTTTCTATAACAATTATAGAGACTTTTAGAATCTTATTATCTTCATCTTGTTGTCTTTGTGGCTTGTTTATTATGAACAACCCTCCAAGGAACCAGGAGTGGAAGCCAGGTTAGAAGAGATGGCGCATGAATTATTCTGATGGTTAAAGGCATGTTTTCATTGGTTACTCTAGAGGGGAAATAGATATAAATGTCCTTGGGAGTAATTTAAACTTTGAGAACCTTCATGATATATGAAAACTTTGAGCTTATAATTCATTTAAAAATATCATGCCTACAGATACTTGGTAAGGTAGCCAGGAGAGAATTTAAATTAAAATAGAACATGAAATATTCCTTGTCCTTCAAATAACAGCTTATATATAAATCCCACATAAAAAAAGATATGCCCTCAATTTTTTTCTTTGCATGGATTTAAATAATTTGCTACACTAAGAATGTTCTTTATTATAACCTCTGAAAAAGTGAAAATTACAAAAAGAAATGAAAACAAGTCATTGAATATATGACATTACACCAAAAAGCGATGCATCTCTATGCATCACATTTTTATTCTTTAAGGTTCGGGATCTTTTAGAAAAATAACACTGATAATTAAATGTCAAAAAAGTCAGTCAGTATTCACTACTAAAATCTCAATGCTTAGGAGATGAACCAAAATAATGAGAGGCCTAAGAATATTGTTGAATGGCCATGAATAAATTAGTGGATGTGAGAGACCTTGGGATGTAACAAGGATCGCCGGAGCTGATGTGGTTTTCAGATTGACTCAATCAGTAACTGACCCTGCCCTATCTCAGCCCTACATCTATCTCTCTGGTAGTTTCCCATGAGCTTGAAGTCTTTCCTCCCAGGGAAGCAGGACCATGTTCCATAAGAGAATTCATTGACTTCAAGGGGAAGAGTACTCTCAAAATCTACAGCCATCAACTGCTGGTGAAGGCTGTTTGGAGCCCTTGATATTATCACTTATTCATGTGCCTCCAAGGTTTTCCAAATTCAATGTCCTTGATTATTGTTAGATTAATTCCTTGTTTTTAAAATAGTTTAGTGTTCCAAACTACTCAGTATTAAGTGTTCCAAACTCTTCTGTGTTGACATAGTCATAGAAACATATTCCATAGTCCAAAATCTATGGGTAATACCCAACCAGAGGGGAGAACTGAAATTGTCTATAGTCCTAAGAATGTTAGGAATAATTCTACAAATACCAATACTCAGTGCATTTTGAGGGTATGGATCATGCATAGAAGCTGACTTCTAGAAGGTAATTCCATAAAGCGAAATACACATGTTCCTTCATTAATCAGCCTTGTAGTATTTTTTATTGAATCACTGTGTCTATTGAATAATAAAGTATTTGGCAAGTTCTTGGTGACCGAATTTAATATGTGTCTAATACTGCCTTTATCAGTTGAAGATCCAGATATGTATTTCCCAAGGTTGTCCATGAAAGAATGTTTAAATGTGTCTTGCTACTCAATTACAATCATAGTATCCAAATTCTAAAACTATGAGAGAGTTGTAAGAAACTTTATTCTCTATGGTTCTGAGGTCCATCTGGAGAACATTATTATATCCATAGCAATAATAGCTAACAGTGATTTGACACTTGCTTTACACCAGGTAGTATTGTAATCACTTTACACTTTTAATCCTTAAAACAATCCTGTGAAGTAGTTAATATTATGATTCCCATTGTACAGATGGGAAAACTGAGACCAGATAAATTAAGTGACATGTCCAAGGTCATACAACTTGTAAATTACAATGCCAGGATTTGGCTTTAGAGCCCAGATTCTTAACCATGAACAAATTAATTCCTACTAAGTGTTTAGGAAGTAACCCTTAGTCTCTGGCTACAGAGGTTGATGGAGTATGTTGGGAGAAATAGAGTATTGCCAGCACTATCTAATAGAATCTTCTGTAATGATGGAAATGTTCTGTGTCTGTATTGTCCAAGATAGTCGCACTAGCCACATGTGGCTATTGAGCACTTGAAATATATCTAGTGAGACTAAAAAACTGAGTTTTTATTTTATTTAATTTTAAGTAATCTAAATTTAGTCACATGTGGCTATTGAGCATCTAATATATGGCTAGTATTTCTGAGAAGCTAAATTTTTCATTTATTTTTAGTTAATTTACATTTTAATCACTATATATGACTAACAGCTACTGTGTTGGACACTGTAGGTTTAGACCATTAAAACACCTAGAATGTCCATGATGTGGCTCAGCATCTGAGTATGTCTGATTATCTTCAAAAGTTATTTAATAGACACCTTTCTCGTGCTTAGATCTAGACTATGCATATGGTAGACATAAAAGAAATAAAAACTGTACCGCCTGATCCTTGGAAATTATAATTTTCCAAAGAGAAAAATGTATATTTTCAAAGTGGGAGTTTGGTTAAGAGAAGACAACATAGTTAAGAGCAGTAGTTCTTGAATCGCTGCATGAGTTCAAATTCTGACTTCACCATTTATTTTTTTTATTTAAAATCTTTTAGCCAACATATAGTACATCATTAGTTTTTGATGTAGTGCTCAATGATTCATCAGTTGCGTATAACACCAGTGCTTATCCCATCACGTGCCCTCCTTAATGCCCATCACCCAGTTACCCCATCCCCCCATCCATCTCCCTTTCGGCAACCCTCAGTTTGTTACCATTTATTACCTGTTTGTTACTTGGGGAACATTATTAACCTTCATAAATCTCACTTTTCTCATCAATAAACTAGAGATAATAGTACCTATCTCTTAGCATTGTATGGATTAAACTAGGTAATGCATGTAAATCTGAGGGGTTGAGTTGTGTCCACAGAGATAGCACAGAAGGAGAAGCACCATGGTTCCCTATTCAGGTGAATAACCCGTGAAGGTATGAAGAAAATAGAAAGTAGAAAGCAGGGGCTCCTGGGTGGCTCAGTCAGTTAAGCATCTGACTCTTGGTTTCAGCTCAGGTCATGATCTCAGGACCCTGAGATCAAGCCCCGCATCGGGCTCTGTGCTCAGCACGAAGTCTGCTCTTCCCCCTGCTCATTCTCTCTCTCTCTCTCTCTCTCATAAATAAATAAATAAAATCTTTAAAAAATAGTAAAGAAAGTAGAAAGCAACAGAGTAGGCAAAGAGGTGGGAGAACATCAGGTACCAGAAACATAGAAAAGAGAACAAGGGTGGGCTGAAAACCACAGGAAAATGGTCAGAGGAGAGGTAATCAGTAAGAAATGAAGGTACAAGATTAAAGGAAGTGCATTTCATCAAGCTAGCTTCTTCTTTTCCCTGCTCTGGATTTGCCTAAATTCCTAGGAGATGGGATTTATCCCAGTAGAGATGAACTTGCCCTTGCTCAAGTGAATAAGCACTTGGTGGGACCAGGTTGGGAAAACAGTAGTATATAAGTTAGAATAAGCATGATGTGCTCAGGAAACCAAACTGAAAAAAAGTACTTGCTGGTGTGTCCTGGGAGGAAAGATTGGTTGGGATTGGACTGCTTAAACTTTGAAAGAGAGGTCAAATAGTTGACTTTCTCTTGTCTTGTAGGCACTGACTAGTCACAGGTATCATCTCATTCAGAGATGAGCAGGATCTAAGTAGCAATGTGGCAGCCAAGTAAAGGATGGATTCTAGTGGTAGAGTGACTAGTGGTAGAGACTGGAGGGGTTATCTCAGCATGGAAGGAGAAAAGAAGGAGAAAGGAAGGCAGCACTCACGGCAGAGTTGGAAATAAAAATTTATAGGACTTCATGCCTCAGTATTGGTGACTAGGTGTCGAGGGCAAGAAAAGAAACACATCAGATAAGCCTGAGATAAGCACACGCAAGAAAGATGGTACTGTCAGCAAATACAGAAGCTAGTCTGGGGTATGGCAAACATCGATTTCTTCAGTCTGTTTACGGTTTGCTGGATTTGAGAAACAGTGGTACCAAAAAATGGGACTATCCAATTGGATGCTGAAAAGAGTAGTGTTCTGGAGTAGTGTTCACAAAACAGGAGCATCGGGATGCCAAGAAACACTGGAAGGTTTCCACAGCCCAAACGGTCCTGTGGCCAACATCCCTAATCAACTCCAACAGATTGTGCCCCAGATTCTCTCTCCTGGGTACCACGCGGGTGCCTCCATGTTCCTTCCCTGTGAAATTCTACTGCATTCACCTCTAAATGTTAAATATTTAACAGCCTGCTCATCAATATGTATTCTCTGAATGAGCCTCTATCTATAATCCCCAACCTCTGTAATTAAGCGTAGTTAGAATGTCAACTGTACAAATATGAGAATGCTTAACATAATGATTCAGCAGAGACAGGCCCAGATTGCTCCCCCAAATATATTTTCTCAAGATTCAGGAACCCCTGGATGGTCATATTTATCATGCACATCGACATTTTATAATTGCAGTCAATCCAAGAGGAAATTTATTTTCTATTGGCTTTGGCTTTTGCAATCCTCAATGCATGAAATCCAGGATTACTATGTTTCTGGCCGCTGCCAAGTTCTGGATTTCAAGTTGAGGCATGAAATTTGTTAATTTTATTAAAAAACTTGCCCCAGGGTATTCATTTTCTTCACTGGCAAGAATACCATGTATCAGGAAGCAGCCCCTGACTTCTTTGCCTGCCTTGTAGCACAATTGTCTCCAATGAAAACTTCACATGTGAGGACCTTTGTAATCCCTTCATTGGTATCTGAACATGGAGTCCACCCCCCAAGGAGCAAGACAAACATACGCGACACAGCTTTTGCAATGCAACATTGCAAGAAGCAGTGAGATTTTTTTTTCGAATCCCACATTGCCGAGTTACTGATTTAAGAATGCCCTAGAGTATAAATTATTTCTCTAAACCTCTATGGTGACTTTTGTCAAATGCCTTCTGTTTAGCCCATTAAAGGTGAAAACCATGAAATATTATTTGATTTGTAACCCAAGAAAATGCCCTAAAACCACCTGTCCCTCTTTGGAAAGCTGCCAGAACAAAGTGAGAGGAAAGGTCGAGCCTGAGAACAATAATTTGAGGTTGCTGCATGTGGCTCCGATCAAAGGTTGAGCCTATGGGCTGCATTCAGGCTTCCAGTCTCTTCAGGAGGATTTACATTTATTTTTCTTAACCCACATGGGAGTCCTGGGTTTTGAGATCAACATTTCAAATAGTTTAATAGTGGCCATGCCACATTTTAAAAATAAAATCTGACAGTGAATTGTGTTGAATAGTTATTGCATTTCCTTTGAATTCCATTTGGAGAAGTTAGTTTCAGGATACATTTAATTTCCATGTGGAATTGGTAGATATTAAATTCCATTTCTCCTGAATGCCTCAGGATTTTTTAAAAATCGCTTTAATTCTGTTGTGCTATGCATCGATTCCTATCCATTTGATCTGTGATCACTGGGCATCAGATTGCTTGTGTTCATCACACACTTGTTAAATCAACCTTTAAGATGTAAGACAAGAAAAGTTTAATTTAAAGTTGCACCCAGGCATTTTTTTAAGATGCAGAAGTTAATAGTTTGGAAATGCAAAATGATAAAGAATAAGCCTCAATTGACAAGTTGATTAAAAGATAAAAATCAAATTCTTTAATCAGAAATTTCTGACCTGGCTGAGAAAGAGCCACTTGAGAGCTAGTTTAGCTAGGTGCCCGTGATCCTCTCTGATAAATCTGTGTCCATTTATACAGAAAAATCACAGTAATCTGTCCTAATTGAGAGAATAAGGACGCCAACATCAAATTATTGACTGCTGGAAGGCATTTGGAGACTTATTTTAACATTTAGGTTTGACTTTTTATTGAGTACCTACTGTCTGCCAGGTAATATCATATATGGTATTTTTATGCATTAAGAAATAAGAATGAGTTGTGATTAGTATGTCATTTTTGCTTACAGTGTTCCTCTATTTCATTTAAATATCTTAAGATCCTCCCAAACATACACAATCTTTTTGTTGATCATTTGAAGAGACATTTTTAGCCAAACCCTTACCTGAATGAATAAAATTTCAAATTAGAGGATACTTACCAGGGCTTTAATATATATGCATTAAACTTGACAGACAGGTTTTGTATCCAAAGGACTATGATAAAGAAATAGCATTATAAACAGTTAATCTCCAATATTGATCTGCTTGAAATCAAATTGCATTTTAATGCTTATTTGAAATAATTTTGACTTACATAGAAAAGTTGCAAAAATAGTACAGAATTCACATACACTGCCCTGTACGCAGTTTATCCTAATGTTAACAACATACATACATAAGCATAATACAACATTCAAAACCAGGAAATTAACATTGATACAATGTTATTAACTAGAGTACAGGCCTTATTCTAATTTTGCTAGTTTATCATTTTCATATTTCAGGATCCAATCCAGGATCCCACATGCATTTATATATTTTATCTCTTAGTCTCCTTCAATCTGTGACAGTTTCTCAATTTACCTTATCTTTTATGACCTTTATACTCTTGATGAGGACTAGTCAGTCATTCTGCAGAATATTTTTCAATTTGAAAAACATTCTCTCATGATTAGATCAAGGTTATGCATTGGGCAAGAATGTTACAGAAATGATGTTGTGTCCTTCTTATATATCATATTGGAGTGTACATTGCAGTATCTGCTGGATTTTTCCACTGTGAAGTTACTAATTTTTTCCTTCTATCGATAATACATATTTCAGAGGAGACACTTGAAGTCTATGATAATATCCTGCTTTTCCTCACACTTTTCGCCACCGATGTGACTTTCACATCCTTAAGAGGGTCTTGCTTGCAGTATTACTGTAGCATTTGCAAAATGACAATTTTGTATTTCTCTTTTTCCTTCTGTATGTATTAATGGGAATCTTTCCAAAAATTGGACTTTTTTTTCCTCTCCCAACTACTTATTTATTCAATTATTTATTTATATCAGTATGAACTCATGGATATTTATTTTATTTATGGGTAAAGCCAATAATATTATTTTCTGTGTTGCTCAAATTGTTGCAGTTTGTATATTGGGATCACCTTACAGTTAGATCCTGTATTGTTCTGACATGCTCCCCATACTTTTTTGAGCATTTCTTTTTTTTTTTTTTGCCATCACAAGTTATCCCATAATGTTACCTTATTTTCCTTATTCCAGTCCTGGAATCAATCTTTTCTCCAAGGAGCACTCGTTCTTTTTATTGAAGGACGATATTAGAAACCAAGATCTGGACACTGGATGTGCACATTGCTCCTGGGGTGTCACTGCTGTTAAAGCCTTTCTGGGGCACCTGGGTGGTTCAGTTGCTTGGGGCTCTGACTCAGTATCAGCTTGGGTCGTGATCTCAGGGTGGTGGGATCAAGCCCTGCATCGGGCTCTGCCCTCAGCACGGAGTCTGCTTGTCCCTCTCCTCCCTCTCTCTCTCTCAATCTCTCTCTTTCTCTCTTTCTCTGTTTCTCTCTCTCACATGAATGGGTAAATAAAATCTTTTACAAAAATAAAAAAATAAAAAATAAACCCTTTCCGTGTGCAGAGCTAGGAGATATATACATACATACATATGCATATATATATATATATATATATATATATATATTCTATTCCACACATATGCATTTTTGCCTATGTTTATTTATTTTCTATGTTTATTTATTTGTCTATCTCTCCATCTCCCCACCAACAATGGATATATATATACTGGAGTTCATACTGATTCCCGTTCAACACTACAAAGTTCATTCTAGCGTCTTTCTTTCTTTGTAACTTCTGTCTCCATCAGTGAGAAACCTGGCTTTCATGATCTTCAATATGTCAACGTATTTGCCCAACCCGAGTATATACCTAAGTTAGAGTTCCTAACTCATAACCCTTTAGGAAACTTATCTACCAGCTAGAGTATAGTATTTGTATACAGTTCTTTTTGTCTTTATAGGATCCAGTCAAAATGCAGTTTTTCAAAGTTATATCAATTATTTTCTTCTCTGTCTTCCTGAAAGTGATCCTATTATTTATTGGTCACAGAATGAGGTTTGTTACAGTTTGTATTTCATGTATTTTCTCCTACATCATTTCTTTCAATTATTTCATTATTTGGGGGTAGAATGTGAAACCTTTCTGTAGTTCTAAGTCCCAAAACTATATACAAAATTTATATTCTGAAAAGTGTCTATACTAACCCAGGACCACCCTCCACCCTTCCTTCTCCCCATCCCATTCCCACCCACCATTTGTAGGTTGATCAATCCACTTGATTTCTGGTTTATCTTTTCTGTGCATCTTTTGCATGAATGAGCCGATAACTGTGTGTTTTCTTATATCTCCTTTTTTCTTACATGAAGGGTGGCATACTATGCTCTTTCACACATGCTATTTTTACATAATTGTGGAAATCATTCCAGATCAGTCTGTAGAGATCATCCTCCTTTTCTGCAGCTGCGTAGCCCTCCTTTGTCTGGAAGAACCTTTTGCTATTGCAAATGATGCTACAATGATTAACTTAGTGCATATCTATTTTTGGAGGTGTATTTTCTGGGCAGATTCCTAGAAATGGGATTGTGAGTCAAAATGTAAGTGCATATGTGGTTTAATTACGTATTGCCCATTTTCCTCCTGAAGGTCTGTTTGTACCAATTTGCATTCCCACCTGCCACTAGTGTAAATGTTTCTTTCCCTATAGCCTTAGCAACAGAATGTGTTGTCATACTTTTTTATTTTTGTCAGTCTGATAGATAAGAAATTCTATCAAATTATTTTTTACTATCAAATTATTTTTTAATTTTTTCCCTTATCATTATGATATTGTTTAACAGGATAAATTAACAACTTTTTTCACTCATCATGAGTATCACATGAGAGTTTTTTGTTTACTGGTGTATTCTTATCAAGAAAACTCAAAAAACATCCTAATAGGTGAGATATGAGTGAGAGATATGTTAATTGATGAATAAGTAGAGCAGATTTATTCTTTAATACTTTTTTTTAATGTTAGGAAAACATTTTTATTGTTCCCTGAACTCTCATAATGTATCTGGACTTCATCACAAATGATTTCCTGTAGTAGAATTCTGAGAAATAAGTATGAACATATGAAGAGGGCTGTAATTACTGCAATTATGGAAAAGTAATTTACTGGCTTTATAAATTCAACAGATTTCAAATAGAGTGGATAGGCCATAAAAAGCAAGCAGGATATTGAAAATAAATATTTTGGGAGCTAGGAAATTGCTGGTTAAATGCACATACCAAATGTAAATGCTTTGTTAACATTTATATAATTTAGTTTCTTAAAACTAAAAACCATCAGGTTTTTTTTAATCTAAAAAAATCAAATAGATGCTAAGATGATCAAGTGTTTGCAGACATCATTCTCCCTCTTGTCTATCTGGTAGATATGAGACACCTAAAAAAAAGTTTCATTTTGTGATAATTGGGTTAAAATTAAGCAAAAAAACAAAAACAAAAAAATGAACAAAACTAGCAGAATTCTTCTTAAAGTTAGAAATGTTAGAGCCCATTTGGGAAAGAATTATTGTGGAATATGGTAAAAATATTTAAAAGCGGTAGGGAGCAGAATAGAGGGGAAAGGTCATAGACCTTCCTTCAAGAGAGACCTCAAGGGAACCCCTACTTGGCCACTTTTTAGTTGCATAGTAACCTGCAGCCACCTGCATTCACAGGGTCTTATACTAAAACAAGGTGGTTTTCCAAGAAAATAGCCCTATCATAAAATATGCCCTCTGCAATCAGTGTGCTCCCATCCATTCAAGCAAAACCTCTAGTAGTAGGCCCCGTAAGTTTCAGAAGAGGATGTCTTATTCTTTCTCTGTCAAATAAATAAATAAAATCTTTATTAAAAACAAAGCAAAACAAAAAAACAGTAAGTTCTTTTGCATTTTTTTTTAAATTCACCGAAACAGTTCCAAAAGAGAGGTGAAATTATTGTCCCCATTTTAGAAAGCAGGAAAGTGAGCGTCAGAGAGCACAAGGTCATGCTGCCATTAAGTGGTGAAGCCGGGGTTCCATGCCAGATTTGTCCAAAGCAAAGCCCATGTTTTAACCTGCAGGCTACAATTTCCCTCCACCCAGCTCTATACTCCACCCAGAGGGCTGCCAAAGAAAATAGATATGCTGTGAACCACAGACCTAGCATAACTGATCCCCATGTCCCATCCATGGCAATAACAGGGAACTCACTTTTTTTTTGGTTCTTGGTCAAAAAATAACATTTCTAAATTGTTGCACACAGCTCACTCATTTATTCATCTTGAATAAGATGTTCTTCTGAATTCTAACACTGAATCCTGGGCCATATTTCTTTGAATGTTTATAGAATTGTTTTTACAAAATTATATTCCGTACCCTTACTGGCCATCTACAGTGAGGTCTTACAAGAATCGTCTGAGTTGAGCTCACCATTGAACTTCCTATGGAGATGCCCTGGAGAAAGCACTCCACTATATCATACAGGATCCCCTTGAACTGACTCGGAACAGAGTCAAGAAAAAAGCTAGTTCCCAAGCAACCAGTTTGATTTAATATCATGGAAGTATCGTGAACAGAAATGTTTCCCAGATTCATTTGACCCGTTGACTGTCAGAAGGCAGCCCACTGTTATTCCATATAACATGAAACTTTTATTATTGTACCTTCTCCCTGGAGTCCTCTCATTTTTCACTTTTTTTGAATTTCTCCTTTATTTATGTTCTTTTCCTGTGTGTCTGTGTCTATATGCCACGTAAGTTCAGTTTTCAATGAAGTTAAATTTAAATAAACTTGCTCTACATGTCCCTGGGCAAATTACTTAAGATTTCTGATTCTTAGTCTCATTCGTTATAAGGTGCTTGCCTTTCTTAGTTGTTAGAACTAAAAGTAGTGTGTGTAAAATATGTAACATAATACAACTTTGAGATAAATAGGAATTACGCGTGCTGAGAAGTTTAAGGATTGTACTTGTTAAAAACAAGTTTAAAAGTAAGAAAGGAACTTAAAATCTGTAGTAATAAGGGAGATAATATAATTCTTAATTATATTATCAGTAATTTGATATTAATTTGATAATACTATTATATCATCGATTTGAATACTATTAATGATTGCAGAAGTCTAATTAGGAGCTTGAGTACTAGTTCCTATATTTCTGACTACCCAATAGGTCCACCTTAGTATGCCATTGAATATTTTTCAAATGTAGTGTTATTCTTGGAAAATGATAAGGGATAATAAAATGAGGAAACAGCACTAAGAATTGCTAAAAACCACAAATTGCCAAATGACAAATCAGCAATTAAATATTACCAAAATATTTGAGTACATTGCTCTTCCCAGTGCTCTGAGTTATGGGTGAATGGAATACAGCAGGATCTCTGCTTATTAATCCACTCTAGTTTGTTGAATGCACTGAGTATAGAATAGTTTACCACCTCAAATCAGTGACACCCTCTTCCCTTTCTATTCAGTATCCTTCTGTCTTCTTTCCCAGGAAGAGACAAGAACATGATTAAAGCAGGATCCCCTGGTCTTCTTTCACCTGCAAAACCAAAAAGTAGTGTGGAAGAGAAAAATTATATAAAAAACATCGAGGATCTTAATGATTCCTCTAAAGCAAATAATATACAATATGCTTAGGAATAATTTGAGTTGAGAAATTCCAATTTAAATTTGCAAATATTGCTGGACACATGCCAATGTAGTAACTATAAATACTCATTATAATAATAAAAAAAAAAATCTGTTTTGCAAGGTGTGAATGGCCTTTGCCAAACTATTTAATCAATGTTATTTGAAAGGCTCTTTAAATTATCGTACCAGATGTCAGTAAAATATAAACCCTGCATTTGTATGGAACATTTTGTTAACTGACATTTCTTCACTGAATTCTCAAATCCAGAGAGTAACCTAGCTTCTGAGTTTTCATGTTTGGCCAAATCACAGCATCTGACTCCAAATTCACAATTGATAGATAATCCCCAAATTTAGTTAAAGCATTTTTTAAATAAATATTTATTTCACAGATTTATTTCAAACACAAAAGGAAGTAACACTGCTGAGAAAATTTCAAGCTTTATCTCTGGAAAAGTGGGGAATTTGGAGGTTTTTTGGGTTTTTTTGTTGTTGTTGTTTGTTTTTTGGTTAGACTTGCCCGTAAGAAAAGAAGAAAGGTACAAGAGCTGTGGAAAAAGAGACTATTAATGAGTACAGAAAGGAAAAGGTGAGGAGCCTTCCATACTTTTAGGCCTAAGAATGTGCAAAGGGCCTGTGGCCAGAAAACAGATAGTATTGAGTGCAAGAATGAAGGGTTATAAATATATTTTTGCAGTCATGGGAAGAGCTGTAAGAATGAAATGGTGGTGTCAAAAATGGCAGTTGATTAAGAAATGGCATTGATTTTTCCATAGAACTAGAGGCACAGAAATTAGAAACCAGGATAAATGATGTTAGTGTTGGGTGACACAGGAAAAGCCCGACTTGCAAGTCAAAAGGAAGAAAGGAAATACATTTAGGATGAGCAGTGAGTGCCTTTTGCTTCCTCTCTGAGGAATATTAACCCTTCAGCTTCCAAATTAATCATTAATTTATTAAAGCTTCTTTAGCCATTTCCTCTATGCCTGGCACTAGGCTAGATGCTGTTAGATGCTGTGGGACCAAGAAAAAAAAGAAAAAAAGGAAAGAAAAAGAAATCCTAGTATCAGAGCTCTGTGGGCAGCTGGATAAACAGTGCCAACCAAGGTGTCTCCCAGGTGGATGTATCTGAGTCGGCAGCAGGTTGTAAGGGTGGGCAGATGACAACAGGGAGAAGGTGGTGAGTGTGTCTTTAAAATACCTCTGATTTGTCCCCTGCTGCTGTCACCTTCTGACCCTGGGCCCCACTGCCCTTACTTTGCTTCTTATTCTGTATTCATCCAGGCATACTTCTGGGTGATATTTCTCCTGCGTCTTGTGTTCTCTGCTCCCGTTTGGCCATTATGTCATATGCATCTACGTACGGATATACATGGAATGTGTCAGCACCGTGGTCTCCCCCAGATGACCCTAGTAGAGTGCTCTCCACATTATGGACTGATGAATTCATAATTATGAGCAATAATTTACTGATTTAAAAGGGTCTTGTATGGATTGAGGAAATCAAAGATACCTGTGATAACGACCCACAATTTGCATATGACACCTGGGTTCTGGCCCAGCAAACAAGGCTGTGGGACCCACTTAGCTCTTTTCCACACACAGGCCTCCTCACTATTGCTCAAGCCCTCCCGGCATGGTCTCACCGAGGGCCCTTGCACCCTCTCCCTACGTTGCTCTTCCCACAGATTTCCACACGGGAGCTTCCCTCACTCTATTGAGGTTTCCACTCCAAATTTACCTTCTCGGTGAGGCTTTCCCTTCTTATTGGCTTAAAATGGTAACCATTCTCCCTGCCAACCATTCCTATTCTGCTTCTCTCCTTAATTTATTAGCATATTGTACCGATCCATTTGGGTATTTGGGATCCATTTCACCAATGAGGGCACTGGGTCTGTTTCGTTTTGCTCTATCCCCAGTTCCATTCCCAGCAACAATTCCTAGTATTCAGTAGGTGCTGAATAGTTGTTAAATTAATTATGAATAACAGAGTGCTGTTAGCTTCTGCTTTCTCCTCCATATTGTGGATTTAATAACACTTGACCTACCTACATCACAATTATTGATAATCAGATGAAATTATAGATGCATATGTGAAAACTCTATGGTGCTTTTTCATAATAGTAGCAGTATTATCATTATCTTCAACATCACTATAACTTTCTAATCTCATTGATGTCCTATGAGGTTTCTAGCTGTTTAGCTGGCATAGCATGTTGTTCTAGAAGACACCACCATCACATTATGAGGCTGTCACTAGCAAAAGCTAATCTGTTAAGGAGGCGAGGTAGTGTGCACCAACCGGCAATCACTGTGAGACCCAGACTGCTGGGTTGCCGCCTGGAACCAAGGCCAAACACCCAAGACGGCCTTCAGGAAGCGATGATTGTTCTACTCTCCTCATCCCCTCAGGGAGACAGGCCAGGAAGAACCAGTGGCAATTTGCAACCAACACCACAAATGTCATTCATAACCTGGCTAGTAGTTTTGTAAATACATCCACCAAGTCACACGCTGAGCCCAGTAAATCTAATGCCCCTACTAGATAATCCACTCCAAGTACTATCCTCATTGACTGAGGGCAAGAAATATTTATTTCGTTCACATGTGTAAGTTCTGACCCAAACAAGTGGTATATCGGTCGTCTAGATTTAGGCCTGCTTTCTCAAGGACTTGGAGCCCTGTAATGGAGTATTACTGGACTGATCACTCTGCCTCAATAATTAGGTCTTAATAAGCTGTTTACCCTCGGTAAATAGGATTGTTGAAACCACCAGGCTTATTGTGGACTACTGAGGTTGAAGTGTCAAGTTTCCTAATACAATCTTAGCACAACACAATTCTTCAAACGTATCCATTATCTGCCCTTTAAAAAGCCACCGCAGTCACACCTTATGGCATGTCTTGCAAACCCAGTTTCTAAAAGTTAAGGCATTTCAACAGCTTGGTAGTCCATTTTGTATTATGGGCTATATATTTTATTTCAAAATTCACTTATCCACATGTATCCACATGCAACTAGGCATACCCTGTTGTCATTTTTTGCGATTTGTCTATGGCCTTCCCTGAGCTTGGTTTGTTTCCTCAAGATGAAGAGCACTTTACAAAAATAGATGTTTGTTTACAAATTCCATATTGCTAGAGACATCCAAATGAGTATAAAGTATAATAGGCATACTTAAAGGAAAATTTAAGAAGTTATTCTTAAAAGAATGCATAACGATTACATGAAATTAAAGGGCTCTTATTTAGAAAGTATAACTTTTTTTTTTAGGATAACAATCTTGCAGACTCCATGCTATATTCAACATAGGTTCAAGGAGATTTTTGCCCTAGCCTTCAGTTTTACTGCATAAATTTGGAGCTGAAAGTGATGTAAGCTATAGAAACAACTTTCAGTGAATTTTAGAAATTTTTAAAAGTTTATTATTTCTCATGAAAGACCTCATAAACACTATGAATCATATAAAAGGTTTTTTGATTCAACATTACTTAATAGCTATCTAGTGAGCCCACTAGCTGGAGTTCTACCAGGTAAGGCGGTGTGAATAAAAACATGAATAAGACATGGTCTTTGTACACTGAGCTCCCAGTCTAGGGAGAGAGACACGTAAGTAGTTAACTGTAGAATCATGTTAATCTTGCTAAAATCCAGCTACACATGTTGAAAATGCTAGGGAGAAACAGATGGGAGTGATTAATGTTACCTAGATGAGGACAAAGAAGGCTTATCATAGGAGGTGCTATTTGAACTGGATCTTAAACTACGAAAGGAAATTGACCAGCCGTTCTGGCCAGGTCACGCGTTACGAGCAGAGGGCACAGCACACGCAAAGAAACGGTGTGATAAAGGTACATGGCTTATCTAAAGAATAGTCTAACTAAACCGTGGAGTGCATAGATGGGTTGGCAGGTTTGAGGAAGGAGAGGAAATGCCTAAAGGTATAATTATTAAAGGATTGGCTTAGGCCAGGTTATGAACTACTTCATATGCTATGCTATGGAGTTGATGTATTTATGCCGTGGACATTCCAATTTATGCCACAGGACTGGAAAACGATTAATTGTACTCAAAATATATCAAACCCAGTGCCTCTCCTTTAAAACTTCTCTAACGGTTTCCACTCTCCTAAACTGCTCTCGTTTGCTATATCCCTCAGGGTCTGCCCCACACAGTTCCACAGTAAGTGCACCCTGATTTGTACAGGCTATTTCTTTTTCATTTGGGTCGTTCTTTGCCCCCATCAAGCTTTTCCAAACCTACGTTTAAGCTTCTTGGAGGCAGGTCTAAGCCAAGCAATTAATTATGTGAGTCTTCATCACCTCACCAGAGCTAAGGTCAGAAGCCCCCTTGCTAAGGGTTCTCCACCAAAGCTCTGCCCCCAGGGGTCTCTGGTTCTGTGGGCTCTCAGGGGATCCTTAAGGAAAGCCAAGGTAGAAGCTCTCCCGCCTGCACCAGCTTCTCGCCTTCACTGCTCAACTCTCACACGACACGTCTTACACACACAGCCGCCTTAGATAGCGGTCACACCGTCCCCCATGTTCACAGCACTCAGTGTCTACCAAATAAGCATGTCACAAAGGGTTTTAAGGGAACTTAAAATCAGCGACTTCATTTTCAAAGGGAATGACTGTCATGGGTAGTTGACAGAATTCCTCCATCTTCACTATCGAAGCATTGGAGATCATGCAGAAGCGCAACGTTTTTGCCACTCCACACACTTAAATTCTGAAACTACTTTCAGAGGATATGTGATTAGTGTTTTTCAACCCCCACTTCCTGAATTGGGATTCCAGAAGTCCGCTAGTATTTTTTAAAAGCTTCATAGGCAATTTTGATAAAAAACTCAAGTAGAGTACCTCTAGATTAGAAAGTTAGCACTACTTTTGAAATGTAATAGGGACTATAGTTGTCACATTCTATGTAGAATGGGATGCTCTTTGGTTGTTGAGAAAACCAAAGATAATAACTGTTTAAATGATGTTTTAGAATTTGTACCGCATCCTTTTGGGTGTTACCCAACAAACTCACAGGAGACTCTGAGAAAGAAATAGAAGGTGCAGGGAACCAGGATCGTGTGTAAATCTGACCACATGTCCAATTAGTCCAGGACAGTCCCTGCTGACCCAGCATGGTTACAAATAGACCTCCTTTTGCTTTCAAAAGTGTTCCAGTTTGGACAATAAATGTTATGCTCACTCTACCTATATTTGACTCCTGGGCTGTAAGAGCCCATTTTCTGTGTAGTTGTTACTTGAGGGAACATTGAGATACCTTTTTTTTTTTTCCCAGAAAGACCAAGAGGAAAGGAAAACCAAGTAGCTTTCTAGGTGTTAAACTAATAAATCAACACAAAGTATTTCCTTATTTCAGAGACTCAGATACTTATATCTAGAAAAACTACCTAGCTCAATCAGGTATTTTAATACATCTATAGAAAAGAAGTATTAGCAGAAATAAGTGGTCATATTTTTTTAAACAGTTTCAGAAAAACTAATGTGGTCAGAGTATGCCTTGGTGAAAAAGATACTAAATTAGAGGGACATGAACTTCCTGCTAAAAATAGAAAGGATGAAAAGTCCTAGCAGTCATTTTTCTTAGTTTCTTCTGATTCTTTGCTCACCAGATGACATTCTGAGTCCTCATATGAATTGTTTAGGTCGGATGATCGAAAGAGGGGAGTTTCAACAAAGAAGCTGAGCCTCACACGTTCTGCAGAGGAACACCTCCACTGTCACTCTTAACTTTAAAAATTGCCATTTTGGTGTATACATTAACCCATGTGGTTGTGTGTGGGACCAGGCTCAGTGACGGTGACCAGTTGCCACTGAGCCCAGCCCCTGTGCCAGCAAACCCAACGGGTGTACCTGAACCAATGGCAAACCCATTTAGGTTGGTGGATCTCAAGCTCGGGGGAGCTCTGAAATCAGCTGGAGGACTTGTTAAGACCCAGAGCACTGGGTGCCGCCCCCAAAGCTTCTAATTCATTTTGTCTGGTGTGGGGAAGGTATAATTCTAATAAGCCCCCAAGCGCTCCTGATACTGGGCCATACTTTATTAACCACTCATCCAAATAATCCCACCTTTTGATACCTCTTGGCAGCTACCTGCTGGCCTCCCCAAGGCTTTGCTCTACCTTTTCTCCTATTTGGAACCCCAGCAATCAGCTTACCCGCCTTCAAACCTGTCTTGTAGAAAACAGAGTTCAGAATAGTGCATCTAATTCACACACATGGCTCACAAAGCCAGTTGTGGGGTCGTTTGTTTGTACTTCGTAAGAATGTATTTACTATGTGGGTAAGGAGACCCATGGGAAATTCACAGAATTTCTTATATTCATCTCTCAGAGTAAATCACCGGGGAGTGGTTTTGACTTTAAAGCAAGCACTTCTTGTACACTCTATTTTAGAGAGCAGTGGAGTGATCTCAGTTTGAAACTTGATTCATCGTTTACTCTCCAAACACACTCATGGGCATACACATGCACACACGTGTACGCATGCGCATATACACACCCTACGAAATTCATATTCCAAAAGCACAGAAATGATTAGAAAATGAAACTCACCATGCATCTCAAAAGGTTTGTATGACTCAAGTCACAGGCCAGCTTTATGCCTTTTATACGTTTGGATATTGTCATCTGACATGGGCAGAAAGTCGCCAGTTTTTCCACTGCTCTCTCCTGCCTCGGTGCCTGAGAGAGTGGCCTCTGAGTGAAGACAATGAGGGAGTGGAGAAGCATCCCTAATAAAATCATGAGGGTCTGTTTTAGGAAGGGTCATCTTAACTCACATACAGAATCCTTTAATTACAACTGAATGAAGCAGTGAGGTACTTTAAATCTCCTAGCTACAATTATACGTTAACAGGAGTAACAAGAGTAATATTACAATCTCTAGTCACTAGCAAAGAAAGGAGGAAAAAAACAAAAGGAACAATCATCAAGAATAGAACTGGCCAAAAATCCTGCTCACCAAAAGATTAAAGTGAAATCACTCTAAAAATGTCCAAAAATTTTTTAAATGTAAATTTAAATGTAGTAACATGCAATTTGATAGTTGCCTTAATCTCGGGGTCTTCTGGCCTAATCCTGACCTAAAGCTTTTTTGACTGTTTGAAAAAGAAAAAGTTTGGGCGCCTGGGTGGCTCAGTTGGTTAAGCGACTACCTTCGGCTCAGGTCATGATCCTGGAGTCCTGGGATCGAGTCCCGCATCGGACTCCCTGCTCAGTGGGGAATCTGCTTCTCCCTCTGACCCTACCCCCTCTCGTGCACTCTCTCTCACTCTCTCTCTCTCTCAAATAAATAAATAAAATCTTTAAAAAAAAGAAGAAAAGAAAAAGTTTATGGATTGAAGATAGATTTGTCATTTAACTTTATATTCTGTTATATTCTATAAGTAAACCAAATTAATGTGTGTGCATTAGCAAAGGACAATTGTCACTTGGATTCTCAGCAAAAATTGTTTTTGTATTCAAATACATTTTTTAAAGCTTGGAATTTGACTGATTTTCCAATAAATATAGTCCAGTAGGTTTAACTAGTTTTGGATCCTGGATCCCTTTGAGAAGTCTTTGAAAGCCAGGCACCCTCTCCCTAGAAAAAGAAATGTGACTGCACAGACAGAATTTTGAGGCTGCATCAGAGCATCCTTCGATTCCCTAAAACTCACTGATGAGCCCCCAGTTGAGGGTCCTATCTGCAGTTACAAGAAGGAGGCTGAACTTGAAGTTAGATGTCCTGTCCTGACACTTTTCTGATCACAGCACTGCACCAACCTGGTATCTGACCCCAACCAAGGCACACCTCATTTTGGCTTCCTCATCAGTTAAAAGGAGTAGCTGAGCCAGGGGACTGGTTTGGAGACCAGTCTCCAAATATGTGATCATCAGTCATCTGTGATGAATCCTCAAGGCTGGTTCTTTTCCTTTTATTTGTTCCTTCTTTCCTATAGCTATTTCTGGATTTTTGGACCCATATCCTTTTTGATTCTCCCTAACCCCTTTTTTAATTAATTTAAGGAAACTCTTCTTTCTGTCATTCCCTCACTCCACCACTTTCTTCGCTTTATATAAGGCCTAACTTTTGATATAGAGTATTTTATTTTTTAATTTTTTTAATTTAGTTTTATTTTAGTATGTTATGTTAGTCACCATACATTACATCATTAGTTTTTGATGTAGTGATCCACGATTCATTGTTTTCGTATAACACCCAGTGCTCCATGCAGTATGTGCCCTCCTTAATACCCATCACTGGACTAACCCATCCCCACAACCCCTCCCCTCTAAAACCCTCAGTTTGTTTCTCAGAGTTCATAGTCTCTCATGGTTCATCTCTCTCTCCGATTTCCCCCCCTTCATTTTCCCTTCCTTCTCCTAATGTCTTCCATGCTATTCCTTATGTTCCACAAATAAGTGAAACCATATGATAATTGACTTTCTCTGTTTGACTTATTTCACTTAGCATAATCTCCTCCAGTCCCATCCATGTTGATGTAAAAGTTGGGTATTCCTCCTTTCTGATGGCTGAGTAATAGTCCATTGTATATATGGACCACATCTTCTTTATCCAGTCATCTGTTGAAGGTCATCTCGGCTCTTTCCACAGTTCGGCTATTGCGGACATTGCTGCTATGAATGCTGGGGTGCATATGGCCCTTCTTTTTGCTACATCTGTGTCTTTGGGGTAAATACCCAGGAGTGCAATTGCTGGCTCATAGGGTAGCTCTATTTTTAATTTTCTAAGGCACCTCCACAATGTTTTCCAAAGTGGCTGTACCAACTTGCATTCCCACCAACAGTGTAAGAGGGTTCCCCTTTCTCCACAACCTCTCCAACATTCGTTGTTTATTGTCTTGTCAATTTTTGCCATTCTAACTGGTGTAAGGTGGTATCTCAATGTGGTTTTGATTTGAATTTCCCTGGTGGCTAATGATGATGAACATTTTTTTCATGTGTCTGTTAGCCATTTGTATGTCTTCTTTTGAGAAGTGTCTGTTCATGTCTTCTGCCCTTTTTTTTTTGCATTTTTTAAATTTTATTATGTTATGTTAATCACCATACATTACATCATTAGTTTTTGATGTAGTGTTCCATGATTCATTGTTTGCATATAACACCCAGTGCTCCATTCAATACGTGCCCCCTTTAATACCCATTACCAGGCTAACCCTGCCCATGTTTTGACTTGATTATTTGTTTTTTGGGTGTTAAGTTTTAGAAGTTCTTTATAGATCTTAGATATCAGCCCTTTGTCTGTAGTGTCATTTGCAAATATCTTCTCCCATTCTGTGGGTTGCCTCTTTGTTTTGTTGACTGTTCCCTTTGCTGTGCAGAAGCTTTTTGTCTTGATGAAGTCCCAAAAGTTCATTTTCGCTTTTGTTTCACTTGCCTTTGGAGATGTATCTTGAACGAAGTTGCTGTGGCCGGTCTCGAAGAGGTTACTGCCTATGTTCTCCTCTAGGGTTTTGATGGATTCCTGTCTCACATTGAGGTCTTCCATCCATTTTGAGTTTATCTTTGTGTATGATGTTAGAGAATGGTCGAGTTTCATTCTTCTATATATAGCTGCCCAATTTTCCCAGCACCATTTATTGAAGTGAATGTCTTTTTTCCATTGCATATTTTTTTCCTGCTTTGTTGAAATTTATTTGACCATAGAGTTGAGAGTCCATATCTGGGCTCTCTATTCTGTCCCATTGGTCTATATGTCTGTTTGTGTTCCAGTACCATGCTGTCTTGGTGATCATGGCTTTGTAATATAGCTTGAAATCAGGCAATATGATGCCCCCAGCTTTGTTTTTCTTTTTCAACATTCCCTTGGCGATTCGGGGTCTTTTCTGATTCCATACAAATTTTAGGATTGTTTGTTCCAGCACTTTGAAAGATGTCATTGGAATTTTGATCGGGATGGCATTGAAGGTATAGATTGCTCTAGGTAGCATAGACATTTTAACAATGTTTATTCTTCTGATCCATGAGCATGGAATGGTTTTCCATCTTTTTGTGTCTTCTTCAATTTCTTTCATGAGTGTTCTGTATTTCCTAGAGTATAGATCCTTTGCTTCTTTGGTTAGGTTTATTCCAAGGTATCTTATGGTTTTTGGTGCTATTTTAAATGGAATCAATTCTCTAATTTCTCTTGCTACAGTTACATTGTTAGTGTATAAGAAAGCAACTGATTTCTGTGCATTGATTTTGTATCCTGCCACATTACTGAATATAGGGCATTTTAAAGGAAGAAGGGACAACTCCCAACTCCACAGAGGCCGCACTGGGCCTGTATGTAGGTTGGGTTGGTTATTGGAGACTTTCTTGTCTCAAACTTCCATAGGAGAAGATGGGTGGGAAGGTAACTGCATTTAGCAGAAGCTAATTTATGTTAACTGAGGTGACACAAACTGTGTCACTTATATTCTATGAAGCTTTTCTATTATGCTCTGATTTTTAAAATATATATTTTAATGTTGCTTCTTAAGGACTGAAAAATGCAAATAAGGTTTTGATGGAAAAAGCTAAATTTACAGTAGAAAGGATAAGAGAAACAATGGCAAAGTAGTGGCGGGGAAGAGAACTCTCTGGGGACACACTGGGGCACTGGGGGTTGGGGGGGTTACACCTTAGAGCAGCCTTATCCTAAGCAGTACTTTTCAAGAATGTTCTGAAGCCTTTTCAAAATCCTGACATTGCTTATTCCCTTTGTGTGCCCCTCATTTTGCTGATACTTGTGCTATAGATCATAGTACATTGTTTGCACTTATTAGTTTTTCCTCCTGTCTTTACCAGGAAAGTATGAATTCCTCCACAGATGCCCCACATTATCCTTTTAATTCCAAGAATGCATACTTAAGAGATGCCCTAAATATTACTAGTAATATCTACTATAATATCCCTATAATTATTACTGGTCAAGTAATAAAAGAAACGGAGAAATAGTTCAGTAAACTTTTCTATAGTGATCTTCTGTCTGCTGTATCCACTGACAAATGACAAAAGCCTAGAACAGTGCTTGGCACCATGGTACTCTCTTATCAAGTATATTAATAATAAATATATTAATTCATATATATTTGAATGAGTATACATATTCAAGAACGTATTAGGGAGTTACTCAAAGATTAATACAAATGAACATATAATTAAGAAATTTTGTGACCAAATTCAGTGCACATGGAGAATATCATATTGAAAACATATTAATGGGTAATTATTTTCCATTACAGACAAGGCCCTGAAAAGTGATAGTTTGTCCCTTCTGAGTAAGTCTGTGAGGATTCTTATAGGCCCAGGGAGCTAGAGGATGAAGTCAGTGTCTGAGAATCTGGAAGAAGCATATCAAATTTTAAAGTATCATCTAGTTAAGATAAACAAATCTCCTATAGTTATTATAATTATTCTCATGAGTAGTAGATATATATTTAATTACTGAGAAATTCATTAGAGGTACTAATGATCAATATTGGAAAAACCATTAGTCCAATGATAATTTCTCCCATAACACTTAAATCCAATCTGTGTGGTCATGTAGTTAAAACATAACAAATGTCTTCTAAATCAGCAATTCTTTGCACTTTCATCCAAAGCCATTATTCTTGATGAGACAGAACAATCAAAAGAGAAATGGCCATACCCTGTTCTGGATGTCATTAACATTACCTGAAATTTCAGTAATGGGAAAAAGATGCTTATAGTTCTCTCATCAACTTATTATGTTGTAATCTTCTGTCATGACCACTCATATTTACATCCATAGGATGGATGAAACAAAGCTATTAGATTGGCTTGTCAGAGTTCTTTTAAAAATCTATTTCCTTTTGCCTTTTGCACTTGACATATTCAAAATTGTTGTTTGCAATTTGAAAAATAAACTCTGTATAACGTAATTAATAGAACTTAGAAGTGGGTTATGTTCAAATTATTCACATTATTGTCAGTAAAATAATTGAAGGAAAGAATGTCCTATTTGGGAAATATTGGTCAAGTGCCAGCCTATTGTTGCCTATAGGAATAATATGATATACAGATTTTTAAAACATTCTTCCAAATTAGTTCTATTCAGGGATGAAAACATTCAGAATATTGAAACTTCTAACATTATCTGAAGATCATTATCCAATGCCCACTGAGACTATTACTACAGAGTCTAAATATTTGGCAATCTCAGTGTGTGCTGTTGCAATACTAAGTAGGATTACATTTTTGTGTGTCATTGGTTCATTTAAAATGGCAAGTAGCAGAAAGGAAAGAATTACAAGGAAATAAAAAAGAGGAAGAATCTTCTAGAAAGGACACATCTATACTAGAAACTACCATGGTGAAGTATGTGCCATAATTCTACTACTGTTTCACACATGTGTAGTTTATGTGAAGGTTTTCTAATAAGTGTTTGAATGTGTGAACTTTCAAAAGAAGCCGACTTATTGGATGAAAGAGAATTGACAGAAACCAAGTGTTTCTAAGAGAGCATATGGTCTTAATCAGGAAAAGACCAGCAGAAATTAAAGAGGACAGCTGATAAAAGACAGAAGATCATTCAGATGTATAGATTTAAAAAGAAAACATGCTATATTCAAACCTATTATAAATTTATCTTGAGAATAAATTAATTTCATAACTGCACTCAGTATCTGAAACATATACCCCCAGAGATTCTGCTCATTACCCGCTACCCCCAAAACTCTGGAAGTAGAACTTAATTAATATCATAAACAACTCAAGAGAAAGACTTAGTAAGAGTCCAGCTATTCCTTAAACAGCAGGAAAACAAATGTAGACCACTATTACAGAAAACATTTGTCTTTGGAGGAATTAAGAGCCTAACACTGAAGACTTACCCAAATCAAACTTAACTCATTTTAGAAAATCAGCAATTGTTTTTAATTTATATGTGTGTGTGTGTCTACACACACAACACACACACACACACACACACACACACATACACTTGATTTTATAAGCTTAATCCTGGAGTATTGGAACATAAATATTTAAGGTAGGCAAATCAAGATGATATCGGGCCTCTATTTTCCCCATCTGGCACTGGAGATACCTAGTCCAGTGGAAATGGTCACTTACCTTGCATTGCTTATCTGCTAGGTAAGGACTATTCATTCGTTCATTCTACAAATACATATTAATGTTCTTGAACTAACCTAAGCTAGTTTGGCTGTTCAGTGATTGTCAGGTTCTTTGGCAGCTACCAGAAGTAAAATGTTTTGGAGGTTCATAAGACCCATCCCATCTCCTAGCCCCTTGGTGGTTACAATCAAAGCCAGCAACAGACCAGGTTGTGACAATCTACACTTAACAAATAGGAATAAAAACATCACACAGCATGTCCTTATAACCCTGGGGGTAGTCCTTCTTTCTGTTCTCAAGAGACCCCAGCAGTTTCTTGCATGACTGGCTCACTCCAAGTATATAGGGCACAATTTTGACTGCAGAACTATCCAGCCCTATGTGGGATCAGGCAACAGAGACCCCAAGGAAGTAGCAAACATGGCTTCTGCAGACCAGTAGACCTACAATGGAAAGATGTGAGACTCAGGACCGTGTCTCTTCAGACGTTGCATTCATCCAGGTGGATGAAGTGGCTCAACAGCCTTGTATTCTGCATGCTCATTTCACCAGCAACAAAATGACTCAGAAAACCCATCTATGCTAATTAACCAACTCTCTGGTGTAGATTTCAGTAATGATGTTTGATGTGAAGAAGCTACCTCTGGATGTTGGTTACTAATTAGGGTACTTCAAATACTAACTACTGTCTCTGGTTTGTAGATTAAAGATTAAAATTAATTTATACATATACACTGTACCATTTTTTAATTAGAGTCCTAGATAAATATTAGACTCTCCTCGATGGCAGGAACAGCACTGGGTCTGATGTGTACATGATGAGCAAAACAAGAAGGTAAACACTCAGGTTAATATAGAATTGAAATTTTCAGCAAGACTAATTAGGGTGGCTGATGATCTCTGAGGCACTGATGGGGGATGACAGTTGAAGAAAAGGAACAACGATTGATGAAAGCCAACTAGTCACTCTCACTGGCTGGTGAGTTTCCTTCTTATATTTCTCTTATTTTGGATATTTGGAACACAGTGTTGGCAGGTGAAGCATATCGAGCATTTGTGGGTCCAGATAAATGAGAATAAATGCAGACAAGTCCCGAAATACATGCTACTCAATACTTTCTTCAGCATTCCTTCAATCATGCTATTTCTATCTGAAGCCAGTGCTCCAAAGTGTCTTTAAAATTTTCAGCTCAAGGTTTAGCCAACATTCTTGGCTCAGCCACAGTGTTCTCTTGATTAAACGTTTAAAAGTGAAACCCAAAATAGCTTTATATTTTGTTTATAGAGTTTTTGGTTGTTTTTTTTTTCTTTTTTTTAAGAAGGCAAAATATCTTACTCAGTTTAACTTTGAAGGCTAAAATCAGGATTAGGCATTAACGTTTTGTTCACTTACACAATGATGCTTGTAGTCAGAGAAGCATTTTTCTTGTTTTCAGTAATCAGATACTGTTGTTCAGGCAAAATAACAATTGCTGGTTGTGGATTAATGGACACTGTTCCATGTTTGTATGTCTCTCAAAAGAAGGTCTACCTATGGAAAGAAAATGTATTTTCTGCTCACCTTTCCTTCTAGCTTCTCCCGTCATTCTCCAGCTTACCACCCTCCACCTCCTCATCTTCTTCATCTTGGTGGAGTCTGCAAAGTGTTACCTGTAATACCTCCAGCCAACCTGTGGCTACAAATATGACACAGGAGAAACAGGGTTAAGGGGTGGGGATGAGTCCGAAACCAAACATGCATGTGCTCTGCTTTCTCTTTAAACTCCTCCCTTAATCCCAACTTCGAAGAAGTGTGTCATCCTTCAGAGAGGCCACGAGACCCATCCATGCATTTCTTCTGTATTGTTCTTCATCTCACCACCTCTTCCCAAACACAATCTCCCTTCAAACCAACAAAAGAAATGTTGTCAACTTTTCTAAAAGTTTCTTTTTATTTGCTTGATTCACTTCCTTCTTTGGAATAGTCCTTTCCTTCCTGAACAAAAAAGAACAATTTGGACCTTCTGTTGATGGTTTTAGAACTTTGGAGGTGGAGGGGAGGACACGCTGGTGTCTCCCACGAAGAGGGCTAACTGGATGATTTTAACTTAACAGGTAACACGAAAACTTACCGATTAAAAATTGCTGCCTGCCCTCTCTCCAATTCCCGATACCCTGCTCCATTGGTCCCTCCCACCCCCCATCATGGCACTTATCACCTCCTACCAGTCTATATCATTTATTATTCCTTATTTTGAGTGTCTGTTATCTCTCACTAGAGCTAACATGTAAGCTCCACAAGGGGAAGGATCCAAAACAGTGCCTGGCATAGAGTAAGTGCTCAAGAAATATGTGCTGAATTGAAGCAGGGAGGATTCCTTCCTAAGTTGAGTGTGAATGACTGTCTCTGTTCATGTCATGTACTCCATCAGGTCAGTAAAGACCCAAGAAATCGCAGCAGTCCTCAATAACCACCATACCCCAAAAGGATGATAATATCTGTACTTTAATAGGTAGTTTCACAGACACCCCAGAATGTTTGTGCTTCTAGTAGAACTAGAAAAGCCAACAAGAAGGAAGAGTGCAAAACCAAATCTTAAGGTGCGTCTGAAGACTGTCTTTGATAATTAAGAGATCATCACTCAACCAGGTGTCATCCTGCACTAATCCTAAAGACTAATATTTAAGAGTAATAATATAGTCAAGTGTCTTCCTGGGAGAGTATTAATATCATGCAAATTTTTTTTAATGTGGCAAACTTTCCGAATAAAATGACTAAGTAGTTTCCTTTTGCAAAGAGCTATTGAAAGTAATTGTACATTCAACACTTATAGTATTTTTTTCATGTTGTAAGAGGATAATTTGCTAAACTTGATTAAAAGTCAGACATTGAACTAGATCTATCTGAGGTTGTCGAATATACTATTGAGTGACTTTAATCAAATTCAGCATTATTATCTTTTTATTTGCCTTTACTCTGCCTGCAGGTACAATAAAGTGAAAATATGTAAGCAATGGAGCATATTTATAATACTAGTCAGAGTGCCAGGTGGGTTGCAAAATAAATGTAATTGTTTTCAAAGATTGAACCAGATTAGCATGGATTAACACATTCATTTTGAAATCCACGGCAGAAAGTATTCTCAGCATGCCTTCAAACAGCCCTTGTTACTCTGTGTATATCCTATATTACTATTACAAAATCACTACCCCATAAAACAGGGAGCATTTTAACTTCGTTCATTTTCATATGAAAGAAATACAATTTATTAAACAAGACAAGAAAGCAGTTGTCTCCCATATTGAAGGCCAGATTTGCAATGATTTGCACTCTGGCTTTCAGCAGATGAACAACAGTGACAGACATGGAAACCAGAATTGTGACAGCAATAAATATTCATAACTGCACCTGCCCAAGGAGTGAAGGGAAGGTGTCTGTGTTTGCAACACATGGCTAACAGAGGATGAATCAGGGTTCGACTGTCCAACACACACTGGCTCAGAAGCCGTGGGCAATGCCATGCTGGAATCTCTCATCCAGGAGCGGCATTACTGGGTGATTTTGTAGTGCCCTTGACTCGTGTGAAGTGAAATCTTTCAGATATGCCCTGCTGGTGCCATTAACCCTCCTCTCTAGCCTTAAATAAACCTCCTTGAGAAAGTGTGTTGTCAGTGTATGATATCCAGCAGCGGAGATCAGCCCTGGGGGAAAAAGTGGTTTCTGATGCAATTTAGGACCCAAGGCTGACTACAAGAAACCTGCCCAATTTTAAGAGCAATCAGTCCTTGGTGAATTATACTCAGTGAAGCTCAAAGAAATGTATGTTTTATAGAGTCTCCGGACAGGCTCAATGCTGGCAGATCTTCTTGATCCTCTTACTCTAGCTCTAAGTATCCCTTCATTTTAAAATGAAGGACTAGAAGCCATTCCTGTATTTACTGTAGGGTTCTTGTCTACTGAGCAATGTAGAAATGTCATGCAAGAAATGTCAATTGGATTTCCTGAGCAACTGGTCAGTCTTCCAAACTAATCATATTCCTTTGTTTTGTTTTGTTTTGGGCACTTAGGAAACTTGGAGTAGCAAAATTTGTGTTCCTGATTTAGTAACTATGAGATCTTCCCATTGAATTTCTATGTACTGCTTCTCCTATGTTTTCATCCAAATATCCCACCATTCTCCACTTGGCTTGATTGCTTTTAGTCCTACTTTATTTATTTTATCTCTTTTTGTAAATGAGGCTAAGTCCTTTATGGAAAGAACACATTATCTAATGTATGCACAGCTGTATTGACTAATAAAATGACCAATGGTATGAAGAAGTGGCTACAGTTATGGACATATGCATCATTAAGCTGAGGTTATTCATCCTCCCCATGGTGCAGTCAGAATCATAGATATTCTAACATCACCCAATGCAGTACCTGTAGATATATAGAGATACGAACTATTTCTGCAATACTTAACCTGATAGATTCCCTATGGTTATTGACTGATATCTAAATAATTTACTGGGTGCAATGCTATCAATCTCACAATAGAAATGGAATAATGTCTCAGGATGTTTTCTTCTGGCTCTTAGTGAATTCTGGATGCTGTACATGTGATCAGGTATCATTTCTCCCATGCATCTGATTGCTGTGTGAGGTTTGGTGCACCACTGTCAGGCTTGTTTTCAATGATGTCATTGATTGCTCCTGTGATGAGTACTTAGAAAGCTTTCACTTTCAGACGTTCACTGACTCTTCCAGCTTCCCAGAACAATCGTGAGTGAGATCTCTTCAAGAATGAAATAATTCCTGCCTTTCCAACTGCCATGAACAGTTCACATGATCAGCAAATGTAAAACATGCTTGATTCTGAGCAAGTAGATTTTGCAGCATCCCGGCCCTGTTTGGGAATCCCTGTGTGATCCAAACAGAGAGTTTTTCAACAAAACACTTGGATGTTGTTGCAAGGAGAATGCTATTATGTTTTTCCATGCAGTTGCGCTTAGCCCTGGTGTAGAATGTTAGGGGGTGAAAACAACAGATTCTATTCCCTGAGACTACAAAAGTAGGACTTTTTTAAAACATGGCTGTGAAATATTATTCTCAGGCCAAATTGCCTTGTTTGTGCTTTGATCTGCACTTGTTTGTCTATCTGTCTACATTGGGTTGTTTACAGTGTCCTATTAAACATCAGATGTGTCCATGAAGTAACAACTATAGAAAGAAAAACCAGGATTGGTTTGTCCTTTCTCATGTTTTCATGCTAAGAGAACAGATACTTACATCAGGAAAACACATTATTCAGAACTACAAGCAAAGAGAGGCGTCTCTGAAATTGTTTTCTCTGGAGTCCTTAACCACAGTTATACGAAATATGGATGAAAACATCCTCAAGTTTCAGCATTTTATCCACAATTTGTTTATATCTTTGTCTCATTTGTCTTTAATTCTTTCAAGAAAAGATGCTTCCACCAATTACTTTAGAGTTCTTGTGGTTGGAAGGATCTTCCTGACAGAGTAACAACATGCACAATGGAGAGCTGAGTACCTTGGTTGAATAATGCGTGTCATAGAACTTGTGCTGCCATTTTGGCCCACTGGGTAGAGAGTTTGTTGCCTGGGGTATGTAGATGGCATTCGGGAGACCCGATCGAGGCCTCAGCTTTGGCTCCTACTATGCTACCTCAACCAAATAATTTAGCTGCTCGGGACTACTTTTATTTCATATGTTACTGAGGGGGTTATACTAAATTATCTCTAAAGCGTTTTCTAAGCTCAAACTGGCTACTGTATTCATATTTCATCTATATAACAAATACTTACCTAGATTGATTGGCCTTTTAGAAAAAGCATTCCAAGTAATGAGCTTTGTTTATTTTTTCTCATTTAATCTCCTTTACCACTATCAGTACTTCTCCATCTCATTCCCATCCTAACACATCTGAGAAAGGTGATACCCTCCCATCAGAGACACTGGCTCCCTTGCTCCACAGTGGGTGCAGCCAGGGAACTGGCCCAGGGAAGCATCAGAATTTTGGATGGAGGAAGGGAATGTGTATTGAGTAAGTCCCCCACCTGATTCAGCTCATTAAGAATCAATGAACTGCATTGTTCATTATGAGTAACAGGGAAACTTGTTCTTTGCGGATAATCAGGACTACTCTTGAATTTCTAAAGTGGCCCCACTTAAGTTTATTTCAAAGCCACTAAAGCACCATTCTCAAAAGCCTGCCTGCCTCCCTAAAACCTTCTGATGCAGTCATTCTTTGCTTATACTGTTCAAAATCCATACTGAGCGTTGGGTTAAAACTCCCAGCTCTAGGAGATTAAAAGCTCTCCTGTTTAGCATCCGCCTTGCAGTTCTTATCCTACCTACCTGAATGTCTGCTACAAACTGAGTTGCATGTCTAGTTCAGATAGACAATATCATAATTTATCATCCCCCAAATGTCCCAAGTACTCCTGGTATCTTCAGATGTTCGCACTCTACTAAGTATTTTCCTAAATGAATCTTGACCAGTAGGCATGATTTACTCCTCATTTACCTTGTGGTAATTAAGCATGGTTCTAAGACTTCACGAAAATGGCATCAGGGAATTTTAGCATTTTCACAAACACCTAAGTAAATGTGGATTAGGTAATTATCATCTTTAGAAACATGTCAACTTTTGATCTTTGTGCCTATTTTTTGTGTGATGTGTCACCTCAATAGTAAATTTTCACATGGCTTTGAAGATGACACACTAATAAAACTCATGACATATGGCTTGCCCATTAATCTTTCCTCCGCCAATCTGCAATGGAAAAGGAATAAAGGTTAACCAGGCTTTACAGTAAAGAAACCAAGGCAGTGTGATCAGTGTAAGCTATTAGCTCAGAGAGAAATGGGGTTAAAAATGATCCCTAGCTTCTCAGTGCTCCATCTATGATGAGCGCATGCCTTACAACCCTGAGATGAACTCCATGATTAAGGCTAACTGGCCAAAGCCACCATTTGCAAAATTTGATGGGAAATCTTGCATGGCATTCTTGTGTTAGGTGTAAAGAATAGCTCAAATGTCGTTCTTACACATGACAGAAATTATGTACAATTAAATGCCTTTCCTGCAACAAACAGCGCCAAACAGTGCTGTGATTTTGCTATATTCTCATTTTCTGACACTACTATGTAAGTCCTTAACATTCATATATACTACAGGCGGAAGGGCTGAATTTTGACCACCTAGCAAAGGTTCGCGCTTCTCATGATTTAAGAAACCTAAGTTATGGTCCTGGTATGGTTCTAATGCTGACCAGGCTTGTGGCTTTAGGCAAATGACTTAACCTTATCACACTCCACCATCTCTCTGTACAGTTAAAGTAATGATATCCTATTTTGTGATCCTATTAATTTGTTCATTCAGTATTTATTGAGTGTCTACTATAAGACAGCCACTGTTAGAAGTAAAATGAGCTAGGCTGAGCATCCTTTGATCTTCCTTAGATACCCTGAATTACTCACTAAAATAACATTTATATTTTGATGAATCAGCAAAGAGTTAAGCAATGCTAAGTGCTTGAGATATTTTATTAGGTTTTTTGGGAAGCATAACTCTTTGTTATTCTTAACCTTTGTTATTTGCTTTTAATCTTATTTTCCTACACATGATCAAGTCTGGTTTCTCAGACAGTGCTCAGTGAATTATAATAGACAGTATAAATTAATTTTGTGAATAAAATTTTATGAGACACTATATCAAATACTTCAGCAAAATCAAGATATATTATTATACCCATTGTAGATATTCATGGTCTAATCTTGTAATTATATTTTTTTAAATTGGATTTGTACAGCCTTATTATCCAATTATTCACCCCATGCTGTTCATAGGTACATAAATGTTTATAGCTGTGTTCCTTAATGTTGGCTCATTGTATTTACTAGAAAGAATAATAGCAGAAGCAATTTCCATGATTGTTCTACTTTCTCTATTGTCAATATGTAATTTGTGTATACTTGTTCAATGCTCTGACATTTTTTTAGATAATATAAGTTAATAGAGCAATATAACATATAAAATTGACCCTTGAATGACAAAAGGGCACCAAGCCCTCCCCCGCTCCCCAGTGCCATTATAAATCCATATGTAACTTTTGTCTCCCCCAGAACTTAACTACTATTAGCCTACTGTTGACCGAAAGCCTTACTGATAACACAGTCAATTACCACATATTTTGTATGTTATATGTATCCTATACTACATTCTTACTATAAAGTGAGCTAGAGGAAAAAAATACTATTAAGAAAATCATAAGGAAAGGAAAATACATTTACAGTACTGTACTGTGTTTATTGGGGGAAAAAATCCACATATAAATGGGTAAGTGGTTTCACGCAGTTCAAACCCCTGTTGTTCAAAGGTCAACTGTACTCTTTCTTTTTTTTTTTCCCCAGTGCATAAGTTTGGGTGCTGTTAAGCAATCATTTGGGGCTGAAGTGCCTTTAGCATGCAATTTTTAATAAGAGGAACATTTTTAATGTAACTCCATCTAAACATGATTTTGTCTTCACTGGGCCAGTTCTCTGGGTTCCTAGGAGATTGTGAAGCTCAGTGAGGGACCCTGAGGAGCATATAAGCAAGTCAGCATTCACTCATAAAGATCTTTTGAGTGTCTGTCTACACTGTGCCTTGTACTGTAGAAACCAGAGGTGAATGAGACAGCTCCCTTTTTGCAAGGAGCTCACAGTTTTATTTAACTACTGACCACTTTTCCTTTATAATGTGGGTATAAAAGCTAAGCATCTAGATATAAATATTAATTTTCCTTCTGGAAAAGGTACCTGGGATAGATGTGGGATGCCTTTAGTCAGTTCCAGCTAGCATCCTTGTATGGATTACAACTCGATAGTTTTAATATTTTCAGGCTATATGTTTGGGGGCATGTTGGTGATCATCAAAACATTAATTCCACTGGTTTTCTTCACTTTCAAAATATTTTGAACCATAATGTGAATTAAGGTGTAACCTTTTTTAGATAGTAAGTTAGGCCACTAGACTTTCTTTGTAATTAGTGAGGAGTATACTGCACAACAGACAAATTCCTCTTAATTGAAAAAATATCTCCTACTCAAATTCCCAAGTTATCAAGGACTGCATTAAGATAGTGTGGTGAATGTGTAATATATAATAACTGATTATATATCCGATTGGAACTTGGAGAACGTTTGTAATCAAGTAATAAAACTGGGGGCTAGAACTTTATTTAACTACTAAGGAAAAGGAGATCTACTGAAGCAAAGATACTTGCCCCAAGATACGAGAAAGAGTGAACACTAATCCATATTCCCTCTCCCCCTTGATATCCTTTTTTTTTTTTTTTTTTTTTAAAGATTTTATTTATTTATTTGAGAGAGAGAGCACATGAGAGGGGGGAGGGTCAGAGGGAGGAGCAGACTCCCTGCAGAGCAGGGAGCCCGATGCGGGACTCGATCCCGGGACTCCAGGATCATGACCTGAGCCGAAGGCAGTTGCTTAACCAACTGAGCCACCCAGGCGCCCCGATATCCTTTTTAATATGCCCTATTCTACTACCAAAACTGTGAAGAAGGGTCATAGAACACAGGGATATATTGGTCTACCTATATCTACATCTATACCATCAAAATATTGTGTCCATATTTGCCATCTGTACATTCTCGTAATCTAAGCAGATAACCTGTATGTGGCTGAAGAATGTGAGATGAGAGTATATTTGTGTGTTGGCAACAGTAGATATGAATCAATAGCACGTGAATGGTCAAAAGGATGGAAGCACAATCCTCTGGTTTTCCAACCGCAGCCAAAGAGAGGGATTACACGTGGGGATATATGTAAATGTAGAGAACAAAGATGATCTAACCTTACCCCAGACACACCACTGTGTTCAGTTTCATGGAAGAAAAATAAGTATTTGTGTGTTTCCCAGCAGTAGATGCTTCACAATTAAAAGATGGACATTGATAAACAAAATTAAATAAGATCTAATCATTTTCTAATCATTTTTAAAAGCTCTGGTCTCTCTAAATGCAAAGAAAACTCAGATGATACAGTTTTTACATTTTGTCTTTTTTTTTTTTACTCCTTAAAAATGGATTTATTTCATCAGTTGGTGGATATAGTAATTAAAATATTAATTGTAACTAATAATTAAAAAGGATAATTGTTCTTATTAGCTGATAAAGGACCTGGAAACTGTGCCACGTGAGGTACTAGTAAAGTTTTTAAATATATTTTTAGCAAAGTGAAACCTATAAGGAGAAACTATGAGATAACTCAGTGTCGAATACTTACAGTCCATCTTTTTTAGTGGAATTTGATTTACTCTGTGAGGACATTACAGAAAGACATATTTTGAATTAACATCAGGAACAAATTTCTAACCTTTCTAGGAGCTGGTGTCCTCAAGCGATGTGAGTACTAATGAGGCGGGGTTTCTGCCCCTAAAAGTTTCAAATAGAGGTTACATCTTTCCTGGATGATTCTGCCGCAATTGTTTGAACCAGATGACCTCTAGTCCCTTTTCAACAGTGAATGTGTAACCCTGCTAAGACATTATTGGGCAATTATGCCAACTGGGGGTACAAAGGAAGTCTAAAAACAGAGATGGTTTCATGGATCCAATAGAAGGGTTGTGGTTACCTGGAATTCTGTGTTGAGTAGGAGGAGCCTGAGATCACCTCTGGGCTCATGATGAATGAGCGCTGTGATGAATTAATGGTACTGCATGGGGAAAGAAGTGAAGAAATGATTTCATCCTGGCACACATGCTTGGCATGTGCCATCTTTACCTTAAAAGGCAATCTGTCTTTTTTCCATTTTCTAGCATTTGATTATTCATTCTATTCCATCTTTGTTCTTTAGGCACCTAAGCATATTTGGTTAACTCAGCTTTGAAATCTCAATGATGAATAGTCTCCCATGTAGAGGATTTTTTAAATTAACTGAAAATTATACATTTATAACTTAGAATAAAGCATGTGGTGTATGTTCTAGTCCCTTTTCAGATGACTTATGATTTGATTAAAGATTTTAATGAACAATCAGAAGATTTAACTAATATAAAATTGTATCTAAATTGGTCATTTAAATTATTGAAAATCTATCTGGCTTCATGTTTTGGGAATCTTCGTGTCTGACTTCCACATGCCCTTTGTTCTTTTTTAAAGTTTGCCTGGCTTAAAGGAAATTGTTCAGTGTAGAGCTCAATTACAAATGTGCTCTGACAATCAGGAAGCTGTATCTGAGGTTTTATCTGGAACTCCAACAGAGGTGATAAAAAAGTCCCATGGTCTGGAATATAAACTCATATATCCACAAGCAGTGGCGGTGACTCTCCTTAGTCTAAACCCCCAGAAAAGACAAAATTTCAGAGAGCTTCTGCTTCGGAAGAGCAGCAATATCTCCATGACTTCTCTTCTGATCAAATCTTCTTGTCTTAAAAATAATGCATTGAAGTATATGTGAATTGTTATATTGTGCAGCCAGCATAAAAAATTAAAATTTAAAAATTAAAAAGGTAATGATACCTATCAGTATTTTCATGTTTGCCAAAAATACAAATATTATAGGACATCCAAAAGTCTAATGACCTTGAGAGAATTAGACAGCTTGAATTTTCATAGAGATGAACTCTCCTAAGTGTTTTTTGCAGATATTTGTACACAGTTAAGCATTTATTCAATGTCAAGCATGATTAATGTTTTTTCCTTCCATCTATTTCCCCTTCTAAATATATTTATTTTGACCATGCCCTCTGGTGATTTTTTTTTTTCCCTCTGAGACCTTGTACAGAGAAGGTAATAAATATAACAGAACCTTAAAACTGAGGAAGGGCCATTGATTTGAGTTTTATTAAAACTTACTATCGAATTGTGTTACTGAGAGTTTACATGTGTCTGTTTTTAACATTTTATATATAACCTATACATAATTTTCCTAAAATAAGTATTTAATGAAGATTGGCACTCATAGTGTGAATGTCTTAGAATATCACGTGACTTGTTTAAAATCCTTCTTACCTTCTCACAAAGGGCAAGAGAAAGCCCTTCAGATATTAACTCGCACTCCACGAGGCACCAGAGAAACATATACTGCAGATGCATCCTGATTTCAAGATGTGTGCATCTCACAGGGGGGACAGACTGACTGCCAACAAGACCAGGGCAATGCGGTATGTGTTTCATGCACATTGAAGACCATAGGATGCCACTTAAGCCAGACCAGGGGGGTCATACCCAGGGTCTTGAGGAGGATGGCACCTGGGTGACACCAGAAGGACAATACTTGTGAGAGAGATGAAGGGTGAGTGAGGTCGGGAGAGTGGAGTGCATGCAAGGGAAGGAAGCAACATGTGCATGGGCCTTGAGTTTAAAAATGCCGGGCCCTATTCAGGAAATTGTGGCTGTTAGAAAAAGAATATCTCCACACTGGAGAGAGGAAGAGAGTCGTGTCTACATCTAATTATTCTCCAGCTCACACATGAACTCTCCAGACAGTTCTCTTCCTCCTTGACTTCTGCATTGAATGGCCATAAACATGAGTGCCAGCTCTGCACTAGAATAAGGACTTTAGTAATGACTTTGAACCAAGCAATTGTTTGATTCCAATCCAGGAATGCCGGCGTCATTACCCTCTCCTAAAGTACTCGCAGATGAAAGCAGTATACTCATGAAATGTGCAGGGCTCTTTACATAAGCTTCTTTTAAAAAAAAATTGTTTCTTTCATCCTGTCTCACAATCTCCTTAAAATAAAATACTTTCAAGATTTTGCTGTGACCGTGCTCAGCACAAAATGGAGCTACCAGAATGCCAGCAAGAATGTGGTCACACGTGTTACAAAGGGAGGCATTCTCTGGTTAAGCATTTTTTTGGGGGGAGGGCACTGATTAGATTTCCATTTGCCTATACTTAGCATGAGGAGTAGCCCTGGCCCTAAGAATAAATTATTTTCCATTTTAACATCTTCACTCTTCATTCCCCTCCCGATGGCTCTCTTGGCACCAGGAAGAGATCTTTCCCAGGGTCGACCCCGAGTTAGAGAACATAGTCATTGGGGGTAATGTTTCAGATCACATGGACACTCTGCCAGTGAGACCCGTTACACAGGTCCAACTATCAGATGGTTCTATGCATCCATGCTGTGGTCTTTCTCTTCTGAGCCACTAAGAGGCCTGGAGACCCTCCGGCACAAGCCTTTAAATAACCTTGGACTTTTCACTAGAGGCTTGTTTAACTTTCGAGAGGAAATTTATGACTTACAAATAATGATATATGAAAATAAGAAGTCACAGTCAACCATCCAAACTGCACAGTTTCCATCTCTTTGTCACTCAGGAAATCATACTATTTGCAAGAATAAATACAATACTGTTGTCATTTAAAAATAAAGATGAAGCTATATGTTAGAATTTAGACACGATCTGTGAATTTGGTCTGGTTTTTGTTGTTTTAGAAATCAGTGCATATTAGAGAACCATACATTAGCAGTTTGCATATTTTCCCAGCAGTGCACACCCCTTCTGACCAATGGTATAACGAAGCATAAAAACATCATCAGATTTTATTTGACAAAGATCTTCAATAGCACCTGTGCATTTTTTCAGGATAGTAATTATCATGTGAACGTACAGATTAAATAACTCATACTCAATAGCTCAGCAAAAGTAATACTTTTGTATATGCAGTATAATATTTTCAAAAGAACATTAAATGCAATATAAGTGGGGTTATGTTTTAAACATTACAGTGGAGGTTTAAAAGTGGTTTTCAAGCAATTTTAAAAATGACATTGGATTTAAACAGCTTGAATCCCTCTTGCTAACTTGCAGCCCTCAAAATTTCCTCCCCCTCAGAATGCCCCTACTTGACAATATGGCGGTTGAATTTTATGCCCCTACAATAGCAAACAGGCTTTGTATACCCTTGCCTTCAGATGGAAAGATCACCAATGGTTGTTCTTTGATGCCCAGTGTTGAAAATGGAAACAGAGCAGACAGTTACCCAAACTCCACCAGGCTTCCAACCCATCATCACCAGATGCCTGCTGAATATTTTCCCTCCGACTCTTGCAAGTGAGTAGGTAGAGCTGTCATTGGAGTTCAGTCAGCAAAATGATTACATTTTTGCCTTGCATTGGAAGATGACCTACATAACATAAAAGAAACAAAGAACATTGTCTCACCATAATTTGTCTATGCTTTCTTAGGTTAAAATTTGATTCTATCACCATGAATCCTATCAAACATATAAATTTCGTACAGTGAATAAACTTGAGAAAAAAAATGGAAACTTTAACCTCTTTCCAGGGTTGAGGTGGTTATTTAAAATTTTAAAAGCTGGTCAACAAATAGAGAGGCTGGCCTACCAGACATTTTGACTTCTAGAAGTTAAAATTCTTGATATACTCATCTGCTGATAAATTTGTACACATCCTTAAATTATAGAACATGGGGAAAATATCTTCACAGCCATCATGGAATAGTAGCTCTACAGAATCATCTGCATTAATGGTGTGTGAAGTCATAACCACTTTACAAATATAATAATATAGTCAGCCTAAAAACATAATTAGTCTTCAAACTCTAGCATGGTATTTTTCATACAAATAAAATCTTCCCAGGCACATAACACTGTTTGAGGTAGAACTGCCAATTAAAATCTGTGAGTCTCGTCTTTCCCTTTCAGTTATAGACACAGTGGTATTTCAGAGATTTCTAACAAGACAGTTTAAAAGTACAGGATAAATGTAAAAACAGGGAAATGCTCTTATTTAGCGGTACTAACAGATCCACACTGGAGGTGTTTTTCATGCCAAGGAATGTTTGTAGCGTCACTGAGATCTCTGCAGATGATATATTTGAGTTTATTGAGGACAGTTATTTCACCCATGGTGAACTTAATGCAAAAATGTTTCTGCAAGCTGCTTTACACTTTAATATTTCCAACTAATAGGACATTTCAAGTGTGCACGCTCCACTTGTACATATGTGTATACCTGCATTCCTCCTGACAATATACATTTTTTTCAATTGGTAAATAACATAGACAATGCTTCCACAGGGTTCCAGAACCACTGTATAATTTGTCTCCATTAGGACTCCTCACATTGTTGTGCAGTTATTTACGTGTCTGTCTCCTGCACTGGACTTTTTAGTCCGTGGGTGAAAGAGTCAAATATCATTCCCTTCCCCAGCTCAGATCATGTTGTCGGGCACGAGGGGAGTGCCACAGCCAATGTTTGCTAGTTGAGTAAAGTATGTGGTTAATACATTTGGTATCCAGACTACTGAGAGGGCACAATATCCTGGTGTTTTCATTATTTTCACGTGTCGTAAGAAATGCCGTAAATACTACCATTTGTTCTAGTTCTTTCTGTCTTTCAAGGTATAAAGCAATCATTTACAACAATCCCAATGAGAGTTCATTGCTCATAGAGGAGAAAACCAGAGTTAGTCCTTTGAAATTCATCAAGCCAGAATCCGAGCTCAGAAGAACTCTCAGGTGAAACTCCTTAAGAAAAGACAGACTGGCTTAGCGTCTGGGAATTTCGGGTCTGTGCGTCCCAGTGCCTACAGTGATCGAGACAGTCATTTCCTCCCTGGCCTCATCTACTCATTGAGATTAAAAAGCTGAGAATTTGAAGAAAAGGCTGATAAGCAATTCCAATTATATTTGAAAAAATAAGTTGTGTAAAAAGAGCAAATAACATAGAGAAATCTACTCTAATGTATTAATCTGTGGAGAAATCTCTCATAGACATTCAGATGATTAGCCATTACCTTAGATAAATGGAATGGAGAAATCCAGTGAGAACAGTGAGAAGGATAATCAATTTAATAAATTTCTCCATTCTGAGGGGAAACATTTCACTTTATTTTTCTTTAGCCTATCAATGCCAAAGAGTGTTCTCCTAGAGTCTTCTGATGGTCTTCATCGACAGGAGTTATCAATTTAATTGAATATTTAAAATTGTAACAAGTCCCAATGGAGGGAGTATAAGCTCTGCACACTGGTCCAGAGCAACAGGATTAGCATCCAGATATTGTTATTAATGTTGACTAACTCTTAAAAGATTAATTAATTAAGAGGGTAAAGGACTATCTCTGACTTTTTAATATTTATATTAGTCAACTATTCACATCTCAGATTGGTTTATTGTGTTTATCAAAAAATATTTGTGGCACTAATAATAATGCTTAGTTGTGAAACATCCTGAATTATTTATTCTCCATATTGGAAGAAGCAGTTTTCTGGAGCTCAAAAAACATATTTTCTCTTCAACTATTCTCTCACTGGCTTATCCCATAAACTGAAATTCCTGTATTCGATGTCTCTTTAAACTCAAATGGTTAGGGGTGCCTGGGTGGCTCAGTCAGTTTAGTGTCTGCCTTCGGCCCAGGTCCTGATCCCAGGGTCCTGGGATCGAGCCCCGCTTCGGGCTCCCTGCTCCCTGGGAAGCCTGCTTCTCCCTCTGCCTGCCGCTCCCCCTGCTTGTGCTCTCTCCCTCTCTCTCTTCAAATAAACTAATAAAATCTTGAAAAAATAAAAAGCAAACTCAAATGGTTGTAACAAAGTGTATGTTAACTTGGTTAGACAATGCATCCCACCACCACCATCCATAAAATACCGCTACCCAGAATTACAAGAGTAGGACGTGGGAGAGGGGGGTTTTGATGAGGAAAGGAGCAGAAGAAGAGGTCAGAATGAGGCAGTGCCTCCTGGCAAGCAGTCAGAGTTCCCACAAATGCACTCCATACATAGTCCTGTTGGGTTTGAAGAGGAAGAAGCTAAATGTCCTAGAACGAAATGTGGTTACAGGGAAAGACACAGGTTGCAAAGACCAACTCTATATTTAATTTTCCAGTTAAGTCCATGCAATATACAATAAATGTGGTTACTAAATAACCTATTAGTATGCACAGATTGAACCTATGGCTCTGCAGTTAGGCTCAGCGCCGATCCACATTGTGGTCCACTCCCGAACCCTCCCATTCCCATACTTCCACTGCATTCCCTTCTTCTGTTCTCTTACAAAATCCATTGAGATGACATCTCCCTAGTCTCTTCCATCCAGCCTGTCTCCATGTCCTCCAGATGACACTTCGCTTCCCAACTCCACTGCCTCTACTCAAAATCAGGACTGTTACTCACGCCCAGGTTCCTGCCACCACCTGTTAGCTGGTCTTCCTATCCTCGGGCTCTGGATACTCTACTCCCCAGGTACTTTGCAGCCCCTCCCTGAACCCATCCAACCTATCCAACCTTATCTGCTTCCATCCTCTAAAACATTAACTTTACAAGGGAAGCAGTGTCCTCACTCTCTCTTGTGAATCTTTTTTTAAATTTTATTTTATTATGTTATGTTAGTCACCATACATTACATCATTAGTTTTTGATGTAGTGTTTCATGATTCATTCTTAGCGTATAACACCCAGTGCTCCATGTAATACATGCCTTCCTTAATACCCATCACTGGGCTAACCCATCCCCCCCCCAAAAAACCCTCAGTTTATTTCTCAGAGTCCACAGTCTCTCATGGTTTGTTTCCCCCTCCGATTCCCCCCCCTTCATTTTTCCCTTCCTACTATCTTTTTTTTTTTTTTTAACATATAATGTATTATTTGTTTCAGGGGTACAAGTCTGTGATTCATCAGTCTTACACATTTCTCAGCGCTTGCCATAGCACATACCCTCCCCAATGTCCATCACCCAGCCACCCCATCCCTCCCAACCCCCTCTACTCCAGCAACCAGAAAGGGAGACAAACCATAACAGACTTAATCTCAGGAAACAAACTGAGGGTCTCTTGTGAATCTTTAAAACGAGTATGGCCATGGAGAAGACCTTAGCCTCTATAAATTTAACCAGCTCTTCCCATAGTAATACCTCCTTCATGTGTAGTTAAAGAATACGAGAAAATAACCTCCATCAGCCACCTTCCACAGGACCTGGCATACAGTTGGTATTCAGTAGACTTTCTGCTCCTCTCACATGCCTTCCCTGATCTTCCCATTCTTTGCCCATGCTCTTCATATATTCTTTCCTTTCATCCTTCATGTTCCTGGATTCTTTTTAGCTTCAGAAGTTTAAAGTATACGTTTTCCATGAAACTTCCCCCAGGTACCCAGCAAATGCTTAAACATCTACCTCTGGACCCGTTCTGGACCCAGAATCAGTAACATGCAGTCTATCATCTGTTACTCTCTAATAATCCCATGTGTGCTAGGCCAGTTTTTGCAGCCAAATTATAGGTTCTTTAAGGGCTGGACCCTTTTTATTTCTTGTAGAACCCAGCACAGTATAGAATGCTTAGGGATTGACCATGGCATAGCTGATCCATGGAGTGACGTGTGATCTGTCAGATATTTCCACTTAGGTCTCTGCTGGAATGTCATCTGCTTGAGGGGTTTATCTAACCACTCCATCTAAAGTAGCCCTTCCATCATACAGCACCCTCACTTTGCTCCCGGGTTTCTTTATAGCACTTATCTCTACTTGGTAGTATGTCCATTATTTATTACTGTATTTCTTTACTGTCTGTCCCACTGCTATACAAATGCAAGTCCCATGAGGTCAGGCACTTTATTTTTAACATTGCCATAGCCTCAGGGATGAGAAGAATGCCTGGCACTTGATAGTGTGGAAAGAAGGAGTGAATCTGTTTAGGATCTAGTTCTCTGATTGGCAATAAACTCTTATGACTTTGACTCAAATCCTAGTTCAAGTAAGCAGGTATGGGTTTTATATATCATTAAAAGGAATAAATGACTAGTATTAATAAACACTCACATGGACAACTGTAACAGGAAGCCCAGAAATCCCCCCATTAGAAAGAAGGCTTTACTACTCATGGTCCTTTCCTCTTACTTTTCTGATAAAACCCAGGACTAAGATATAAATGTCTTTTTATTAATCTGTCCTCTGTCCACTTACTTAAAGATAAACAGAGCCCAGGGCTGTATCATTATCTCAAATGAGAAGGGGAGTGTTTGGATAAATGAAGAATGACCTAAAACATGTTATGCAAGGTGCGAAGGGCTTTCCCATGCATGGCCAATGACTCAGACCTCCTACTACCATGTATTGGACGTAGTTCTCTTGTCTCCCAAGAAGCTAAGGTTTATAAAGTGTGCTTCTTAACAAAATGACTTTATGTCATTGTTTAGTTACCATTATTAATGAAAATACTTGTAGCGCTTTGTGAAATGTGCTGTGGACATTTTTTTTTTATTAACTGCACATAAATCCAGAGAAACCATGCTCTGTTGGTGCCACCTCTTCCTTTAGAGATTTGCATCCAAGGCCAAAACCTGAGTCATAATGAGAAAACCTGCTGAATCCAAATTCTTTCTCTATGTGCTTCTCTCATGCTGCATGGAGCATTTCATTTCTCTACACAGTAAAGTACCATATATATATATATATATATATATATATATATATATATATGTAAAATTTGATCAAGGAGGAAACTGACATATGAAAAGTTTTACTTTGCTATGATTCATGATAGAAATCACCTGAAATTCATATGATCCATTATCTGCAAGAATATGCGTTCATACCCTCAGGTCGGCAATTACAAAAGTTAGTCATATGCAAGTGAATTCAAATGTCAGTTACCTATTTCATGTAAGACTAAGCACTATTTGTGATGAAGAAATAAATACTCTTAGAGCTTCTCTCAAAAACATGTGGGGGTTTTGTTTGTTTGTTTGTTTGTTTGTTCTAAATGTCCTCAGTTGAAAAGGTAGTGAGAAATTCTCTTATCCAGACCTTGAGACTATTATTATCCCATCTTAAGTTAATCAAGTTGAAGGCCAGACAGTTTGATTACTTGTCCAAGATTGCAAAGCTTTTTTGGCACAAGAAGCAGGCCAGAACTCAAGTACAGTGCTTTTTATACAATGCTGAGTCACTTGAAGACGCTGTATTGGAGCGCGCAGTCTTGAAGGCTAGGTATCACAGCAACGGGCGTAGAAGCTGGAAATCTCAGGACAAGATTAGAGGCAGTGAGAAGAATGGTTTGACGGCAAGTGAGGTGAGAGATTATGTCAAGGATAAACTATATCCTGGATTTTTCTTTCTCTAGTAAACAGTGGTACAATTACAAAGTTGTTACTTGGGTTGGGGGGTGTGTATTTTTGCTTTTGAGCAGGAAAATGGCATGAGCAAAGCAGTGTTTTGAATGACTAAACTAGCACTGAGGCGCATGTTGAATAGGATGAGATTCACCAAGAAGCCAAGAGATAGGCTGGGAGGCTACTTACAATGGTCTTTCTAGCTTATAATAAGGGCCTTCCACCAATATTAGTATCTTCCATTTTTGTGACCGTATGCTTTTCAAACACTTCTCACAAATATTATTACATTTCATCATGACGGGGCTGCAAAGAAGGCAGGGGAAATTGTAACCACTGTACAAGATATAAGAAATAGCAGCCTGGAGACAACAGGTAACTTGTCCTCACTGCTAATGTGGTTATTGAGCTGAGAGTGGAATCCTTGACTAAGGTCTGAAAGCCCTTTCCACTATACATCTTGTTCTTTGTTCCCTTAACTATTTATATACTGGAAATACACATACCAAATATATATATTTATACACACACACATACCGTATATAACATATATATGTGTATTTCATTGGTTACACATGTCTTAGACTTTCTAATTTAAATAACATACAGCCAACTTACTCCTTAGCTCTCAGAAAGGAACTTCCCTTGATGGATGATTGGGCGAGATAATCCTCCTTTTCTTCTCCAAAAACACTGAATTCCACCTTCTTTCTTTTCTTTTTCATTTTGATTTTTGTTTTTTTCCTTTTTGGTTCTAGGTTAGAAATCCATGAGAACAGTCTCTGCTTCTATGAATTTTTAAAAATGCCTTATCCATTTGACCTAGCCACTGATCCACATTTTTAATTACAGAAGGCTTTAGGAAGAGAATTCAATAAAGATGCTCAAACTGTCATGCCCAACAGCATTCTTGAAGCATGCATTTACAGGGCTCTATCTTGAGTGCTAGAATATCTGGTGACAGAGAGGCTGGTATACGCATGACTGGGTTGTCCTCCCTGGAGGGACAGAAAGCAGGTGGCTAATGTGAGAGCGTACTGGTGGAGTGGAATGCTGGGGAGTGCCTTTTTGTATTGCATATCACAGAGATACTGTCACAAGAGTTTGTAGGAAGTGGATCACATTCAAATATACTTTCTTCATGGTGAAGAAAAAATAATCTGTAAGTATGGTCATCGCTCCTTAGGTGGACATGGGTCTTTAAAATGGCAGGCAAAAGAGTCTGACTTAGCAAAGAGAACACAAGAGGCCAAGAATAGAAGTCCCAGTCCCAGTTCCTTACACAGCCTCACTCACCTGGATGGATCTCATTTCCCACAGCTGAATGCAGCAAGATCCTCCCAACTTTGACCTTAAGGGGCAGGATTGATTATACATCAGATAAGTCTGTATTTTAACACTAATTGTACAAAATGCTACAATATCACTAGAAAACCAAAGGGTCTTTATTTTAACAATCTTTAAAGGAAAAGCTTTCTCAGGATAAAGGAAGGACATTATCTGGGAACTCCTTTTATTAAGAAGCAATTTTCCTAGTGAAGAATTCTGAATACAAGTAAGGACATGTGTTTTTATTTGACAGACTATCTTATTAGTGGTTCAAAAGCAAGACTTGTAATTGCTTTCCCTTAAAAACAGGCAAGTTGAGTTTCTCAGGAAGCCTACTGTAATGTGAGCCACTATGGAAAATTAGAGAAATGATGACTTTTAATTATTAATGAACTAGAGAAAGAGGTGGAATTTGGTCATGGAAAAGCTCTCACCAGCACCTTATAGAATATTATGAAGAAAGTCCCAGTCCTACTTTATCACATGGATGGGGGGTTGAAGTGGGATGTTTGAAGGTATTCATGCATGTTCCCTCTTGGGGAAAGTAGATGAATGAGCAGCTCTAAGAAATTCTGTCTCTCACATTTGGGGATATGCCAAGAATCCGGGCAGAGGCCTGCAAGCTATTGTAGGTGTCAAAGCGCGTGTGATCTGGGAAACAAACCGGAGCCAGGACCTGTAAAACAAGGCCAAGGTGATTAAGTCACCCCCAAGGTGTAAAATATGAGCCAGACCTCAGAAACAGAAGCAAATCAGAACCAAGAATCCAGCTCTTAGCCAACACAAAGTAGAGAACAGAAACAAGAGCAAGCCAACCCAGGTATCATTGTTTGATCAACTTCTTGGAACAAACAGGCAAAGACTGATGTTTATTAAGAGCCCAAAGCGTGCCAGACACTGTTCCTTTCCCTTCAGGATCTCATCAAGTCTGCCTGCAGTCCTAACAGCTTGTTGATAAAGATAACGACCTCTCAGAAGAGATTTAGTAACCTGCCGAAGGTCACTTAGCTAATAAACCATAAAATCAGATCTGTGTAATTTCAGAGCTGGTGGTTCTTCACTACCTGGTGCCCTACACTGGGGAAAAATGAATAGATGAGACATGCTCCGCATTTCCAGATTTAATTACGTGACAGCCCTATAGTCATCTTTGACTGAGTTTGCTTTGGAGTCTAACACTGAATGGGAACTTGGATTTGCAGTCCTGAGCATCTGGGAAGGTCGTTTTAGATCCCATGGAGAAACCCTGAATATCTAATCATTCCTAGGGGGGCATAGATATTAGCCCACTGAACACTATTTACAGCAGAGTGGTCTCCAGTCTTTTCTTTTTGAAACCTTTAAACCCAGTGCTATTAGCATTTTGCCAATGTTGGCAGACCGAGGAGGCATAGATGAAGTTTAGGAACTCTTCTGTGAGGTCTTCTGCAGCTCTAGGACAGGTCCAATTTCATAACAATTAAGAAATCTGAACACAGTGGAGCACTAGAGAGCCCCTGTTCCCAAGCCACAAGCCACTGTGGTGGTAGTCCCCAGCTACCAACCTCCCAAAGGCTACAGAAGCCCATTCTATTGATTTCCTAGGGCTGAAGATTAGATAGCCACAGGATTGTGTGAAACCTACATGGCCAAATTCACTGGCATCTCTCCTTCTACACTGTCATCAAAAATCTTTGCCTGGATTTAGGGTTTCCTTGGTAGGAGCTGTGACCCAATCCATCTCTCAGGCTCAACAGCCCAGTCAGCGCAGAGTCTGCAAGAGGCTGGGTGATCATTTTCACGTCCTCTTACCCATGGGCTTTGAGAGCACAGCCATTAACATACAGCAGCTCCTGGATTACTGTACAAAGGACTTTTAATCATGTTCTAAATCAATTGAATTGGAAGACTTTCTCAGAGAAACTTCGTGGTGCCAACTTCTATGTCCTTTATTAAGTACTCAAGCATGGCTGCATAAAACCAATTAAGCCTGAACGTATTATGCTTTCAGTTCTTTGCTACACTGGCAAGGGAGAATATGGCAGATAATCTTATCAATTCTGACAAAATCAATTTTAAGTCAGGTAGAGAACTTTAGGATATCAGTGACCCCAAGGCAGTTAAAAGTGTTTAATACTTAAGTCTCAGACTACCGAGACCATCAAATAATTTTGTAAAGCCAGTGAATGAAGATATCTTGATTTTTTTCCTCAAATTTCAGTTTTCAACATTCTGCTGTACTCAGAATCGAGAGCCATATTGAAATTCCAGGAGGACATCATCGGTAATGCCATTCAATAATAAATCCAAATTGATTCAGGCCAGTTTCCTGTTTGGCAACTATTAATGGAGAGGAGATGTTGTAGTAGCCAGCAAAGTTAAATTTCCTCCTTTTCTTCTTAAAGTTCCTATAAATTCCCTTAAAATTTAATGTATTCCAAATCAATGCAATAATGGTAATTATTATTATTATTTATAATTATTATAATTGACATTATGTGAGCATTTATTATGTGTCAGGCTCTGAGTTATGTACAGTCAATTCTCTTTATTCATAGTAGTTAGGTTGTATAAAGTCACTGAATGCAAGCACTGAATTAGTGAACACTGAATTATTGCTCCTAGGTGAAATACAGGGTTGCGTTTCTGTGAGTCTGTGTTCACAACATTCTCATCAACCAGTCAATACAGAACCTTGTTTTATATGTTTCTCCCTAAGGACACCTTATTTAATGTATATTGTTAATTCATTAATGTTGACCTCATGGCCAATAGCACTATAACTCATGCCTGAATGAAGCTTATCTAACAAATGTTATTTTCTCCATAAAGCACATCCCAGCCTTCTTGATCTCAGAAACACCAGACATCACTTCAGCTCTGCACTTGGGGCCCTTTTTTTTTTTTTTAAGATTTTATTTATTTGACAGAGAGAGCATAAGCAGAGGGAGAGAGAGGGAGAAGCAGGCTCCCTGCTGAGCAAGGAGCCCGATGTGGGACTCGATCCCAGGACCCTGGGATCATGACCCAGGTCGAAGGCAGCCGCTTAACCGACTGAGCCACCCAGGCGTCCCCTTGGGGCCCTTTTTAAACAGTGAAATCACCAACAAAAAGCATAAAAATGTGAAAAACATAACACTAAAGAGGCTGCAAAAAGGACACTGGTTTACAGCATGAGAGCTGAAACAAGAAGGCAGACCTTTCTTTTGTTCAACCTCAGTAGAGAATGTGGGCATCAGGTGAATCAAATTTTTCATAGCTCTACCCACGCGCATATCCACAAATGACGTCAAATATTGAGTTGGAGGTTGCAAACAAATTTTAGCGAGTAGGCGAATTTGCAAATACGGAATCTGCAAATAATGAGGATCCACTGTATTGAGCAAGCATTACTTATTTATTCCTCATCTCAACACCACAAGATGGGAATTATTATTATGATCTCAGTTTTATAGCTGAGTAAATGGAAGCTTGTGGGGGCGCTGGTGAGGAAAGTGACGAAGGCCAAGCAGTTGGTAAAGGGAAGAACCAAGATTGAGACCCCAGCTGTCTGACTCTATAACTTGTTTACTGCACAATGGCTCTCTCATCCCTCACCTGCCAATATAATGCAATGTTTGAAATTTATCAGATTATGCAGCAGCGTATCTGGAAGGCTAGAATTGTTCCTGACTCTTACAAGACCTCAAAATAGAAAGTGGAAGTTAATTTTTGTTGCTTCGGTAGATGCTGCCTTTAGGGTACTTCATATCCTGTCACAAAAGGCCAGTGGGTGCCAATGTGTTTCTATCATTTTGTCAAGATGTACCTCTTCTCTGCGATGTAGTTAGAACCCATTTTCTGCAATTCTGTGAAAGACTTAAAAAGAACAAGTACAGAAAGACCTCGCCAAAGATTTGTTGGGTTTTTTTTTTGTTTTGTTTTGTTTTGTTTTGTTGGCTTCAGGTTGCTGTGATTGGGGAGGGTAATTGTATCATCTATTTACCGATCTATGAAAATGGTAAAAATGGAAAGAGAAACAATCAAGGTAGGGAGGCCACTTCGGTACAACTTGGATTCTTACCATTTCTGTACCAGGATATAAGGGTGTACTTTGAAATTTTAGGTATCTCTCCTGAAACAAACAGAAACATCTGAAGGAGTCTGATGTTGTTGATATTCCAATTCCATAATGGAAATGAGCTATGCTGTCTACTAACCTGACTCTAGTTTTGTAAATCAATCAATAGAGCACTTCAAAATTATATAAAAGATCATATTCTTTTGATTCACCTTTGGATAGCAAAGCAGGCAAATGATCTGTGGTGTTCTGAAGGAGACTACACAAAAACATTCGCATCAGAATTATAATAGATGTAGCCAGCCCAAGTCGACAAGCAATTAATTTTGTTACATAGACCTCTGGAACCAGTGATCCATGAATTGGTATTCACTAGGTGGTTATTTAAATCCAATCTTGAAAACTTGATACAGTCCTCACTCATTAAAATATGAAAGATGATGATGACCAGGAGATATGGGTGCTTGGGATCATCAGTTTCAACCTGGCTTATGGAGTCACTAAAATGAAAAGAGAACACAAGAGGCATAACCCTTTTTAAGTCCATTCCTCACTATGGTAACTGGCATGAAAGAAACCACAGAGCCAGAGATCAAAGCATGTGTGTGCGTATGAGAGAGAGAGTGTGTGTGTGTTTTAAAGGTATCTTAAGCATATATTTTTAATTCTAAGTAGTTCTAAAGAATGAACACTTGCTTACAGGATTCAGGACTTATTTGAATTTATTTCACTTAATGACCTGATGGCAGAAGTTGTAAAATGAAGCCATCTGGATGTGATCAGCACATCTAATCCTGGAGAGAACTCACTGAGTATTCCATGTACATGCAGAATTCCTGTGAAGTTTGAAACGATGCTAGCACAGGCAAAAGTACAAGAAAATTGGCCCTGAAATCTAAATGTATGCATTTGAAAATGCAATATTTCAATTAAATATGAAAAAGAGTCCTATGGCTGTGGAAAAATACCTAAGGATGTTAAATGCAGCGACAAGACTGAGAGGTCCTCCCATTGCTATTTATTTAGCTTGTTCCCAAGTTTATATCAGGGCATCATTCAACTTTACAATGACACTAGATTCAGCCACAGAGCTTGAAGATGTTACTTCTATTATTTCTAAAAAATGGAACAGCTGAAGGCTTCCTTCCTGTTTACAGTGTTCAGAGGGAAATTGTACAGCTCCAACAGGGTAGAGATGGGAAAGCAATAGTGCTGGATAAACAAATGATATTATGGCTTAGATATGGCAGCACGAGTTTGAAAGTTTAATCAGATAGCTGGAAAAAAACATGGCTGCGTACTGGGGTATCAGTGAAGGAAAGTCTGTTACAGAAATTACCGGTACCTCTTGCTTCTCCTATGAGCCCAACAGTTCCACAAAGCCTTTTAAATATAAAGGTAAACTATTACACATAAAATTTAAATATGGTTTGGTTCAAACTGAGAAGTCATGAGAAAAAAAGATACAAACATCGGAAAAAGAGTTCTCCATTGGTGATGCTATTTCTCATTATCTGGTGTCAGGAATGTTTTCCTTCTGTTTTTTCCCAAATGTACCTCAAAATATGAGCAGTGTTCTTCCTCTATAAAGAAGAAATTGTAGTAAAGTTTACAGTCCCTCTTGTATTAACTCAGTTTTATGATTTTATTTCAATTATTTTCTTAATCTTAAAGAAATTGTGAACCTCACAGTTAGTAGAATAATCAAGACTCTACAACACTAATGTAGATTACTTTTCCCTTCATTTTCTCACCACTTAAATATTTTACGTGTATGCTTTCTAGTGCAATTATTGTATGAAGAATTGTGGAATGCCTACTATGTAGGATTGCTATGTAGGATTGCAAATAAAAATTCAGGGCACATGGTTGAATTTGAATTTCAAATAACCAACAAATAATTTTTTTTAGTATAAGTATGTCCTAAATATTGCAATGCTAAAAAAATTACATCTTGGTTATCTGAAATTCAAATGTAACTGGCCATCTTATTTCTTATATGGCCACCCTACCTAAAGGAAATGTGTCATGCTAGAATCTTAGAGGGATACATTAAAAGATAGATTTGGGCACTACCTTGACAGAAGCATGCCCATAAATTAAGATAAAATGTAATCAACAGTGTTGAATTCCCTCAGATATGCATACATGTCAGTGAGTTAAAAAGACCCAAAGAAAGAGAAGTACTAGGAAGGGAATGTACTGGAAGCAGTGAGCTTTCCAATTTTGTCATGTGGTATATGAAAAAGAGACTAGTGGGAAGTAAGAGTGAGACCGGGCTCCTCCCAGGCTAAGGAGTTTAAACTTGGTTCTCCAGATCAGCACTGTCCAATTAGAAAAATAATGGGAGCCACCAATGCAAATCACAAATGTAATTTTAAATTTTCTAGCAGCCATATTGAACATGTAAAAAGAAGCAGGTGGGTAGCCAGCCCCCAAGATGACCCCTGGTTAAGTCATGCTCTTACACAACCCCTTTCATCCGTGGATTTGGGCTGGCCCTGTGCAGCCAGTAGAATATAGCAAAAGGGATGATGTGTGACTTAATGGACACGGGTCATTGCAAGTAGTGCAGCTTCAGCTTTGGTCTCTTGGATCACTTTTTCTGCAGGAAGTCAGCTATCATGACACAAAGGCACTCAAGAAGCCCCATGGAGAGGCCCCCAGCTAACAGATCGAACCAACCTGGCAGCCATATGAGTAAACCACTTTAGAAAGGATCCTCTAGTCCTTGTCAGCCTAGCAGATAATCTGACAGCAACTGCATGAAAAAATGCAAGTGAGAACTGCCCCGTCAAGGTCTTTCCAAGGTCCTGAACAAAAACTAGAAGAGATAATAAATGATTCCTGTTGTTTAATACCACTAAGTTTTAGTTGTGATTGGTTATGCAACAATAGTTAACCATACCGTGGTGAAATAAATTATGGTTCCTCCATACCATAGAATACCCTATAGTAATGAAAATATCCTACAGCAGTGTGCAGTTATTTGCAGCTATCTCTGGTTAATTTTAAAAAACAAACTATTAAGTAGCATGTATTACATGATCTTATATATTTTTTGTAAATGACTTTTGTATGGATAGAGAAAAGACTGAAAGCATAGTCACCAAAATATAAATAGGAAATATTTATAATGGTGAGACTATGGATCATTTTCATTATATTCTTTCTAACTTTAAGTATTATCTACATTTTTATCAATGACCATGTACTTATTTTATAATAAAAAAGAAGCAGATGAAATTTGTTTTAATAACATATTTTATTTAATTCCATATATCCACAATATTATCATTTCAACATGTAATTGGTATAAAATTATTAATGAGATAGGTTGTTTTTGTTTTGTTTTGCTTACTAACTGTTCAAAGTCTATTGTGCAATTTACACTTTCAGGACATTTTAATTCAGACCAACCACGTTTCAAGGGATCGATAGTCCCATGTGGCTAGTGGCTGGCATGCTGGACAGCACAACTCTGAGGAGGGAGGAATCACTAGTGGTTTGGGAGCAGAAGAGTCATGGTATCAGAGGCGAGCTTCAGTTCAGCCATGTTATTACATGAGATAAGTTGGAGAGGTTGGAAAGGGAGAGAACATTTAATAGGGCATTCCAATAATGGGTAACATGTAAAGAAAATCTGACCTGTCATGGAAATAGAAAAGGGGATAAAGGAATTACAATAGAGGTAATGTTTACGAATGCTTATTCTATACACAGTACTTTTACAGTACCCTGCCGATGTGGTAGAAGCAGGTAACAGATATTTTCTCCAATGTCGTCAAGTATGCCGCCCAAATAGAGAAAGCCACACAGCTTTCTTCAAGTGGAAAGATCTTTAGTCAGAAGATACTCAAATTGCATATATAAACATAGAGGGAGAAAAAAGCAAAAGTTTTGCAGTAAAGGCTTCTTCCTGGAATTTTTCACTTCTCGCAGTTTCTAGAGATAAACACAGAAAGATATATTTTTAACAGAGCGAAAATGTCTGAAACTTTCTTTGGTACTGACAACTCAAAATACAGAATTCTGTTTCATTGGAATTTGTAAACTGAGAAAAAATATTTTTATGAGTATAAAAGGAGCCAAGAAGGGACTACATCACTGAACCTGCCACAGAATCAGAAATTTAAATGTATCTCAGGACCCATTTTTTTGTCACAAGAGATATAATTCTATTGAGTCATTAAGAATATAGAGTTCTAGCTACAGTAGTTCACACATACACATTTTAATGAATGAATCTTGCCGTTAGCCAGGCTCTTGTGTATAAACCAGTTTATTTGAGAGGGACTTTATTGTTTTAGAGTGTTTCACATCCATTATTACATATGATTTTTTTTCCAGTAACTCCCTTGACATGGCATTATTACCTACATTTTTGCAGATGAGGAAATTGAAATTCTGAGAGAAGTAACTTGTCCTCAATCACAGAAATTCATAGGCCAGATCAGAAATAAGAATCCCAGGCATTTGTATTCAAGTCTAACTGATAAGACTTCCGTGTCCAATAAATTGAGAATTAACCATGTTGGTAGTTACAGCCAAACAGAATATTCCCAGTCTCTTAGGAATAGACTATAAGCATTTTAGAGTGGATGAATTTTTAAATGTTAGATATTAAGATGAACAAATATGGGGATGTATGAGGAAAAACCAGAAGGAAGAGAATTAATGATTCCATTTCCCTCAAAACTTGGCTGCTGCAGCATTGAGTCTATAATACCTCGTGACAGTAGAATAATACTAATCATCATATCCACTGTCACTAGTAAAATGTTGAGGAATGAGACTAAAACATATAATAACTTTTTTAAAATGTCAGTATAAAGACAGCAATATTGCAAAGTAAAAAGGACCATAAAGTTAACATCGATTGAACTTTTTAATGATAATGGTATGTTTAATATTTTTTCCATATTTCATAGTGAGACATTTTCCATAAAGTGTTTTAGATTACATATGAAGGTGCCAATATAAAGCGATAGACTCAGAAAAACGTAGTTCCTGTAGTGATTCATTTGCTACAGATGTTTTGAGTAACTATAATGTATTTAGCACAATACCAAGCACATAGTAAGTGCTCAAGTTTATGTAGTATTACTAACATTTTGAGTAAAGGAAATACCAAATAAGGTAATGGATGTGATAGTAGTCTGAAGACAATAAAACAAGGTACAAATAAAGGTATGTTTAAAATGAGTCAAGTTGGAGGCACTTGGGTGGCTCAGTCGGTTAAGCATCTGCCTTTGGCTCAGGTCATGATCCTGGGACCCTGGGATCAAGCCCCATATCAGGCTTCTCTGCTCAGCAGGGAGGTGGGTGAGGGGAGGGTCTGCTCTCTCTCTCTCCAATGAATAAACAAAAAATCTTTTTAAAAACTGAGGCAAGTTGTTTAACGAGTATAGAGTTTCAGATTTGCAGGATGAAAAAGTACTGGAGATTTGTTTCACAACAACATGAAGATACTTAACACTGCTGAACTGTCCACATAAACATAATTAAGATGGCAAATGTTCAGTTGTGTGTTTTATCCCAATAAACACAAATGAGGCACCACAGCTGGAGGAAGAATTGGACAGGCTTCCTGGCATTAGCATGTTATCAAGTGCCCTTTCCCTCCATAGCCATTACATTGTGCTGGATTCCCTGTGCTCTCTTCTTCCACAGGTAGGTTAATTTGAGGCCACCAGGGTTCACAGATCAGCTGACTGCTACAACCTTTCTATTTGTAGTCCTTAAAAATGTTAAAGAAAATAGAGTCGCCACTCTGCAAATAGAAAACCACATCCAGGAAATTTCCCTCATTCAAAACCAGTGCTAATAGCAGCAACAACTAAAAGCATTAACACAAGTTTCTCAGGCCCTGAGAGAAATGTAAGTGAAGACAAGGAGAGTCAGACAAAATGTCCATTAAGAAATGTAATGTGGAAACTCTTCAATGTCATTTAATTCTACTTGCAATCCCTTTCCTGGGATTCTTCCTTCACAGCTATTGTGGTACAACACCAAACAGTTTAATATAAAGTGAAAAAGAGTCAGATGTTTCACTTATAGGAAGTCAAGCATTTGGACATTTTGGACAAAAGTCATTGATTAGTTGATATGTCACCCCTGTACACCATTCTGAGTGTATTTGTTATCTTCTTTATCCTAATAATCTCAAGAATTGTAAAAGGATGTATGCTGAGGAAAGAATGATGTAAATCGTTAAGTATAGAGTTTCTGCAATATTAGAAACATGTTAGAATACTTATCAAATTTCAATATCCTGCATTTATTTTGCAATCAAACAGAGCCCCTGTAAGAAAGAATGCGGGCAATAGCAGGCAAGGGACCCAGGCTGTTAGGAATCTTTTGACTCTCTATTAAATAGGTCCATTTACGCCACAGCTGGATTCTTTGTTGGATTGTTTCTTTCTCTAGTGAATGCAGGTGAGCCTGAGGAGTTTATAAATGATTTTCTGAGTAGGAAAGATGGGAGATTAAACTTTAGCATGCTTTAGTCTGATCTCCTAAGAGGCAGGTATTTAATCTTGCTGAAGTGTCTTGATGCACATTATTTGACTAAATGAGAAGGCAAAATATTTGACAGGACAATAAGACTAATATATATTTTTTTATTTCTTGACATTCTGCATTTATTTGGGAATAAATCTGCAAATTTCTGCTTAACATAGTCAGTACGCATATCATGAGGGGATACACCCATAGAAATAAATTTATATACCCATGAACCTGAAAGCCTTGTGAAGCCCTTAGCAGTCTACAAGAATGCATGATGACTGCAGTAAAAAATATTTAACCCACAAGTGAGGAAAGGATTGATTGCTCTAGAGAGCTCACACCATACCTAATTCACAGAGACTCTTTCTTATGACGAAGATAAATAGTCTATGTCATTCTGACCCATAAAGTGTACTGTTTTTACAACAAACTTATTGTAATAATTCATCTTAAATGCCTTATGGACATATTTTCTTGTGATTTTCAAATAAGAATCATTTGGTATTCTTGTTTTCAAAATAAGTTTGGGGATTAAAAATGATAAGTAGCATTAAGTAGCATTGTTATATTTGCTTCAGAAATATAGAGATATAATATTGCATATAAGATGTAAATGTTCCCTTCTTAATATTTACGAAAGAAATATTATTGTGCACATTCCTGGGTATTTTTGCACTTTAAAGCTCATTTGGGGAGATACTGAAGCTGCATACAGACGACTTTATTCGCAAATGAACAAATGGGCAATAACTAATCCCTGGTGTGATTTTTTAATCCAAGTAAAAATAATTTCCAATTTCTTCTCATGCACTGCTTTACCACTGCTCTGTCAATTTGAAACTCATTTTTTATTAAAAAGTAAAGGCATATGCTTATTACCTCTATAAATTCTTTGACACTTTTTTTAATCCATTATTAGAAGTTTGGCATTTTGTCTTTTTTTAATTAGAAAGTTGATGGAAGGTAGAAGTGCATAATAGAGTATCTGGGGATAGGGCACTGTGAAAGCTTTTTAATAAACCATTTTTCTTTTGGTTCATGTGAATCATCTTATCTGATGGCTTAGAACACATTTGAGTGCCTTGTGTACTAGGCTTAATGTTGGCAGAAAGGGGAGATATTTTAACTAGAAGTCTGAGTTACAATGGCATGAATTAGGAATGTTGGTGTTGATATCTTCTTAGACTTACTGATGTCATAGACTGTTAGCCTGAGTCAGAGTTAATAGTAGCTGCAGGCATCAACTGGTAAGAAAATCAGACACAAATAAGTAAATGTTCCCAAATCACACAGATAATTAAGCACAAACAAAGAAAAGCTAAACAAATACATTTCTATTCTTATTGTTTGAAGGAAATGCAATTGGGAAAGGAAAAGTCAAAGTAGCTACATGAATTTTTTTGGATACAATTTCCTCAAATATGATGTCCAAGAATATAAGACAAAGGACTGTAAAGCTAGGCATTGGTTTCTGCATCACTACATTCGGGGTCACTTAAACAAAGACTGGCTTTTAATTTTTTTATTGAGGTATAATTGACATATAACACTATATTAGTTTCCAGTGTACAACATAGTGATTTGGTAGTACTGCAAATGATCACTACAATAAGTCTAGTTAAAATTCATCGCCATTTTTTTCTTATGATGAGAACTTTTAAGATCTACTTTCTTAGTAACTTTCAAATATGCAATTCATGGGGCACCTGGGTGCTCAGTGGGTTAGGCGTCTGCCTTCAGCTCAGGTCATGATCTTAGGGTCCTGTGATCAAGCCCCACAAGGAGACCCACTTCGGGCTCCCTGCTCAGCACGGAGTCTGCTTCTCCTTCTCCCTCTGCCCCTCCCCTGCTGCTTGTGCTCTCTCTCTCTCTCTCTCTCAAATAAATAAATAAATAAATAAATAAATAAAATCTTTTTAAAAATATGCAATTCAGTATTATTAACTGTAGGACTGGCTTTTTAACAGCCTCGGCCAACACATTCTTTTCCTAGAAGAGCTGCAAAACTTTCCGTAATCTCACATTTGGAACTCAGGGTTTGGAGGGTCATTTCTAGTCTGAGTACTTTCTAGAGGTCTGAACTTATTGAAATGAGTCACTTGGTTCAGTCCAGTTGGTCACTGGCCTGGCTAAAATCTATGATTCCGTCTTTGCCCGAATTGGTAGGTGATAGAACATAGCCTTGGTGGATTTTTTCATTCTTTTTCTTACTGACCATTGGTATTCATCCTCTTTCTACATGTGGCAATAATGCTAATGGTAAAGATTATTTTATAGAAATATGGCACCAGTTTAGAGTCCTCAGAGGACTTTTGCATAGAGCATTTACAGATTGATTGATTAGTTGGTTGGTTGAGTCTCACCATAACAATCTGAGAGTGTGTAAGAAGCCATACGAGGGAGTATTGCCGTCAATAGGTTGCAAGATTTGCAACCGGTCATACATTTATTAAGCATCTGCTAAGCACCGGAGGCGGGGTTAGGCCAATTTATTATGGTGAAGCCAGGACTGGAACGTACAGCCTCTGATTCTTAGCCCTGTACTTCCCATTGTCTACACCCACATAGGGCTGAAGCTTCATTGAGGCCTATTAACTGGCCTTCCAGTTTCCACTAACCATTAGTCCGTTCTCAGTTCAGAGGAGTAGATCTTGTCCCATCCTGGTGGGAGGCCGAATCAGCTCAGGTGAGGAGCAGCTTGACCCGTGGAGCGACAGGAAATGGTGTGCCCCATTAAAGGTGCTGCAATGCTCCGTCTTATCAACAGAAGCCGCTCAATTGTACACACCTGAAAAAGGAAGCTTCCCTGAAAATCTCCACTTGATCTGATGTCTGTGGACTCTGTGCACCCTAAGCCCCATCTTTAAGCCATCTGAAGTAGAGCATCTGTGTTGTATGTGATTTCATCTCCGTGGCAGAGCGATTCAGCAAGTTAGAGAACCCTGATATGTTAAACGAATAATAAAAGTGGAACCAGCTCACAAATGCTTTAAATATCCTATTTTATGAAAGATCTCATATAGATAATTCTGTTCATGGAAAGCAACTATACTTCGGATAATGCAGGAAAAGATTGTTTTTTCAGTTTGGGGCTGATGATTCATGTATCTGTGAGTGAAAAAGCAACAGTAAAAGGTAGGGCTTGGATTCTTCCCTATTAGCTATTTCTAAAATGTAAATGTTTGTCTATTAAATGCATTTCAGTCGCCAATATTAACATGCCTGGGAACAACAACAACAACAAAAAAGCCAGCAAATATTTATTATCATGAGTTATGTGCCCATACTCTGAATGCATAATAAAAAGTTAGGGGAAGACTCAAATATTGCTGCTTAACTTTATCATCTATGGAGCTGTGGATTGTTTTTCTTCATTTATTAATGCAAAAACGGATTCAAAAACAAGATTTGATCAAATGAGAAATTATCAATTTCTTTTTTTTTATTAAGAAGGACATTTTAAATGTACTTCTAAAAAACTACACTTTTGGAATGTATAAAACTTTTGCACACTAGTGATACTACTAAACTATATATACTACTATTGTATAATAATTATACAATTATACTATCATCTTCAAACTATGTTCACCATGTAAACTGGCAACAGGGAACGAAAATTTAACTCAGCTCTTCCCCTATTCTTGCTCTTTTCCAGTCATTTTAAATCACTTTAGATTATAATTCTCTAGTAAATGGTTTAAGTAGGCAGCCAGGACTCTCCCAAAGCTTTTTAGGTGGGAAGAATATATGTACCTGACAGAAGTGTCCAATGAGTTCATTAAAGCCATCTTTAATATGTTCATCCTATACGCTCATAATCATCCCCTTGGTGCCTGGCCCTGTATCTTTATGTGGTCCTCAGGTGCCTGCATTTGGAAACTCCACCTGAGCCCCCTCTTCCAAGGCTATGCTATATTTCCTAAATCTTTCTGTGGCCTTACCACCAACACAGGCCTGCTTTCTGACCCAATTTTTTAAAAATGTATTTCTGGACCTTAAGCTAATGCATTATGCATCCTCAGTAACACAAAAGTATACATTCTCAGAAGTAGCCTTACAAATTTTCTCTTATATATTTATGCATATTTTATTTGTCTAATTAGGGGGGAAAAGATGACAGGACAAGATAGTACGATGATACTCCACTATATATTTAAGGTGATAGAAAGTATGGTTGTGTTTTCCTTTTTAAATGCAACAAGAAAGAATACCTGAGTCCTACTCTCAGCCCTGCCACAAACTAGCTTTGCAGTCTTTTGCAACTTAATTATTTATGTCTCTTCCACTAGATTTTGAAATTCTTGAGGGTAGAATTTATGTCCATTTCATTTTTATCTTTGACAGTGCTTAGCACAATGCCAGTTGCATAGTAGATTCTCAATACACAGATATTTCCATTGGTTAGCAGACAGAGAATTAAGGGTGGACCCCAAAAAAGAAGTCAAAACTTTTTTTAAAATGTAGATTTTTGTGTTGTCAGCATTGAGGTGCAACCCCAAGACCTCTGAGTGAATGGGATGGGGGAAGGTGAGAGAGAGGGAGAGTGAAGACATCTGTTAAAGAACTTTGGGGCCATGAGGTCCAGGGTGATTGTAAGAAGAGAAGACAATTAATCAGGCTGCTAAGGTACATCAGTTAAATAGAAAACAACCAGGTTAGCGCAATGTGTGGAAGCCCACAGAGGACATCATTACAACAGTGGTTCTTTACCTGAGGCAGTTTTAACCCTGAGGGACATTTGGCAATGTCTGGAAATATTGCCGATTGCTGCCACTGGGGGGCGTGATGCTGGCATCCAGTGGGGGAGGCCAGGGATGCTGCTAAACATCCTGTAATGCGTAGGACACCCCAGCAACAAAGACTTATCCAGCATAAAAGTATCATTAGTGCTGAGGTTGAGAAACTATGATTTATAAAGACCGTTGAACAATGTTAGAGAACCTGAGAAAAGGTCAATTTATTTGGTAATTAGGAAGCTAGTGGTGACTTTAAAAGAAAAGTCTCCAAGTTGTGAGAGAATAGAGCTGGTGGAAGTAGGTAGCAAGACAGAGTTCACAAGACATAATGACTTCTGAGATGTTATAAGAAGGTGGGTGGGAAGCAATGTTTGTTTTGTTTCTGAGCCAAGGGAAATTGAACCTATTTATACACCAAGAAAAAGGAGCCAGGAGAGAAATAGGGAGAGAGATTAAAAATGTGAGAAAGAGAAGAGCAATACTACAAAAATTGGAAAATTAAGTTAAAAAGCACAAAAAGAAGTCAGGGCCAAGATGGTGTTGAAGGTGAGGATGAAGAAGGGGAGGATAGGCAAATGAATGGAATTTGAAGGTGCAGAGATGAGACGCTAAAGAACTTCACAAGAGATGATCTTTCTCAGTGAAATTGAAAAGTATAAGTTGCTAAGACTAAAGGGGGAGGTTTGGGGCTTGGAAACAAATTTATAGCAGTCTGCATGGAAGATAGATAAGGAATAGGCTCACGATGACTGAAAGAATCATGGAACAACGTAAACTCAGCTGACATTGTGAAGCATAAAGAGTAGGTTTCAATCATCACATTTAGAGTATCTCCTCTAAAAATGCTTTGTAGACCAAAGGAAAGCAAAGAAAACTGATGTCCTGCTGGATTAAGGGCAAGATGTCAACAAGGTATCTGTGGTATAACACCAAGGGAATGAAAGGAGCTAAGAAGGACAAAGTTGAAAGAATGAACCGTGGTTTATGGCTGAGTTAGGGGGTCAGGAAGACCATTGCCTGGGTGGTGGGGGGGGGTAAGGATGGGGAGGACTGATAAACAAGGGAAGAAGGGATCAAGGAACTGGAAATCTTGGACAGGACAAAGAGCTGGTTCAGAAAGTGTGAGGGAAGACAAGAGGTTGTGATCAAGGGAACAATTCTGGGCAATGAGAACATTGCTTCTCTGTCACCATAGAAGGTGGAAGAATGTTACTGGAGAGAAACATGTTCTATCTAACGCCCTTATCTCTACAATCTCTCTCTTTTATAGATATAATTAGAAACTGTCCCTATCATCAGGGAGATTATAGGGAAAATAGTCTATGAATTATTTCTTAATTTGCTGGCCTACTTTGATCATTCTCTTCTGATAGTCGTAACTACACAATGTCTACAATCCATTCTTTTCAAGCTCAAATACAGATCTAGTCCAGGATCTGCATTTGACTCTACCCTTACTAGATAAGTAACCTCAGGCAAGACATTTCACCAAACTTATTTTTGTTTCATCTGCAAAATGGGAGTAATGAACAAGACTGTTTTGAAGGCAATTTGTGTAAAAAAAAATATTAGGTTTTTAATAATTTAAAAAATTTACAACTATCTTTCTATCTTCATCTGTACTTCAGGAAACCTCACTGGTGAGCCATGCTCTACCCGATTGACTTATTACCTACTATTCTTCAACCTGAGTTTTCTTTTGCAAACATGATCACCTTTATTGTCTTTTCCCTTCCTTGAAACTATGATGTTCTCCTCTAAATGCCACATGTGAAAGCTTTATATCCCCTTAGGGAAATTGCTAAACTATGTGAAGTTCTGTTTTCCTCTTAGGTGGTTTGGCAGGATCTTTGCAATGAGCAGAGTTAATGCCTTTATAGTGCCCAGCACTGTGCCTTCCATACCTCGGCACCCAGTGGATGGAAGCTATGATGGCACTGAGTTTATGAGAGTGACACACTCCCCAAACCTTACTTCCACAAGCATAACTGTAACTTTATTAGACTCTGGAGAACTTAACACTTGTCATTATTATGTCATTATTATGACACTAATCATCAACCTATGCGTCTTGTGGTCCTCACCAAATGGTAAACTTCTTGACACAGCAATGAGCTTTAAATTCTGAAATATATATTTCACGTCTCCAGTTCAGGGACAATGGACATTCCATAAATACTTGCCCTAAAGTATGACATTGTAACGCCACAGCACCTAGACATTAATGAGAAGAAAAAAGTCCTCTGTATGTTTTTTAACTGAATTCTACTAGTTCTGGAAATAGGTTCTGCAATCCAATTATGGGTGTTCTTTCAAATGTGGTCAGTACCTACAAATCATAACTCTTCTGTATTAGAAGCAAAAATCAGTTGCGATTCTAAAAATAAGTGTTTTGAAGCCAAGAGTCTGTTTGGCATATTTATACAACTTGTATTTACTTTTGCTAAAATAATTGAATTTGTAACAATTATAAGGCTGCCCAGATCTCTTTAGCAATGGGTATTGATTGTTACACAAAGGAGATTTACCTCATTAAAAACAAAGTGTTTTAGTCATCATGGCTCCATCCACAGAACCTGGTGTCATCATTACAATAATCATGTGTTTGATGGATATATTAGGGTCTCTTGAAAGCTTCACTTCTAACACAATGATTTGCAAAGCTTTCAACAGTTAATTATCTTGTATGTTGCAGACAAAAACAAAAGTCTCTTCACCCTGGTCGGAAAGAAAACTGGAGCTAATGGCAAGATTCACCTACTGGAGGGCATTTACAGAGGTCATGCTGGCTTGTTCTTGTCTGTGATCCAGAGTTCAGTGGGATAGGAGTGTACAGAATTATTCAAACATTTGGGGTGGCCAGTATCTGAGTAATCATGGCATACTTAATACCTGTCATGGAATAGTGGAAAATGCGATCAGCAAACTTACCCAGGGCCAGACATGGGTAACAGAGCATGACTTCCAGATGAATAAGGTGGACATTCTATAATACTCAATAGAGAGCCAGGGAAGATTCCTGAGCAGGGGATGACGGCCTTGGTTCAGAAAGATTAATCTGGCTATGACAGTGAGTAGAGTACGAGGTTGTGGGGTGAGTGGGCTGGAAAAAGAGAGAGGAAGAAAAATCTGGAGACCAATAGAACACATAGAAAGGTATTGCAATTGGTCTGGCAAACTAATAAAGGAGTGATTTATTGACAGAGTGGGAAAGGAGTGAGGAAATGAACAGGATGTATTTTGGATCTCTGTGTGCCTTTATTTGGGAAATCATTAAATGTAGGATAGGGATCGGGCTGGAGTCAAAGATAATATTGAGGCTTGCAGGTTGAGTGATATTTAAATCATGAATGCAATTAAATTAAAAGACCCAATATTTTAAAATAGTTGATGTAATGAAAGATTTAGTCTTGTTGAATTGAAAATACTAGCAGAAAAACCAAATCGAAATACTTCAACAGAGAGTTAGAGTACATGTTATTCTACAATACATTTCTTTTTGTAAAAATGTGCAATGGTTTTTGTTTGTTTGTTTTACTAATTTCTGGGTCATGGTTATGGGCATTTTCAATATTATTTGACATTGCCATCTTGCTCTCTGAAGTGCCTGTACAAATTTAAATTTCCATTTGCTCTTTATAGGAGTTTTCCTTCTGCAATACTTATTATCAGAATTTTTTACATGCTGCTAATACTCTCTCTTTTGTTGACATTTCCTGGATTACTAATAAAAATGAGCATTTCTAAATATGTTTAATGACAATTTAGAGTTTCTATTCTTTGAATATCCTGTTCATATTCTTTGTCTAATTATTTTCCTGTTATAATCTTGTTTTTCTTATTGGTCTCATAGGCATTCTTTATTTAATATGATGCTAATCCTTTGTTTACTGTATGTCTTGCAAATACTTTTTTCCAGTCTGTCTTGTTTAATTCCACATGTGTTCCTCTGTTTCTAAAATAAAACTTTAAAGAAATGGTTGCAAACTATTTGTTCATGGACATTTTATCCTGTCAGTCTCACTTAATACGTCTTTCCTTCTGTGACGCATTCTCTGATTTCCCCTGTGAAACTGTCTGTTCTTGCCTTTCTTCCTTCTTCTATATTTTGTACTCTAATTTAGAGTACATGAACATAGAGTCAATATAGTACCTCTGACAGGTCGTTTTATTGGTTTATTTACATGAAAATCTCTAGATTATAAACTCCTGATGGCACTTTTGTATTTACCTTTGTCTTCCTAAAAGCCGGCCCAAGGTCCAGGAAATAGTAGGTATTCAGTAATTGTTTTTCAGTATGAATTCCCTTTGAAAACTGAGGTTATCATCTTAACTTACTTCTGGGAGATTTTCCCTTTTTTGAATCATAGACTCTGTCTCATTTATCCTTACATTCCCCTACCATGTCAAGCCTTATATAAGAGGTGAGGAACAAACGTATCACCATTATTTAAAGCTAATCAATACACTTGAACCATTGTTTTTCTCTACTTTTCCTAAGAAAAGTCAGCATTGTAAAGAAAATGCTTTTTTACATATACATCTTAAAACCCTTGTTATTAAAAGATAATTATCATTTTCACTAGAAGTTTATTGTAAATTTCAGAAAGAACTAAGAAGTTGATTATGAACTTTGGCATTTCTATTTTTTTTTTTTAAAGATTTTATTTATTTATTTGAGAGAGAGAGAATGAGAGACAGAGAGCATGAGAGGGAAGAGGGTCAGAGGGAGAAGCAGACTCCCCACTGAGCCCGATGTGGGACTCGATCCCGGGACTCCAGAATCATGACCTGAGCTGAAGGCAGTCGCTTAACCAACTGAGCCACCCAGGCGCCCAATATTTATTTATTTATTTATTTATTTATTAAGATTTTATTTATTTGCGAGAGGGAGAATGAAAGACAGAGAGCATGAGAGGCAGGAGGATCAGAGGGAGAAGCAGACTCCCTGCTAAGCAGGGAGCCGGATGCGGGACTCGATCCAGGGACTCCAGGATCATGACCTGAGCCAAAGGCAGTTGCTTAACCAACTGAGCCACCCAGGCGCCCTTGGCATTTCTGTTTTTCAAATGAAGGTGATTAAGAGAACTTTGGGGGCGCCTGGGTGGCTCAGTCGGTTAAGCGGCTGCCTTCGGCTCAGGTCGTGATCCTGGGGTCCTGGGATCGAGCCCCACATCTGGCTCCTGCTCAGCGGAGAGCCTGCTTCTCCCTCTCCCTCTACCTGCCACTCTGCCTACTTGTGCTCTCTCTCTATTTCTCTGTCAAATAAATAAATAAAAAGAAAAAAGAAAAGAAAAGAAAAGAACTTTGGTAATAACGCCAAAGCAATTTAGTCGGTTTTTATCCGAAAGTTTTTGGGATCCAAATATATGCCTGGAGAACTACCAATTTACAAAAAATATAGAGGTATTTTATTTGTTAAAGTGCATTTCTTTAAAACTCTAAACAATCCAGGGCTTTCCTTGCAATGTGCTAGGGTGACTCAGCTCAGTGGCAGCCCCCTGTAGGATGTTCTGGGGAAGCTGATCTTTGGAATACACACATACACTTGACCAGATGCAGGTGGTCAAATAGCAACCACCAGATTTACTCACTTTGAACTCCTTAAAGCTTATGTTATGCACTTTGGTTCCAAGGCCACTTTCCATAGCATCATCTTAATACCTAAAGGGCAGTGACAGCCTGGAAAATTGCAAATTCTTTTCTTTTAGAATTTTCTCCCAAGCTTCCCATTCTTTATCTTTGCTGTATATTTTTATGGTGTTATTTTGCTGTTAAGCATCAGTGCTATTTTAAGTATGACTGGCACGTCTTTTATGTGGCTCTGTAGCATCATGGATGATACCTTTTGGAACTGACAGCCTTCTTATTAAAAGTGCCATTTTTCTTTTTTGTCTGTAGATCCAGATCACTGAGAGAATAGACTTCTTTTTTTTTTCCAGTTAAGCTACTGCTACTTAAATTTCATTGATGATAGCACATGCAAAATTGACTTTAATGCTCTGCTGGCTCATCCTGGCCTGGTGATTGGAGTTGAGCATGTTAATTGGTTACCCACATTCACACAGCATTGGATTAGAGACCTAATTCTCTTTGGCAACTCTTTGAGCGTATCACAAAGTGCTTTTTGAAGAGAAGGTTACTCCTTTCACATAACTTCATTAAGAACATTTGCTCAGACCTTGGAATACATATGGCAATCTCAAGGAAAGTTCAAAGGACACCATTGTGGAGGAGCAGGTCGCTTTTCTAAAATTGCCTTAAGATCTTTATAAATTCCATATGACAGATTTTTCAACCATAAAACATTACCCATTGTCCGTGTTCTATGTGTAAAGAGCAAAAGTGGGAACTCTACAGTTCATGTTTGTGAGCTGCTGAGTCTTAAGTTTTTATTTTTAAATGGGCCTTCGGGAGCAAAAAAAAAAAAGTTGAGTTAATCATACTCTCAGTTCCTAGCACATTATTATTATCTATTCCTGCAAGATTTGTTTTATTTCCTTACTTTTACCCTGTACTCCCTCTGCCCCCACCATCACCACTTACTCTAATGTGTTTGATGTATGTCCTTAAATATGCATGTACCTTGTACAATATGCAGTATTGTTATGAAGTTTCCAATTTTCAAGAAAATGAGCTTTCAAATATCAATAGTCTTGTTTCTTATAACTTGAACGTGACCAAACTAAAGCTTTAACAAATGTGCAAAAGAGGTAAATGATGGAACCATAGGATCTCATGGAAAATGTTCAAATCCAGTCAGCTGGAAAATGGTTTCGTATTTGTGAAACATTTAGACTGTGGAAGGTGACCTTTACTGAACACTGATTATGACCCAGGCACAGAACTAAGGTTTTTATTTTAGCTTTACAAAAACTATTCAAGGTGGTGTTATTGTCCCTACTACAAAATGAAGAAACTACACTTAAAAGAGGTACTCAAGTAACCAGCCAAAAGACACATGGCTAAATTTGGATTCTGGGGTTAAATCAGGTTTGCAGTCTTCTCTCCTTAAATGGTAAGGTTCATGTCTGTGGAAGTTCCAATGAAAAAAAATACCTTAAGGAGATCTGAGGAAATTTCACTGAGGAAGGAACATATGGCCCCAGCATTGAAGAACAGATAGATTTAGAAAGGCTTATAGGAGAAGCATTTATCATAAGCAAGTGTGTTCAAGAAACACAAAGCATTAGCCTTTAGCCAGATTGCAGGGGGAGCCATTAAAAAATGGGAAAGGTACGTGGAATCCAAATCATTAGGCATTAGCTATTAGACTAAGAAGTTTGGTTCCGTCTGAAAAGATACAGAAGTTTATCTTCTGGTAGGTTAGGGTAGGGAATAGAAATGTGGGTAAATTCCTTCCTCCAGTACATGTGCACAAGGTTAGGATATAACATCCTAACCAGCCACATCACCAGTGAACCTCACATAGTCCCATCTGTGTTCTAATTGTACACAACCCACTTGAGAAAGATAAGACGAAGAACTGAAATCGTTGTAAAAGATAGTAATAATAAATAATATTTTTTGAGGTCTTTTTAGGTGCCGAGCTGGGTGCCTTCCAAGTATTGTCACAATTAGTCTTTGTAACAATACTAAATGGAGATACTATGATTTTCCCATTTTACAGACTTAGAAAGTGAGACTTGTAAAAGTTGGATTATTAACCCAGAGTCACACAGCTAGTAAATGGCCAAGTGCCGTGAGTATCCATTTGTGCCTGGTTCTCAACCACTAAACTCTGTTGTCTCCTATAAGTAAACGGTTCAATATGTGGTAAGAGCCAACTAGTTTAAACTCAAGGCGGTATTGAGAATATTTTATCTGATTTCAGCTGAGAAAATAGAAAGCAGACAAGTGCTCTCTAAGGAAAGGAGGCCATAGGTTTATAGAATGAAATCATCACTTTGAAGGATGTACTTCATCCTCTCCAAGTACTTAGGCAGATAGGACCATACATTTTAATAGAGTCATGTGGCTGCAAGCGGCCTCCAGGGGGCCATTTAGCCATCTCCTTTTTGCACCTGAAGGTTTTTTAAAGATATGAAATACATAGGTAATGAGGTTGATATCAGAGGGAAGGGGGTCAAAGCTTTAGTATTATGTGGGTTCAACTGTTACACGAGAGTTGGCCCCAGCTGAGTTTTTGAAGCAAAGGGAAGATAAATCTCTTCAAACGAGGGAGCTACTTTTTCCTTCATTCATTTAACATAATTTCTCTGTCTCAGGACCAATCTTTCATGTTGGGGAATAGACTCCTTGACTCTTCCTCAGGTCCGAGAATGTGCTCAACCAGGCACAGAGAGAATCCAGTGATCTGTAATTTGGGTGGCAGATACGTTTGTTGTCATTTATGGGTACACTCGCGTCTCCTAGAGGCCCGTGTATTGTGGAGGAGAAACCACTGGCCTGGTAGCTGAAATTCTTAAGTCCCCAACGCAAACCTACAAATGTTTCTACGTGGATGCTTGATAAAGAATATTTATACTATTTCCACTTTCTTGAACTGTAAAACTTAGATAGCTCAGCTTTATATAATATGTACAATCCGGTCTAGAAATCACATTTTAGTAAATAAAAAATATATACTTTCTGGTCACTGGAAGAGCTTGATATTTATACAAATCCTAAGGTGATTCTTTTTACTCCTTAAATTTTTTTAAGTTTATGTACCAAAATTCTTTAATGAATTGCCCCTTATTTCATAGAAATCTTGTAAGAATTCCATATTTGGAAACCCCTAATTTTCTGAGATTGATATAAAAATGCAGGATAATTACTAATAATGAGTGTTTATCAGCATTATAACTAATGGCTTTAGTAATTTAGTTATAAATTGAGCCTTTTAATAAATTGTTTACCTGGGCGAGAAGAGAATTAATTAAGTAGTTAATTGTTATTGAATGCCGGGTACTTTACATATACTAGCTCATTTAATCTACACAAAACCCTATTCATTAAATCAACACATATTGACGAAATGCCTGCCACAAGCCAGGAGTTGTACTCGATATCAGGGACATAATGATGAGTGAGACAGATACACGCTCTGAGCTCATGAAGCTTGAGAACTAGAGAAAATTAAACAGGTCCTAAGCCTAGTGTAGAAAAGTACACAGGGGTAGAGTGGGGCACAGGGGACCCTACATACTGACATTTAGGTCTGAGGCCTTGAGTGCACTTATACTCAGAACCCACACGCATCAGGAGGCGGGCCAGCTTTTACCTGTAAGAAGCGAGCCCCGGGGCATGGCTGCCTCCAAAGCCTGTGGCTTCCTTGAGGTCACATAGTCCAGCCCCCCGGAGAATAATTGAGAACTTCCTAGAAGATATCTTTCCATTCTAAGCATTCAAACAAGTGTACTTTAAATAAAATCGTATTAGCACCAGCAATCTTTTTGCATCCTACCGTGGAGAAAGAACTCTTGGTCTTCTCCATTTCTTCCATCTTCTTTCTTCTTCTTCCATTGCTAGGCGCCTAGATGCGGACTTCAAGGGTGTGTGAGAGAAGAAACTAGCCATTAAACAGAGGAAGGGTTTTCAAAGACAGTTGTTCTAACATACTGCTTTCTAGATTCAGCCAGCACATTAATATTGACTTTTTTGTCAACCTTCAAGGCGCTTGGCATAACGAGTTGATCTTTTTTTTTAATAATTAGTATTATTTCAATGTAAATAAGACATGCAGTTGTTGGTTTGGGTTTTTTTTTTTCCCCCCACATAGAGTTACTGAGGTCCCGGTCCGGAGGCCCATGAGAGATTACTTTTGCTTCAGAGTATTGCAATTACCCTTGCAGTGCAGTAAGGAGCGGCTACATTAATATCTTATTAATTCCATAGCAGTCATTGGGCCTCACTTGGTATCCGACATAGCTACACAAGCATTCTGCCTAACCAGGCTGCTTTCTTCCCCCTGATGATTTGTAGAACTCAGGAAAAGGACTTGTAATGCACTCCGCTATACCTCCTCTGCTGTTAGCACGGGGCACATAGTGTGGCTGAATCATAACAATCCAGGGCTTAATTATAATTCTAAAGGTGGTGTATCCTGAATAATGATTCCATGTTATTAACAAATGGAAATCCCAGGCAATTGTTTGAGTAGATGAGTAATATCAAGGGTGGATGTCATAGCCCACTTTTATTATTCCTGGAGAAAATACCACCTGTAACTTGGCTTCTCTCATTTGTCTTAATTACCATGTACAATTTAGGGCTTAGTGGCAATTACCTAAGTCACACAACATTCGTAAAGAATCGCAGAAAAGGAAGCGAATGTGGCCAAGGCAAATTAAGTCATCGTATTTATTTTGGCCATTCATTCATTCACTCAGAAAATATTTACTGATCACTTACCCTGTGCCAGACTCAGGGTTAGGTCGTGCCCATAAAAAGAGCACAAGGCAGACAGTGAACAACAGAGGGACACTCAGACTTCAAGAGGCACCTAGGATTATGTGGCTCACTCTTAGCTCTGCCGACAGGATGCCCTTTTTTAGGTCAGCTTTCCATTTTATTACTATCATTCTTTGGGACAAAGAGATAACAAAAATGCAGCTAGCTTTTCATAGGTGAAGAGGATTCCTGAACACGGATGTGAAAGTTATTGGAGTAGGAATGGGAGCAAACTTGGGAAATGAACTTTCCTGAGGGTATGTTTTGTAATTTGGGAAAGTTGAAAACTTTTGTTTTATGGGGTTTTTTTTGAAATGAAGATTAAAATGTTTCAGATATGTGTCTGCCCTTAACGTGCCCAAAATGATTTCTAAAACCCGTACAATAGGAGGACTTTAATGCAAAAATGCCTATATTTATGTCATTAAATTATTGGATATGGAGGGACTAAGCAGAGAAAGAAGAGGGTGATCAGAAGAGTCATAAAGACCAACATAGCATCATCCCTGCTGTTTCCAGATCATTCCACTTGGAAGTATGGTATTCCTGATTCTCTTTTCCTATTCATCCCTCTTTTTTTTTTTTTTTTCTTGTTTCCCATCTCTTGTGTCCCCATTCAGGAAAACTCACATTGTCCCTTTTAACTAAAGGACCCCCCTTGCTCTTGGAATTTATTCTTTGTTTAGCTATAGCCACCCTTCTTGAACTAGGTCAAGCCCTGCCTTGATCTCCTTCCAATGATGAGCAAAACCAATTTCCTGTGTCAAAGGTAGGGAGGTCATCAGATTCAGGCCCCCATGTGTTGTCCTAGCAGAAAGGGCACCCCATTCTATGCCAGTGAAACATTTCCCATTGCTTCACCTCTTGGAGCGTCCATGGTCAAAATCAGGCTTCTCAACTAAAGATCCAATAATACGTGTCCATCAGCATCACAGCGGAAGTTCAAGTACAGATGTTCAGACCCCTAGGTTATGTGTATACACACACACACATATACACACACGTGTGTATACATAAATCAAAATTATATGTGTGTAGAGATGCATACATATATGTGTGTGTACATATATAAAAATTAAATTTTATATAAAATTGGAGTCCTTGTTAAAATCATCATACTTTCCCTCATTTATTCAGTGATATCATTGAGCACCCACCATGTGCCAGGCACTACTCCAGGTCCTGGGAATGCAGTGGACTAAACAAAGCTGGTGCTCTGTTGGAGTCTGCATTATGGCGCTGGGAAAATCGGCAACAGTAGAGTAAAAAGTACCAGGTTTAGTATATCAGTTGATGATAAGTGCTATGAAGAAAAATAAAGGAGGAAGAGAGCTCAGGAGTGCTAAAGGATGGGGGAGGGGAAGTTTGCTCTTTTAAAGGGCATGGTAAGGAAAGCTTCACCGAGAAGGTGACATTTCAGCAGACACCTGAGAAATGTGAATGAGAAGGCAGGGGGCTCTCTGGGGGAACATACATTATAGGCAACGGGAAGAGCCAGTGCAAAGGCCCTGTAGCAGAACTGTGCATAGTTTCTTCCAGACACGGGAAGGAGCAGTTTCTCTGAATTACACAATCTGGTGGATGGCTGGCAGTGGTGTGGAGGAGCACCGTTTATGCAGAAAACAGTGTGACTAGGCCCCTTACAGCTGTGCAATGAGTCAGCACTTACAAGGACACCAGTGTGGCTAGAGTAGAAGGAAGGAGAGGAAAGTGGTAGGACATGAGGTCCGAGAGGTGGCAAGGAGCCAGATCACAGAGGGCTTTATAAGCCTGTGTAAGGCCTTGTGTTTAGTCAGGGGCGCGCTGGTAAATGTTGAATATCTGGAGGGGACTTGGCTTTGATTACAGTATTTGCCAACTGCTGTGATGGAAATACTCTGACCAGGACTGAGTTCAAGCATGAAGGCATTGCTGAACAGAGGGTTAGGGAGAGACGTGCAGTAGGACACCCTCCTGTAGTGTTCCTAACAGGCTGATCGATATAACAGACGTAAATCATTGCAAGGGCATCAATAACAGCAAAATGTAATAAAATAATTAGACAGTGAAGAGTTTTGAGTATTTGTTACCTTTGTTTTATAAATAATTTATTTAATTCTGAGCTCATGTCATTTAAGGTTTAACAGTGGCTATGTTGAACCAGCTTGCAACATTTCCGAAAATGTCCTTGTCACCTCTCTTGAACTGCTGTGAGTTGGCACACCGCTGGCCTTCCTCTGAGTGAGGGTTTAGGAGCAGTAGGCATGGGTTTTAAAGGATTGTTCGGCTGTGCTGAAAACAAGTTGACAGGTGGTCAAAGGCAGAAGCAGGGAGACGCGTCAGGAGTGTTGCAAGAACCCTTAAGGCTCAGCATGGATCGTTTGAAAAATCCCTACACCTGTCCACGTTTTCCCTCCCACGTGGCTTAGGAGCTTGGGCGTGCAGACCCGGTTAGTCACTTGCCGTAACTCCTCTGTGCTCAGATGCAAGGTCTCTTCACAGTGAATGTTTCTGAAATCAGGACAAAATTAGAATGCATCTCAAAATTGTGTACCTTTAATATATACTGCTTCTTCTTTCCTAAAAAGCTGGTAGGTAATCAATATGGGCCTAGCAACTGATAGCATTTTACAACTGAGAAAACATTCCATTTTGCTTCATGAGCCGCAGAATTGATCGTAGTAATGTATTGTTTGTGCCCAATTGAATAAAACTGATAAAGGTTTTGAAATATAAATATATACTCTATAAATAAAGGCTAAGGAAAGTGAGAATGTTTTAATAGGAGAAGCAAGCACGGGGGGGTGGGGAAAGCTGCAAGAGGAATCAATGAATCAAGCATTCAGGGAGGTCAGTGAGTTCTCCTCTGATTAAATAAGACAGACAACCATCTAGCAGTGTGATTTAAGGAGTCCTGCATCCTTTCCCACCAGCCTGCGAAATATATTATATTCCCACTAGCTCAGTTCTTTGGGGTTAAAGCATTGTCTCCAGGTGATCGCTGTTAAAATGTCTAAAAATGACCCAGGAGGCATGGCACATTCAGAGAGGGACCCATTAAAAAGATTAAGGGGAGGGCAGCATGGGGAGGAAATGAGACAGGAAAATGTTAATGGCGGGTCAGTGTTGTTTAAAGATCGAATGCAGAGTTTTTCAGCGCCAGGCAATGCCTGCGGCCCTTTGAACAAGTCCCTTAGACTAGGGCAAGCCCATCCCGCCGTGTGCTTTAGGACACCATTCTGCCATCCCCAGCACCATCCCCCATGGCAACTGTTGCTCGTCATTCCTCGGGCTCCCGTGCGAGGCCCCGAGGCTGTTGGGCATTCGTTTGGCACAAAAGCACAGATTAAATCCGCTGTTATTCTTTTCTCTCCAGCCAGGAATAATTAAATTTGTATATTATTCTATCTCACATTGCAGTTTTTGTAATGTCACATACAAATCTCAGTTTATTAAATAACTCAAGAAATGAAAGTCATTCGAGAAAAATATTTTTCAATCAGTAGCTATCCCTGAGAAAGAGAAGTTTCATTTTTATAACTGATAAAAATAATTTAACAGGGACATAATGGACATTGGATGATTACTGTCTTTGAAATGAGGATAAACAGCAGTGCTTAACCATACATTATCTGTTAAGTGCTATCAATTTAGGTGAGAGCTAGAAGCCAACATGATTGTGAACCCAAACAAAACGTGGGCACAGAGACATTTATAAATATCCAGTTATTTATTAGTCATCCAGATGATATTTTTAGATTACTATCAAAATGTTTTCCCTGAAAACCTCTTTAATAAACAGACCCGCAGACCACCGCTCTCCAAATGCCCGTGGACTTCAGTTGAAACAGCATGGATCACATAATATTCTTCTCACTATGAGCAATGCTGGGGTCCCTCGGGCCACTGTGTCTCTTCCATCCAGGCACCTATCCCCCACTTCAGGAAAACTACTCTGATATGATCCATATGTGTATCTTTCAGGGCTCAGCCTAAGATTCCGTGTAGAAAAAAATAGTCCCACTGCTATCACTAAATAATTTGAAAACCATGGATCTAGTATATAGGGCATCCCAAAACAATGGTCCAGCTGGAATAGAGCTTAAAGGAGTAAGAATAAGAAGAGTACCTCATTCCAACCTTACTTACATCACAATTTTAAAGGTCCTACTTGCAGGATTATTATATGAATATCGGTGAAACATAGTTTTCTATTTCTAGGAAGTATAAAAATGAAACCCACGATTTTAAATCATAAGTAGAATACAACTTATGTTTTTTGAGATGATGGTGTGCCATGATTTGTGTTGGACAGGCCTTTCTCAGGCTTGTTCTCATTCAATCATCTGTGAGGTCTCATTTGACTTTATTTTACGGGTCAAGAAAATGAGAGATTCAAACCCCCATTCCTCTGCCTGGACCTAAAGTCATGTTCAAACTGACCATAGCGTGTTTCAAACTCTTGGAACCTCTGACATTTACTCAGTATTTTAAAGACATGTCTACTATACATAACTCCTTCCCCGGGGTGTGTTAGGTTTGGCTTTGCCCAGAGTTAGTACCTGGGCTGGCTGACCAGTCCGACAACTCTAGCCTGTTGACCAACTGTCCCGTTTGATCTGGGACTCTTTACAGGGTGGTTTTGGCAAGGGAGAGGAGGGAGATGCGAAGTCATGAAACCTTATGGCAGGATGAAACCTGAAATGTTATGTGGTGGAAAAGTGTTCCCAGGCTAAACTTGGGTTCGTTCATTGACTACTCTACACACATCATAAATCAGCCAAAAGAGAGTTATTTCCATATTTTAAATTGCTGCAAAAATCTCTCCAACTTCCTCATTTTGCAGATAAAGGTTCAACATCATGTGAACAGTGTATGCTGAATTTTAATGCTCACTTCAGAAATCATACCCACTCACTTGGTGGGTTTTTGACACTCTTCTAACATACAACGATAACCTAAATTTGTTTCCAGAATCTGTTTATTTCTGTAGCGTGTACTATTAAAATACTTCTAAGTTTCCCTTAACTCTTTAGAAAACTAAAGAAAGGATCCCTGTTGCCTTTGAATAATATCTTGATTCTTGCTAATATCTTACTGAAATATTTCAAAAAGGGTTTAAAAATGCATTTCATAATATTTTAACCATTCTGATATATGAGTTATATTATGAATTTCATGAATCTTTTCTAAATATTGAAACTAGAAAAACCATGGGACAGAAAAACACAATTAGTAAATATTTAAATATTTGAAAACATCACAGAAATGTGCCTTGAAAATATCTAACGTATTAAAAGGTATGGACTCTAGAAAAACCCTTAAATGAAGTCTGAGCTATATAAGATTTATGGCAGTATTAAATATCATTTTGCCTTTTTACTTAGAGTGAAGAATTTTTAAATCTAAACACTTTGTTAAATATAAGTACTTCCAAAAAATGTTTAACTATTAATCATGTTAATACATATTTTAAGCTCCTACCTTGTAACAGGTATATCAAACATAGTTGTATTTAGGACATATAAACTTAATTCATATACCTTGTACTTTAATAGTTATGTCTTGTTGCATAAAGCATATTATATGTAGTTCTCTTCCCAGTCTTGGTTACAAGATGTAGTGATGTAAATATTGACATGAGATAACATTTTATATATCATTTTTCAGAAACTGAGAGATAAGAGCACCAAAAATATCCCACAAAAGTTAAAGTTCTCAAACAATTTCTTATGTTTATGTTAGAGAAAAAATGAAGGGGGAGAGGTAGGAAGTATTTGCAATAACTCATGTTGTGATTTATTAGATGCTAATCTTAAGAATACAAGATTACATTTCAAAGGTCAGCTTTACAGGCATGAAAAACAAAGATTGTGTGTGTTTGATACTAATGAGCCCTGTTTATTCAGTGGGTGAAGTCAAACAAATATTAGATTAAATCTAGATCACCACATGTTCTTATTAGACAAAGAGAATGCTGCTCAAAATATTTTCCCTGAATTACTGAGGTAAATAAGTTACACTGGTCAAATGGGGAGGGGAAATCATTTACAAAATTAAAATTGATTTTAATTTGTAAAAGCACAGTAGGAGAGTTTAACAGCTTTCAAAATGGGACTTTATTAGCCTTCAAACATAAGTTCATTTGGTCGGGGAGACTGCAATTTCCAAGACCTTGGGTTTATTTGGGTATTTTTCAAGCACCTTCATATGGAGAACATTACTCTTCATCTATATCCAGTTTACTTACATACATTTCAAGTTACTCTTGTTTCCTCTTTCCTACTTTCTTCCTTCAGTGTTGTCGATTGTGTACATTGTCGATTGGTCATTTCACTCATTCGTTTATTTAACAAGTGGTTCTGAAAAGCCCCTTACAGTCCAGACACTCTGCTTGGCACCCATGATACAAAGATAAGCAAGTCATGATCCCTGTCTTCGAGGAGCCCACTGTATAAAAACAGAGGAAGGAGTAATGATTCCATGGCGATAGATGAGGGAGGGCATCAAAGACTTGGAGAGAAGGACTTCTCTGGCCAAAGAGGGGGAATCGTACACCCTGGGAGAGAATGGGGATATAAACACTGCAGTATGGCAGAGGCTGAGGGGGAGGAGAAGGGCAGAGGGAAGACTGGTTGGCAGGAAGTATAAGAGGAATGGCTCCTTTGCTCAAACCCAGGAGTTGGAAGCTCACTGCACAAGGATTGGGAGCTCTGAAAGATCTCCAACAGTGACTGAAAAACTCACTGTGTGGAGGGCGAAAGAGGCAAAGACTAAAGAGCACAGGTTGGACTGTTTTAACAGCCCCATTCCTGGTGCTGAAGCCCTTAGCTGAAGAAGCACCAGCCAGCACAGAGTGGAAGGGACCCAGAGCAGTGTCACAGAGGCATGCCCCTCAGGACGTGGTGACCAGTTGAACATGTGGTGTAATCAAGATGGAGACAGCCAGCAGAACTCGCAAGTTGCTGATCCCGCCCACTAGGTGGGTAGCGCTGTCATCCATTAAGACAAGTCGTGAAACAAAGAAAATGGTCTTAAGGGAAAGAAATGCAATTTGGGATACAAGCTTGAGATATGTGGAAAAGCCACCTCTTTATGGAAGGCATTCATAGACTGGTGAAAGCAGGGCCAGTGATAAAAGTACCAAAAAATCTGAGCATGGGCTATTTCCTTCCCATTCGGTGAATTTCCCTCTACAGACCAAACTTGACCGTTGAAAATAATGAAGCAGAATGCACGGGTGTGTTTTTTAAGGAGACAATTCTAAAAATGCATTTATTTTTTCAACAAATATTTAATTGGCCCTATTCTGTGTAAGAAAGGCAGTGAGTTTTATAATGTAACTAACAAAGCACTGGTTACATAGCCTTGTTCTGTGCACATTTCTTTGCTTGGTTCATTAAACTTCATATTTGAGGTGGGAAAAAACGACAAGAAACTGGCCTTCGAAATCCAAGAGCACCTGAGAGACATGATTTAAGGCAGCAATCAGAATCAAGCTACCTGCTGCTTCAGAGCTGGTCTCTCCTGGGTGGTTTTTCCCAGGATTTGCAGGGCTATGAAGATGATCTTGAAGATAGGGCTATGTGGCCTTCTAGTAGCTTTCAGAAAAGGAATTGTTCAAAATGAATAACTATTTTTAAAAAAAATCTCTTTCCTTAAGAGCAGTGGTATTTGGTGATAAATTGAATGCTTCTCACTGAATTGAACATATCATGATCTAGATAGAAGCCTCAGCCTGAAAAAAATAAATAAATAAATAAAACATGGCACCCTTTATAGTATGGCGAAATGAGCTATTTCTGATCCTTAAAGTGTCTAGTTTCTGGAGAAGGAATTTCTGTTAAGGCAGGTTTCTCTTTCTGAGATACAAATGATATGTTTTCTATAAGGCGTATCACAAAATATGCCTGTTTGGCTCATAAATTGCTAGTATTGGTTTATATTGAATAGAAATCTACATAACCATCTCTTACAAGGGAAGAACAATATCCACATACAGGAAGAGCACAGACATTTACATCATGCTAAAAGTTAGAAAAAGAGATACATATGTGGCACTTAGCTCAACTCTCATGTTTGAGACAAAGTGGAAAAATATGGGAAATACTGTTAGTAGAGATTCTCTCACAATTCGTGCATGGTTTATTAGGTTTTTTTTATTATTATTATGACTTGCTTTGTTTGTTTGTTTGTGTGTTTTTCAGTCTGTTATGCAAATTGCCTGGCGACGTGTCCATGCAATGTCTGCAGACAAGTTAGCTCTACTTCTAGTGTTCTTTCTTGCCATTTTGTTTGGAGAGAAATAGGAAATCAATAGGCTTTGAAAGAGGAGAAGTTGTGTCCCATTATTATTCTGTTACATGTTGCTGCAGTGAAGATATGAAATTGGAAGTGGTAGAATACGGAATGAATGAATGAATGAATATGGTCTGATATTTTGACATTGTGACCTGTTTATGAACTGAGGACAGGACCCTGCATCCTTGGAGTGAGCGATTTTGTGGATGTATGTATGAAAGGGACTAAAACAGTTCCAGTAATGCACTCTCCTTGTAGAATCTTGTAGATTCTCTTGTAGAATCTCGTCTAGTCAAGTCGCAAAAAATATATATATATATACGTATATATATATATAATCTCTGAATAAGGCAGTTTCTAGTTCTGAGACTGAAAGATTCCTTACTGAATCTCCAGAAATTTCTACAAGAACCTCCCAAACCATTCCAGCCCTTTCCATCTCTCTTCCAAAACTTCCAAATTCTGATGTATAAACTGCACTTTCTTTGATGAAAAGAAGCCATTTCTTAGAAGAGATTGTCTGTTTTTCTTGCTTACTTTCCAAGTTGTTTTTTAAAGGCTGTGGGAGATGAAAATCTTTCTTCTCCATCATCTCAAAATTGTTTCACAGAAAGGAAAGGGAAGCATTTTGTGGGGTCCCCCTCCCCTCTGCTTTTGGGAATATGAATTTCCATGACCTCCTGGTTGGGAATCAGTGAGTAATATAAAAAATGACAAGGGATTCAGGGAGTTATGATTGCAACCAAAGGGTTCAAATCGATGCATTTGTCATTGCACCAAACACCCAGAGATGCCCGAGAATCAGGATCTCAAAACCAGATCTCAGAACGATCAGAACCATCATGTGGTTCTTCTGACACTCACTTTGGTTTTCATTTTTCTTTTAACTTCGCCAATATGTACTTTCCCAGGCATATACTGACACTCAATAAATATGTGTTGACCTAACGACTTAATTAAAAACATTTATTCAGTTGTGTCACTAAATAATCAAAGTCCAGTGACATTATTTCTTGGTTTATGCCAAAATCTGCTAGTGGCGAAACACCATCTTAGATTTCCATTTGGTAGTTTTACTGTTTTATTCTTAAAATAATTGTATATTTTTCAAGTTTTTCTTCTGCCTTTCATCTCAGTCTCCTGATAATAAATAACTTTAATATCAAATATCTCAAATATGTTTAAAAGCTCTTGAAATTCAGAGATTATTTTTATTTTTTTCCAGCATTTCCTGAATATTATGGCAGAATTCTTATTTAGACACGATTACTGAAAAATGAGAAAAAATATGTAGAGATGAAAGCATGAAGAAGGGTGAAGTCCAAAAACATAAAATATTCATTGGCATGCTGTTTAAGGCTATATCCATGTGTGGAAGAACCAAATCAAGCAGAAGGGCATAATAAATACAAAATGCAGAGGAGTGGCTCCCCCGTGGGAGGAGTCAGATGGGAAGGAAATAAAGTGGGGTACAAAGGAAGTTTCAGAAGCAGTGGAGAGTGTTCTGTGTCTGAAGCTTGAAAGTAGGTATAATTTATTATTTTATAGACCTTTATTATATATAATGTGTGTAATACATTATAGTCTATAATACATGCCAATTATCAGTAACATTATGTAGAAATATATCTCCATATCGAGAAATATATAAATTGTTTTATGTGTATAAAATATATCAAATAATAAAAAAAAATATGGGGAGGGATGTGATAAAAACCAAAGGAAGTCCAGGGTTATACAATAGAGCAATATCAGGGCGCCTGAGTGGCTCAGTCATTAAGCGTCTGCCTTCGGCTCAGGTCATGATCCCAGGGTCCTGGGATCCAGCCCTGCATCGGGCTCCCTGCTCAGCGGGAAGCCTGCTTCTCCCTCTCCCACTCCCCCCGCTTGTGTTCCCTCTCTCACTGTGTCTCTCTCTGTCAAATAAATAAATAAAATCTTAAAAAAAAAAAAATAGAGCAATATCAATGTCCATTTATTTTGCAGAGGCAGATTTCGAATTTATACTTAACCATTGCAAGCCTTTTTAAAAATAATAATGGCTTTTAGCGATCTACTTCCAAGAAGAATTTAAACTTTCTATTTGTTTTTAAAATGCTTATGTCCTCTAAAAACGAATTTATGGTTTATGTGTTATTGCATGCATCCTAAACATTTAATAACATCTTTTCAATTAATAGAAAGGAAGGAAAAAATAATGTAAAATATTATTACCTGTTTTCCTTATTTCTTCTCTAATTTTTTTGAATGAGTACATGTGTTTTTTGTGCATATAAGGTTAACTTAAGAAGTTGGCTAAGCTAATTTCTGTCTTGAGGTACAAGTAAAACTTCACAATATCAAACCCCCATTTTTTTAAAACAAAGTTTTGTTTTTTCTGAAAATTGCCTTCAGTCAGCCATTCCACTAGAGACTAAATATCTATTTACTGTACTTTGTCGAAATGCTCCTGGTTATAAAGATCAAAAGTCAAAATCAATAAGATTTCATTCATTTTTTATCTTGAAAAAAATCATAAAATGTGTTATATTTTTAGAAAAAAAATATATTGATACGGGTCATTTCTCAATATAGTAACTTTTCTTTCTCTTACTCTACATCTTGGCATAGGATCTGACAACTGAACTTAATATCTGATATCCAGAAAATCTAAGATGTATGGTTGCGTACAATGCCCTATATTGTCCACTCTTAAGAGGGTTTGAACCTATGGTGTGGCCAAGGGGCCTTTACATCAATGTACATGGCAAAAACCCTGAAACTTAGGGTCTTGTGCATATGGACTAGTCCCTGGTTATTCCTGGGTTACTAAGCAGCAGATAAAGTTCGACTAAATTACTGTTGCTTCGGTCATAAAAGCAGGAAGAGTGGCTGTGTACTGTCATCGGATGGGCACCTGTGAGTGAGGTCACCACAGGTGACCAGTTTAGCTTCACAAGTTCATAAAATTCGTTTCTTGTTTAAATTCATCTTTAGGGTGAGATGGGAAATAGTCATTCCTAGCTCTTGAAGGTTCCTATCTGCTATCCGGGGCATCTCCTTTCTCAATATGAAAGTGTCTAGAAATAAGAAATTAGAAGGTGCTTAATGAGCAAGCTTAAGCAAAGGAGGTTAGGTTGCTTTATAGACAATTTCATCAAGTCCCTAATAGCCATTATTTCTGCTCCCCTCTAGGAAATGGAATTCTCTGTTTTAGGTGGTGATGCATTTCTTTTTATGCATCTCTCCTTTCTCGACATTTACCATCATCACTTAATTATACATAAGGTAAATTTTCTTTAGAATTTGTCTCCTGTTACATTTTTTTTATTTTATTTTATTATGTTATGTTAGTCACCATACAATACATCATTAGTTTTTGATGTGGTGATCCACGATTCTTTGTTTTCGTATAACACCCAGTGCTCCGTGCAGTATGTGCCCTCCTTAATACCTGTCACCAGGCTAACCCATCCCCGCACACCCTTCCCCTCTAAAACCCTCAGTTTGTTTCTCAGAGTCCATAGTCTCTCATGGTTCATCTCTCCCTCCGATTCCCCCCCCCCTTCATTCTCCCTTCCTTTTCCTAATGTGCTCCATGCTATTCCTTATGTTCCACAAATAAGTGAAACCATATGATAATTGACTTTCTCTGTTTGACTTATTTCACTTAGCATAATCTCCTCCAGTCCCATCCATGTTGATGTAAAAGTTGGGTATTCCTCCTTTCTGGTGGCTGAGTAATATTCCATTGTATATATGATCATCTGTTGAAGGTATCTCGGCTCCTTCCACAGTTTGGCTATTGCAGACATTGCTGCTATGAACATTGGGGTGCATATGGCCCTTCTTTTCACTACATCTGTGTCTTTGGGGTAAATACCCAGAAGTGCAATTGCTGGCTCATAGGGTAGCTCTATTTTTAATTTTCTGAGGCACCTCCACACTGTTTTCCAAAGTGGCTGTACCAACTTGCATTCCCACCAACAATGTAAGAGGATTCCCCTTTCTCCACAACCTCTCCAACATTTGTTGTTTCTTGCCTTGTCAATTTTTGCCATTCTAACTGGTATAAGGTGGTATCTCAGGGTGGTTTTGATTTGAATTTCCCTGATGGCTAATGATGATGAACATTTTTTCATGTGTCTGTTAGCTATTTGTATGTCTTCTTTGGAGAAGTGTCTGTTCATGTCTTCTGCCCGTTTTTTGACTTGATTATTTGTTTTTTGGGTGTTAAGTTTGAGAAGTTCTTTATAGATCTTGGATACCAGCCCCTTATCTGTAGTGTCATTTGCAAATATCTTCTCCCATTCTGTGGGTTGCCTCTTTGTTTTGTTGACTGTTTCCTTTGCTGTGCAGAAGCTTTTTATCTTGATGAAGTCCCAAAAGTTCATTTTTGCTTTCGTTTCACTAGCCTTTGGAGATGTATCTTGAAAGAAGTTGCTGTGGCCAATGTCAAAGAGGTTATTGCCTATGTTCTCCTCTAGGATTTTGATGGATTCCTATCTCACGTTGAGGTCTTTCATCCATTTTGAGTTTATCTTTGTATATGGTGTTAGAGAATGGCCAAGTTTCATTCTTCTGCATGTGGCTGTCCAATTTTCCCAGCACCATTTATTGAAGAGACTCTTTTTTCCATTGCATATTTTTTCCTGCTTTGTCAAAGATTATTTGACCATAGAGTTGAGGGTCCATATCTGGGCTCTCTATTCTGTTCCATTGGTCTATATGTCTGTTTTTGTGCCAGTACCATGCTGTCTTGGTGATCACTGCTTTGTAATCCTGTTACATTTTAAGGTCAATGTGTTTATTTTGGGGGAATCACCTTACACATTGTTTGAAAATTTAGGAAGGATCCTTTTTATCAAGGACGTGATTACTCATCTTCTCTTGAGTATGTCACTAGCTGAGTTAGATTATAGATCTTTAAAGTGGGAATGTTTTCATAATTACTCCACAAAGGGCAACATAAATAGTAATCATTTGCAAGCTGATTTGTCTGTAGTTGTGTACTTCTTTCTTAGAGCACAATAAATCATTATATCTGCCAAAATCTCATTGGCTTGAAACAACAAAGTTTCCCTTCTTTCTTAAGTTACGTGCCTATTGTGAGTCAGGTAGGGACTCCGCACTGCGTGTCCTCAATCTATACCCAGGGGGACATATCAGTTGCTATCTGAAATTTTACCAGTCACTCTCACAGTGGGAAGACCAAGTTCTGGCTTTCCTTGAATGGGAAATTAATTGCTCTATCCTGGAAGTTACAATATTATAACTGACTAACCAGGATAATTCACTTATCCCCACCTGACCACAGGGGGGACCAGGAATTGCAGTCCTACCACGAAGCAGAAATGAAGAGAACTGGAATGATCTGGCAAACACTAATGACTCTCTTAATCATTTGTATAAAGTTCCCGTCATCTCTCATGTTGGCATATCTCTTATCTGGAAGGAGTGAAAGCCTCAAGCTGTGTCAAACAATGTTAGTGACTCCCAGGATCATGTTTTAGATTCCCATTTTCTTTTGTAGTCTTTTCTACACCAATATTCCTCAAAAACATAAACCGATATCTTCTTTAATATCACTGAGCATTTCTCTGAATTTCCCCCTAACTTCTTTGGACTTCAGTTTGCTTCAGCAGGAAACTAAAGATTCAGACTAAAGTCTCTCTTCTAAATGTTAAAGTTTTATGATTGCACTGTGGGAGTTATTAAATTGTGACATTCATAGTATTCAGTGATGTCATTATTTGTAATGTGCTTTTAGCATATTTTTAAAACAATGTATAGTTACTTAGCAGTTAGAGTGCACAGCATTAAACAGAAATAGTAAGGAATCTCACCGTTATCCTCAACCTCAAAATGAGTGGAAACTATAATGAATGAGCTATAAGCTGTGCTGGACAATTGCTGCTTGCTCTTAGATCTGTTCCCCTTTTTTCCTCTACTTGCCTCTATACAGTAGGAAACTACATTTCCCAGGATCCCTTGTGCTGTAGCCTCTGGGTCAGTGAGCCAATCAAAGGTACTCTTGGGTCCTTGGAAGGAAAGAAGCCAGAGTATTCCTTCCTGCTCACTCTTGCTTCCTTCCTGGTGTCCCTGGCACCTTCCCTTGTGGCTCCACTTTCCACTCTGCTGTGGTCCCATTTCCCAACCAAAGACTGGTTTCTACTCTTAGATGGGATGTTATCTCCTCCTCCAGTTGTTCCATAAACCAGAGCATAGTTAGTGGCCTCCTTCTCTAATTTCTGGATCATTGTTCTATCTCCAGCTTGACTTCTCAGCAGTTCTATCAACTGCGTAACTAATTCCCTGTACTAAAAACTTTCTGTTTGGAAACCACTCTGCATCTAGAGTGGTTTCTCTTTTCCTACCTAGATTCTGACTAATAAAATATCCCAAAACAAAATTGAAAGGTTCTAATCATTTCCTTTCAGGACTATACTGATACAAAAAAATAGATACTTTTCTCTTTAAAATGAATGAGGTCAGTAAGAGAAATGAAAAGTATAGTAGACCCAGAGAAGGACAAATTGAAATATTGGTCCCACTTCTTTCTCTGTGTAGTTGTATGGCTCCAACCAAAGTACTTCACTTCCTATACTTCCTTTTCCTCATTCCTAAAAATAAGATTTTGTACTACCACATGCAACAACATGAATGAATCTCAGAAACGTTATGCTCAGTGAAGGAAGCCAGACACATAAAGGTACATACACTAAAGTCTCATTTTTATGAAGTTCATGTAGATAAAGCTAATCTATGAAAATGGAAGTCAGAATAATGGTTGTCTTGGTGGGGGAGAAGGAGAGAATAGAAATAAGGAAATTTTCCAGGCTAGTGACAGTGTTCTCCATGGTGACTGGCATGTTGTTTACATGGGTGTATTTATTTGTACAAACTCACCAGTCACTTAAGATGTGCCCACTTCACTGTATATAATTATACCTCAATATAAAAAAAGGAAAAATGGGCACCAGGAAAGAAAATTAACTAGTTATTTAAACAAACAAGAGACTTGGATTACATGTCTCCAAGATCCCTTTTTCAAGCTCTGAAATTCGTTTATTTTCTATTGAAGAATTTGGATTAAAAAAGGGAGAAATAGGAGGGAGAGACAGAAAATAGAAATAAGTTTAAACTTTTTCCAATCATTCTACAAACGCATATTTTAAAACTTTCATTAGAGAGTTCATGCTTGCTTATTAACAGAGCAAGCTATAGAACCCAACTTCTTAGTTGGTTTTAATCCCAACTCCATGCGTGATTAGCTCTGGGAACTTGGGTAAATAACTTAAGCCCATATTTCTGAGTTTCAACATTATATTATAGAGTTAATGCTAATATCTAACCCAATGGGTCATTGTGAGGATTAGGTGAAAGAATGCATATATGGTTTTTACCGTGGTGCCAGGCACATAGTTAATGCTCAATAAGAGATGATGATGATGATGACGACAAATCTTTCTGGAAATTTCTACATATGTATTGGCAAATAGATATTTTCACTCTTGTACATAAATATCATACTATGCACAGATTTTTTTTAAATTTAATAAATCTTATACTTTTTTCCATGTTGACATCTAAAGGTCTGTTTAGTGATGGAATCGTATTCATCATGTGGATAGACCATGGTATATGTAACTGCTTTCCTATTGATTAGTATTTAGGATCTGTTGGTGCTTTTATTGTTAACAACAATAATGAAATTAACATCCTTATATGCAGTATTTGAAGGATTTAAAGCTTCTTTTATTTAAGCAAAAAGAACTTCTAACCATTTTACTGTCAGACTTAACTTTTTTATTTCAAGACTAACCCTTTCTACTAGGCCTTCTAGTTTTTTATTTTATCTTAGATTCCTAAGTCAATCAGGCAGGTGATGGAATACAAAGGAACAGTTGTTATCTTTTATACTCTGGGTTTTCTACAGTGAAGCAATGGGAAATAAATCATAATTCTGAAAGGAAAGTATAAGAGCAAGTAAGTGTAAATTCCATACCACGGTCTTAGAACAGGAAATATATTTAGTGTGCTTAGCAAATGTGAAAGCCTCGCCTAAATAGGGATTCTGAGCGTAGAAGAGATCCTCAAGGCTGTCGGAAGAAGAGAATGGAACTAAGGTTTCCAAAATTTAATTTTAAAATTAGAGTGGGAAACCTCTTTAAACTCGATTTAGTTACTATAAATATGAAGGCAAGTAACATCAAGCCAGCTCATCCTAAAAGAATCTCAAGAATACAAGGCCCTCTGGCATTTTTTTTTCTTCAGAGGAAAAGACCATAAAGTCAGGAAGGAACCTAGTGGGAGCAGAGAAAAGTTTTAATAAGCTTATAGCTACTCTGACAGTTGAGTAGTAAATACTAAGCATTACTTCATAGGAATGAGTAAGTATAACACCTTCACACGCTATTTCTATGACATATGGACCGTTAAGTGTTTGAGAAATAATTTGTTTGTTTTTGCAGCTCATAGTTTAACGTAATGAAGCACTACTGAGTTGAATAACTAGACAAGAAACTCCTTAGTTATGGGGAATTATATTCTGAATTAATGAATTGCAAATTGTAAGCCAATCCAACTCCCATAAATATTATGAGGAAAGAAGTAGCAGTCCTACCTACACAAATTTTCAAGGCAAAATTATTCTGTGACGAGAAAAAGATTTAAAGCATAATTAAGGTTCCTAAAATATAAGTACTTAAGAAGAAACTTACCATATGTTTAAAATTATTTGAGACTGCATTTATGATCTGTGATAAGTATATATTTTCTGGAATGCAGGAAACCTCTTTAAAGGTTTTCTGTTTTATTTTTATGGTATTATTGTGCAGTTCACCTGTAGCAATTCATAATGGGCTTTAAAAATTCAAATAGTAAAATAAAGATTCATATTCTGTGCCTGTGATAGTTATTTCACTTTACATAGAAAGCACTAACTCATTTTTGAAAATACAAATAACTTAAAATGACAGGTTTAATAAGCCATATTCTGGAAACATTTTGTTAACACAGCTCTATGATACAAGTATAGAGTGTTATCCAAGTTTGAATGTTAAATAATTTGGGAAATGATGGTCTTGGAAACGGTCTTCAAACTCTGTATACATGAGATTACTAAGAAAAATCTGTAATTTTAATGGATCATTTGTTTTAATTGGCTTATGAGTCTAAAAACCACGCACTACCGAATAAATAGGGAAGAGCACTGAATCTGGAGTCAGAAGCCTTGAAATCCAATCTGGCTGCATTGCAAAATAATTACATAACCCTGAGCAAGTCATGAACATCTATGATTCTGTCTCTTTATCTCTCAAAGAAGTAAAATAAGATATAGCTGGCCTTCTTCAAAAGGTCAGTCTAAGAAGGAGAGTAGCTAATGCAAGTGAAAATGTTCTAAGTAAATGTTCATCAGATTAACAAAAACGTTATGCAAAAAGAAAAGAAAAATAGAGGGTTTCATAGTCTAATAATCTAAGAAATCTTTGATGTGAGTGTAAGAGAGAGAGAGGGGAGAGAGAACGATTTCCTAGAGACTTTCACAAAGAGGGAATAGATTCTCCCTGTAAACTCATTGACCTTGGGACTCTCCCTGCCTCCCTTTTAAATGAAACATTTGGAGAACACTCACAGTGAAAGGTAATTTCAGACGCAAGGAGGCTGTGGTGGTTTTACAGTCGGGGTGTTAGGGTATGCACTCCAGGAGGCTCAATGAGGCAAAGCTGCCTACAAAATTGATGGGACTCAGACCTCCTGGAGGGTCGTTCCGGAGGAGTGTTTCCCGTTGGCTTCCTGTAAATGTATTTGGTACAGAATCAGCCTTCATAGTTCTCTGAAACTGTTCCTCACACTCAATGACCTCAGCAGGGTTAAAACCAAGTGCCAAAGGAATGACGTGTTTTCATCAGAGCTCGCCTCTCCATTTTGAATATGTGCAAGCCTTGAAAATCCTTGTCATTAGGACCGTCATCATCCTTGAGTGTTCTAGTCTGACCAAGACACAAGTCTCATGGAGGAAGCCCCTTGAAGAAGTTATTTTCTCTACCTGGGACTCATTTTCTGTATTTGCAAAATGAAGGAAATGAAGAGACCCCAAGATGTCTTCCATGTCTAAAAATGTCTACTAGATCATAGCAGGACATACCCTCCCCAGCCCCACCTGGATCTCTCATGGCACCTAGAGTCACCTGCACCTCCCCCACCTAAATTAGCCATTAAAGTCTAGAGTATCAGTTCCAGAAGACTTATATGAAAGGTACAGCATTTACATGGCTCAAAGGCCACTTAATCATTCTCTTAGGCACCGATTAGTTTCTTAGATTAGATCACTGTTACTATGTCAGATGCTGAGCTAGAATAAACTATAGTACCCACTAAACACCTGACCAGAACCCAGCCCATGGGTCTGTTTTCTAAAGTAAATGGATCATTCTAGTTGGTTCTAGAATTCAATAAGAATGGTAGGCAGAACAAATTGGAAGGTAACTGCAAGTAAAAGAAAAAGAATTACTAAGCTCCAAGTATGTTTTGAGTATTTTATCAGATTTTGATGTTCCTGTAGTGGACATTGTAAAATGTACTGTCAACTTGAAAGCAGGCCTAGCTTCTGAAATATTATTCCTACACAACGTGGACTCTGTTCTGGGATGTGAAGAGCAGCCTTCATCATTCATTTAGAAGACACTATTTACTGTGTGTCAGGCACTGGACTAAGAAAAAAGATGGACATAAGAATTAGGAAATGACTTTCTGACTCTGTCTCAATTCCATGTTAACCAAGTAGCAAGTATAAATCCAACCTACAGATATGAACCAGTGACCTCCCCTGCAAAAAGAAAAAAAAAATACCTAAATTCTTTAAAAACACATGGCCCTAAATAAAATTCTAACTTTTTTATTTAAGTATAGTTGACACACAACATTACATTAGTTTCAGGTGCACAGCATAGTGATTCAGCTTCTCCATACCTACGCTGTGCTCACCACCAGCGTGGCTACCATCTGTCAGCACACAACACCATTATAATATCATTCACTATATTCTTGTGTTGTGCCTTTAATTCCTGTGGCTTATTCATTCCCTAACTGGAAACCCATATCTCCTGCTCCCCATCTCCCTTTTTGCCCATCCCGCCACCCACCCCCCCACTCTGGCAACCACTGGTTTGTTCTCTGTAAAATTCTGACTCTTAAAATTATCATGTGAAATAGCATAATATAAAAAGCACAGCCAAAATATCATGACTTAAAAAACTTCACATTTAAAAAATAAAAAGCCAAACTAAAAAATCAGAATGAACGGAGAAAGAAATCATTTCACCTTCCACAAGCTGCATTGGTAGAAAGTAGTTAATCCTCTATTGTAACTTTAATATCAGGATTAATTCCTGGGTCTCACCTATGAATGCCATACTGGCTTAAACCTGAGACCTTTGTTTCCCTTTATAAAACAAAATTAAAACAGAACCTAAGGTCAGTAAGAGCTTTTAGAAATAAAAATTTCCAGGTAATATTTCTCAATCTAGGACTTCATTTTATTTTTCTATTTATTTATTTTTTCACAGTGTGAGTATGAGCTCCTCCGTGATTATAATTTGGAGGGAAGAGGGTGGGAAAGTAAATTTAGTGTACCTAAAAAGAACACAAACAGCATTTTTCCCTCTCTGCTGAATGTTAAACTCATTAAAAGAACAAGAAGCATTTCATGGATTACTGATAACAATACCTCTGTCATAGACAGGAGGCCAGATTGGAGCTATAAATGGAGCCATTGTATTCATTACCAAATGTGAGATATTCATCCTCAAAACTGATCCGCCTCCTGCCAGAGACAGGTAGACACAATGAATCCATAAAAGAAATCTTTTATTTTTTTTTTCAGGGAGCCATACTAAAAAACAAGTTATTAGGACATTAATCATCAGCCGAAAACTGCATTCCAGTAGAAAACAGCAAAATCAACATAAATATGTGTATGGTTGATATGTTTGCAAAGTTCAACATGCATTACAATGTGGTTAAAAGCTAATATTTCTAAAGTAACCTTGGAATGCTTTTTCTTATTTTCATAAAAACAGTGACAAGCTGAGAACAGTTGAATTCATATTCTCATCTACAAATGCTGAATTACTAAATTTAATTAAAGGCTGTAAGCATGATACAGTCCTTTAAAGATTGGGCATTTTGACCCCTTTTTTCAAGGAGGGGGAACCGAAGCCTGGAAAATGCAATTAATAGCATGCCAGGGAGGGAATGCAGTCCCCCAATGCCAAGTTCAGCATTCCCTTTCCCCTAGGCTAGTCTGTCTTTCTACCCATGTCGAGCCCAAGAAGGGCCGCATTTCCATAGTCCAGCAACTACCTTGAAATTTTGATATCTTGGCAGAATGTGTCCCCTGTCTGCTTGCTGGAGGCCTCAGTTTTGCCTATGACAGTATTTTATTTATTCTTTAGAGCCCCTTATGCTCATAAACATGCCCATTAGTTTTACAAATTACCACATTAGTCATAAATGAGTTGTCCTCCTAATATAGCACATAACTTATTGTTGCATTTTATTGGACCATTTATAATAAAATTATGGAAAGTGTTAAACAACCCTCAGAGAAAAAACGTATTCATCATCTCAGCAAAGGTATAAGTGTTGCATTTTCTGCTACAGTATTTGTAGGGAATTTATATTCAGAATATTATGCTATTTCTCTAAGAGGACTCTTGGGTTTCTCCATGGGGCCATTCCCCCCGTCTTTCCCCTTCACTAGGTTTCTTATAAAAGTCTAAGCCACTTACAGTGCCCTGATTTCACTGCCTAAAAAAAAATTATTTGCTCCTTCCAAATCGCACGAGATCTATTAAATGTGTTCTTTAACTTAGCTATTACAGTGCAGTATCAAAGCCTGAAATCACCTCTTCCCCTTGTCACGGACTCCTAACAGAAACATTGGCACTAACATATGTGACCTTCAGAATATCAGTTGCCTCCCGTAAAATCTAACAGTGTTTTCCCCAGAAATAAGAAATGTGGAGCCACAGACCTAACCTCTTTTTTAGATTCATGGAAATAGTACATCTCTAGCTGAAACCAAAGGTGCCCTAATCATGGGACACATAAAATTTCTTCTCTTTTTAGCATTTACAAATATGGAAATTTTCTTACTAGGCTACCAGGAGCTGTATTAGCCTCATCTAATGAAAGCTAATATGTAAAAAAAAAAAAAAAAAAAGTTGAAGCACATTGAATTAATTATATCTGAGATTTGACTTACACATTAGATGATTAAATATGTGCATTCGAAAGAGTCCCTGAAGGTAGTCTAGTTACTTCAAATAATTGTCCAGGGCCTTTTGGCTAAAGTGACTTTCCCCACGTAGCTTGCTTTTGTTATCTTAATTTTTCAGTGTCTTGATTTTGTGCTCTCTTCATGCACTACCTTCAATTTAATTCAGTATGCATTACAAGAAAACAAAATATGCAGAGAACAGTACTAGAGCTTGCAGGGGAATGGAAAGGTGAGAACGTGTGGCCCACCTACCCCATAAGAGTCGTGTCTCTAATGTGGAAGATGAATTCCCATGGCTAATGCATTAGCCATCCCACCAGTAACTCCAGTGCAAACACAGAATCCATCATTTATTTTTTGTTATAGTAGGAATTTATCAAATCAGGTGCTGAGTTAGCAAAATTAGATTGCAGAATAGCAGGAAAATCACACAAACAACTGATTCCCAGCACAGGGTGGTGAGCACCAAATCACCAGAAAGGAATGTGGGGCCTCCGGAAAGAGTTGATCTCCAAATTGAGTCCTGAAAGAGTGTAAGTTCGCCAGACAGCCTCCAAAGTGAAGCAGTTCCAAGCAGAAGAATAGCACCTCTAAACCTGCATTTGTTCCAAATCTTTTCAATGTTGTGGAGAAATCAAATTTCAAAAACTATTTAGGAAATGGAGATAGAATCACCAAATATTTTTATTGTCAATTAAGGCCATGTAAACAACCACCAACTACTCCTATCATCGCTTTTTTAAGGATAGGATGTTTTTGCATCAAAACTGTAGAAAAGGGAATAATATTAGAATAAAGGACAATCCTTTAACTTCAGTAAGTTTAGCATCATTTTCCCCTCATTTTACGTTACAAATGATCTTTGTCACATCAAGCACTCTTCTAGGACCAATGGTGGTGAACTGCTCCATTGGAACATGGCATCTTTGGGGACCCCTGAGCCGTTCCTAGAGAATAGAGTGCCAAAGAGATGATAAAAGGCAAGGCTCAGAGGTGTGCACAGACTAGACATGAAGGACCTTGAAAGTGATGCTAAAGAATTTGTTCTTTTTCATTCTAAATGCACTGGGGAGCAAATGAAGGAATTTTGCAAAGGCACCATGAGATTGCATTTCAGAATGATCACCTGGGTGACAGTAGAGCTGACTTTCAATGATATAGTATGAGTTAGCTGGATCAAAAAGAGAAAAAAAACGTTTTTTTAAAGGCCAACTTTGTAGATAAGGAGAAAATAGAAGGAAATTAACAGATTCAAGGTGAAAAATTATAGTGACCATATTGGACCAATAAAAGACATTTGAGAGATTGAAGGAAATACATCAATAAGACTCAGTGGTTGAATTTACAGGGAAAAAGAAAAGTGGGGGGATCACTAAAAAATCCTAAATTTCTGGCTCTAACATTTCATTTGATAGGTGGGAATGCCTCAATTCACTCAAATAGCAATCACAAAAAAGAAGAGCCATTGAAGGGGAGTTGGAGGAAGTTAGAAGAATGTGTTTGAGATGTGTTGAACTTGAGATATCTGTAGGACACCTGGATGATATCTAGCAATTGCAGACATGATTCTGGGGCTTAGGGAAAGATCTTGGTTAGAGACGTAATTGGAGAAGTCAGCAGAGAGGTTATCACTGAAGTCACAGAGGGGTGAATCAGAGAATCTATTGTTGAAGAGAACAGGGCCCAGAGAGAAGACTTGTCAGGCAGGGACAGTGAAAGAATAGTCAGGGGGTTCATGACAATTGCTAAAGTTGCTCTAATGTAAGCAAAGTGCAGTGGGAATACAGCGATGTGAGAGACTCATGGAGATGGAGTATGAGCTCAGCTTCAAATGGTGAGGTCCGGAGTGGGCACCTAAAAGGAAGACATTCTTTCCCTTTCTCTGCCTGTCTCCTCAGACATGACTGATCACTCCACCAATTTTATTTTTCATTCAACCCCTTCTCATAAGTCCTAGGAAATGACAAAAAGAGAAATTTTATTTTTGATTCATTATACCATTATCAGAATTTTGTTTTCTTTTTTTTAAAAAAATTATCTCATTCAGCTTCTATTTTTCTTTTCCTTTTATCAAATTTCTTTTGAATGTTAATAATCTATCCTACCTTATTGTATGTTACTTCTAGCAATTAAGGAAATAAAACATAGGATCAGAAACAAATACAGGGACTCCCGGGTGGCTCAGTCCATTGAGCATCCAACCCTTGGTTTCAGCTCAGGTCATGATCTCAGGGTTGCAAGATCAAGCCCCAAGCAGGGCTCCATGCTCAGCGCAGAGTCTGCTTGGGATTCTCTCTCTCCCACTCCCTCTGCCCCTCCCTTGTGCTCTTTCTCTCTCTCTTTCACTAAAATAAATAAATAAATCATAAATAAATAAATAAATAAATAAATAAATAAAGCAAATACAATACAAACCCTTGTCTAGAATCCGTTTGGATGGTATTTACGTAATACAAGATATAATACCGTAAGAATTGACAGTTCCTCTGTGTTCATTAGCATGTTATGCTACTACAATTCACACTGCATTTTAATTTGAATTAGTAAGTGTGAATTCTGTCACAATACACTAAAGTCGTGTGTGCTTGGCACTGGGGACTTGGATAAACCAAAGCTGTACATGCTTTAAAAATATGTTTAGAATTGGAACCAAGAACAAATTGTTATTAACAATAATAATTATGAAGCTACCATTTATCCCCCATTCACCATGTGCCAGGGGCCATTCTAAGCATTCACAAACAATGGCAAAAAAAAAAAAAAAGTAGCTAGGAATTGTCATGTTCCCATTTGACAGATGAGGAGATTGAGGCTCAAACAAAGTAAGAATCAGTTGGCAGAGCTGGGATTGAAATTCAGATCCTGAGGCACTGCTTTCCACAGTGATCAGAAATCTGGCTCCTCTAAGAACTAGATGTCTGTGTTCCAGGCATCGTGGATTTGAGACTGCCAGGAGCAATTCTCATTTCTCTTGATTTTGCTTTGATAAATCACAGCCATTTTCATATGTCACTGCCACCTTTGGACATTGAGGAAAGAAAAGACAAATAAACCCACTAACAGAACAAAAAAAAAAAAAAATCAAATGATGTAAATAGAATTAAGCATATCTAATTAGTAATCAAAAAATCAAAGCAGAGATAAGTTAAAATAACATATCAGTATCAAACATGTCAAATTGAGGAAAGAATCAGGATTTTTCAATGACAATCTATTCAGTATAATTCAATTGTCATTAAAGAGTATGCACTTAATAACCAAAGGGAGAAATCAGAAAATCATTCAGTGAATGAAGGGGAAAACCAGAAACTCTTCCTAGAATGTTGCTCATATAGGTTTTAAGTTGCATACTATATTATGCTATACTATTCTATTGCATGTTTTTTTGTGACTAGATATCAATTTAGACTGGAACCGTACTATATTATCATGCTTGGAAACTAGGGACCATATCTTGTTCTTCATCGTATATTCCAAATCACCTACACAGCCTACATAATATGGACTCAATAAATTCTCATTGAATTAAATTGTCTTCTCTATTACATCACCAGACAGCAAATATATCCTTATTACATTTGTGATCAGTGCAACACATTTTAAATAATGAATGAAAAATGTGCCTTTCTTTTTTTTTTAAGATTTTATTTATTTATTTATTTATTTATTTGATAGAGACAGATAGTGACAGAGATAGTGAGGGAGAAGAGCACAAGCAGGAGGAGAGGCAAAGGGAGAGGGAGAAGCAGGCTCCCCGTGGAGCAGGGAATCCCACGTGGGGCTCCATCCCAGGACCCTGAGATCATGACCTGAGCCGAAGGCAGACGCTTAACGACTGAGCCACCCAGGTGCCCCCAAAACTGTGCCTTTCTAATAACTCTCCCAGTAGCAAAAATCCAAAATTATTACAAAGAAGAAATGAGCCATTTAAAATGTAGAACACAACTCTGTGGAGATGATCCACATTGCCCAGTTCCTTCCTTCCGTCCTTTGAATGAACGTGACTGACTTTAAAATATTCACCTAACATGTTTAAAGGCTTTATTCAGATGCTTATGAAAGCTTTCTTCCTGACTGCTTTTTTGTTTGTTTATCCTCATATTCTTCTAGAAGATT